>NW_024040485.1:22181586-22781586 GCF_014851395.1 Micropterus salmoides | reverse complement strand
TGACTGAAGTTCTTTTGGTAATGGTTTTAAAACAGAAATGGTTAATTGAGTGTATTCTCCAATTGTATTCACATGGCTATTTTAACTATTTCTACAAAATGTTTATATCATGAAAATTGAATAACCAATGAATTGCCAATATACCTGTATGTTAGTTGTTGGTGTTTTGGTTAGATTGAAATATCTATATATATGCTCTAATCAGTATTTTCTTAACAATGGATTAAACAAATGACAAATCAGAGACAAAGACTAATCACCCAACTCTGTAGCTCACCCCTCAGCTCTTTAGAGAGTTTGAGTGTCTTTCAGCTCATTGTTTTGGTTTTTATGATTCACACTTTCGCTCTCGCCAGCGACCCTGTTAAACCCAATATAAACGACCTGCTCACCACCAAATGGCACGCAAAGTTAGTGACCAGCTGGTAAACATAGTGGAGCTTTTAGAAGCTAAAGAGCCAGATATTTCCCTTAGGAGTTCTCAACTTTGAATGAATCCTAATGTTGCTCCATATCTGTTGGATGTATAAATATGCAACTGTTTGCTTCACCCTAACTACTTTATAGGGTGTTTAAAGCTTGATGCTCTGCTCCCAAGTGGCCTTATTTGTTGCATTTTTCACATTTGTGATGCTTTTGCCTGGATTGCTACCCACATTTCCATTTCCAACTGTAGATGTAGGCTATAGGTGCAAATATGTCTAAATACATTATATTGTAAAAATGTGAATTAGAAAAAATAAAGAGAAAAGCTAAATACAGATTAACCAATGAGTGGTGTTACGTTTTACACAGTATATGCTAACAATTTATAGCCTTTCCACACAGTACTGCTAATGTGATTTACTCTGGGATTAATCCTTGACATTTACCCAGTCCATCACCCTTCAAAACAAATGATTTCCTTGACTTTAATTCACCTCATTCAGTACTTCAAATGGGATACACAGGCCACAGAATTTTGGATATAATTCCTAAATCACTCAATCATCTTCTGGAGGATTTAGGAGGACGGAGTCTCTGGTCAGACCTGTCGTCACCCTGCCATGTCTTTGATGCTTTACGATCCGTGAAATAGACCCTGCAGATGTTCGTGTTTTGAGAGCTGGCGCTGCCTTCTCTACTCCTCTGTTTTTCTTTTCTCCTTTTCCTGCCAGAAGATGAGCGGGCCACATGAGGAGGATGGCCAGTGACAGATAGAGAAGAGACGAGGTTATCAACTCTGTCAGACAGTCAATCAAAATGACTAACAGTGTAACAATGTCAGATTAGACCAGGTAGACTCTCCTTCCTGAGCCTTGTAACCTGTAATATATTTTTGCTATCTGTCATATTGTCGAATGGTAACAACATGCGCTACAGACAGAGAATGAAGTAAATACTTTGTCCTTTTACTAGCTTCCAATTTCCAAAGATATTCCATCCATTGTGCCTTTCACCTTGACTACTTGCAGTGTAAAAACGTACTTCTCTGCACAAAACAATGTGACATGCCAAGTTAAATATTGTATCTTCAACATAGTTAAAAAGCATATGAGCTCCGGCATTGACTAGTTTTGATGGTTGTTGGAAGTCAGATTTATTTATACAGTATAGGCCTTCATCACAAAAGCCTATCTGAAAGAAGTCTATGGAGACAAGCTAACCTAGATCTGATGAAGAGTCAGTCAGAAAATTTAATGATGAAATTCAGGAAAAAAACAAAATAAAACACAAGGAAACAAAACAAAGCACAAAGAAAACTAGCACGGCATGCAGCCTGACCCATCTTACCTTGCCCAATTTTCCCAACATGACCATCTTTAGATGCAAGAAGGAAAAAATACAATGAAATGTTTGACAAACCCTGTATCCTGCAGGTATGAAATACATCAAATTTTAAGCACTGAAACAGATGTGACCTTCAGTTTATTAGACTGTGTGTGTAAAAATGCGTGTTGCAAAGCATTCATTTGTCTGTTAAATCCCTGAATGTTGAGAATGAGATTTGCTACAAAGAAATCAGTTAGTGCAAGGCGGCACAATACAACAACCTCTGTGAAATTCAGCCGATTTGTCTCAATTTCCCCATCGAAGTCCTTTGAGCTTCATTGTGATCCTATTAATGGACGTCTCTGGGTAAAGATGACTTCATTGAGCCATGGAGAGTGGGATCTGACAGCCGAGTGGGGTGTTGGAATAGCAATTGGGGTGTGAGGATAAAGACGGAAAGGTGGAAGGAAGGTATAGAGGAGGAGAGGAGTGTGTAAAAGACACCTGAATAGAGAGTAATGAATCCAGAGAGGAGCACAGACATCTCTTTCATCTTCAAGCAGACTTGAGCCGCTCTTTCATCATCATCATCTGAAAAATGTGCATGCTCGTAGCACAGACACATTTACCTGCAGGGAGGAAAGACACATTTCACTTTCAAAGAAGATACTATCCCACTTTCCCTCTTGTTATTGCTTTTCAGGTCCTGCAGTGTTTGGAAGCAGAGTGAGGAGTCATTAAAGACACAGCACACACCCACTGCGAGGAACATGGACAGGTGACAATTATTTAGCCTGAAATTAGCCTTGTTATTGTGCCTGATGAATGTCTGTGGAAATTAAGGGTGAAAGCTTCAAATGGCAGGCTTACAATGAAGCATAACAAGGGCATGGGAGTGTCTGAAGAGTTGCTCATCAGGGTGACAGAAGGAGCTACAGTTTCGTGAGTGTTTTGAAAGCTGAAATAATTTGAGGGGAAGGGAGTTTTATTCTTATGATTTCTTTTGGTTTGTCTGTTCTTAGAGTTCAAATCAAGTTACATCAAGTCAGTTGTATTTTTATTAGCAAGGTGTGGGTGTAAATGTCGGTCTGAAGGTAGGCTTACATCTTTGGTGCAGATGGAAATATCTCAACAGCTCTTTGATGGTTTACCATGAAATTATACAGGAATTCATGGTCCCCAGAGGATGAATCCTAATGACTTTGGTTATCCCCAGGCTTGTCATCTTGTCCCACCAGGAGGTCAGAGCTTTCACCTATATCAAGTGAAATCTTCTACATGGATTTGCACACATTTTTGTATAGACACCAATGGTTCCCAGACATT
The DNA here is from genome assembly GCF_014851395.1 of Micropterus salmoides. Taxonomy (NCBI): domain Eukaryota; kingdom Metazoa; phylum Chordata; class Actinopteri; order Centrarchiformes; family Centrarchidae; genus Micropterus; species Micropterus salmoides. Next base: position 22,778,508 of record NW_024040485.1, on the reverse strand, counting down.
GCATCCCTCTGACTTTCCTCTAGGACCACCATGAGGTTGACATATGTGGTTTTGATGTACCATGCGTGTAGATACAGCGATTTGAGTTGTAATAAGCTGGCTGATTCTCTGACTAGCTCCACCATCAGCTGAAATTGTTGATTTGTCCAATACTTTAATTTATGACCAAATACCTGCCAAGATAATGACATTTCCATCAGCCTCAGCTGTGTTTTGAGTTCAAGACTAATAAATAGCAAATATTAGCATGCTAAGAGGCTAAATGAAGTTAAGTGAATTCAAGTGAAGCGAATTTTCGCCTTGTGTTATTTGTGCAGATTTGACAGCTGGACTGTTTGTGTTTAACAGCCAATGTACCAACTTACAGACGTTAGCAGCAGTATGCTAGCTAGCACTGTATGCACTGACCATTTGTGGGTGGTTTTGTGCCTGTGTGCGTTCGTGTTCCACTTGATCTTAGATATCACCAGAAACTATACTGAAGTGAAACATTTCTAATTTGCCTAAATGAGCCTTTGCCTTGGTTTGCACCATCATGGGAAAATGTTCGTCTACTCAAGTCTACTCCCGTCTTTCCATTGATTTTACATGTAAGCGTGCCATATCTAAAATTCGCGTTCTGTCCAAACACCCCTTAAGATAGTGAACATTGTAAATAAACATAACTGATGTTAGCATTTAGCTCAAAGCAAGTAAAACCCTCAGCCACACAGAGCTGCTACCATATAGATGGCTATATGGCTGTCAACCATTGACAAAAGATGGATCTGTCTGTTCCTAAAGTGCACATTTTTGGTTTTAATTAGTTATTTGATGCTATAAAAGTTCCATGTCATGAATGACAGCTGAGCCCTGCTTGCAATGGAGTTGGCCAGGTGTACGGGCGGTACCTCGATACCACGGCTCCAACCCCGATCACTACTGCTCACACTGTTTTATTTTTATCACACGGCTTTATTTTGGAAAGTGGAGTGTGTGGAGACGCATCATTCATCTTTATACACAGTCTTTGCTGTAGACTCGTAGTCCTGTTTTTGTATCTTTTAATTTACCTCAAAGGCAGAATGTTAAAAGCGAATACAAGCCTGCAAGCCTACAAGCCTGTGCTCACTGTCCCTGTATATCCCTGTCCTTCCTCAGGTGATCTGAACCTGGTTTGTCATTCTGTGTGTGTGTGTGCATGAGTCAGTGTGTGCTGCTGAACTAAAGCTCAGTGGCCTTACTCGGTCCGCAAGCAGAAGACGTGATGTGCCCGGACAATCTGACTGGATTTACTGTGACCCTGTTAAGCTGAGTCCTCGGCTGCTGCACAGACAACCTGGCTTTGCTTAACTAAATTCCTTCTTAAGTAAAGAGACAGCTTAGCGAAGGGGAGACACAACAACTTTCAAAGGGCATTTAGGTAGGTAGTTTATTTTCACTTGAGATGAGCTTAGTCACCGGCTTAGTCATCATTAAAGTGACTTCACCCCGTTACCCCCTGCTCCGAGAACACAGAGTGACTGGGATTACTGCAACAGTCTTTACTATAATGGCATATAAATCTAATCTAAGAAATCGACAATTCACATCTTGATCTGCTTATGTTTTCTGCAGGTGAGTGGCATTCAGAGAAATTACTGGCTTGTGATTTTGCAACATAATTACATAATTACAATAACATACACCTGAGGTTTTTGTAGCTGTCCTTGGATTTGCCAGTTTCCTCTCAATAATTGGCCGCAGGATTCCTGGCTGTGAGATTGCCGTTTGTCCAGTTATGGCAGCTTCTGCTTTCCAACAGTCCCCATAGACTGAAAGTGCTGATTCCAAGTGCTTTTATAAGAGAATTTCCTCTCTCTTAATCTCAAAACGGTCTCCAGATGCCTTTTTTTGTGCGAGTCAGCCCCGGTTTGATTAATGTGATCGGGGAGTGCTGAAAGTGCTCCAAGGCTCAGAGGTGTCACCCAACACTGCTGAATAAATGAACAGAACTAATTGTTTGTTTATGATTTGAAATATTAATAACATTGAATATATGTGGCCGTCAGTTGAAATCACCATTTGGGACAAATATGTGCTGTGGGTGGGCTTCCGTTAACAGTAACAGTGCTGGCCGCGCTGACATTAGGACACAACTCATTTCATATATTATATTATTCCCTTAAGAAAGAAAAACTGTGTCTATTTATAATTAAAGTAGCTTACATAATGTTTTGGGAAGTTTTCTTGGGGTAAACATTTGAAGGGGAAACTGCTAAAGATGGGAGCGAAGATAGTGGCTTCTGTTAATGAGATGATGAAATATTCTCCAACATTTTACTGCTCATTGCACATCTGATTCACTTTACTGTATGTCACTTACAGAGGAAAGCAAAGGGAAATGCTATCACAGTTACATTTACACAGCCATAGGGACCTTGGACACAGGTGAAAGTGGCTTTGACATTTATCATTAAGTATGATTGGACTTCAAGGATCCTCAAGTTCTAAACCGACAAGTATTCCCGAGCCACTGATTAATGGACTATTATACAGTATGTTCTGCTCTAAAGCCACTTAGAACACGGATCAGGGTTTCCACAAGCAGCAGGATAATGAGTACAGAGAACCTACGGTGCTTGTGTAGGAGCACTGAAAATTTGTTCTTATGTTGCAGTTTGGAGTTCTGGTGGGCCTCATCAGGATTTCTGCTCCCTGCCTTTCTAATGCTGCAAGTTTAAAGAGGATGACGCTGAATCTCAAGACTAAATCCCATCTCCCTGGTGGTGCAAACCCCAGGCAAAGTTTTGTTTACGCTGTGCTTTATCAGTGATCTGGGAAGCATTGTAAATCCTTTGCATCTCCCCTTTCATCTCCATACAGCACCTTGATCCTCACTGCGTCATTAGTGCTGCGGCAATAATGAGAGAGTGGGGTGAAGAATTGCAACCTTCTGGTTGCAACGCTTTGGTGTGTGTGTCTGTGTGTCTGTGGAAGGGGGAGGGAGGCACTACTCATTATAGAAAGACTTTATGTAAATCCAAAAGCCTCTGTTGTTGTTAATCTTGGTGAGGAAGTGATTCTCAACATTTTATTGTGCAGCACACAGCTTTCAAAGTGAAATAAGATGATGTTGATTATGGCTGATAGTGGGGAGCAAACAGCCAGGTCTGAATTATTCTGAAGCATCTAATCAGTAACTTCATTTTGTTTTATCGCACAAAGCACTCTTGTAGGGTAGCAAAACAAATCAATATATTGTTTTGTTGATGAATACCTCCCATTTTCAAATATTTTGTAGCAGTTGGTGTCACAGTTTACAGTTACCTCTCTGGACACATTAAAAATTCTCTAAAGCCTGAAATGATTTTGTTTAGGGAATGTCAGTTTGATTTTTGCAACTTGTTCCTTATGATTATATATTATATTATTATTACTTATCACTACTCACGTTGAGTTTCCCCAAACATTAAAGATGGTCTACAGTTCATGCCACTTGAGAGGATTTTCCACCCTGTCAAGAAACACTCAGTATTTGCCACTTTTGACATGAAAATACGCATTTTATAGATGCATTACTAACAATGTGACTTCAGTATACAAATGTCAGTATTGCATTGAAAAGCCATCAGTCAAACTCTTCTGATCTTGGACAATCATATAGTTTACTTTTGGTTGTGTTGAATATCTTTACAAGCCGTGACACCACATTCAAATGTCAATATGTCAGATCTCATTTGGTTTGCAAGTGTTGTGTTACATTGCTGGACTGCCTTCACATTGTTTGATGTCTTATCATTATTCCAGACCCTCATTGCTGCTGGCAGACACAGCCCCACTCTTAATTGTCTAAATTAACATGTCCTTATGCTAATTGAATGGGGTTTTAATAGCTCTCAGCAGAGTGAAAGAGAAAAGCTATATGAATGCCCCCATTGCCCACCCACATCGAAGGTTTTCTACTGATGTATTAATGGCATCTGTGGCCGTCCAATTAGGACACAAAGCCAACAAACAGTCACTAAACAGCCAGAGTAAAGCCAAAAGAGTGATATGTTTTTATGATTTTATATAAATGTAAAACATATGCACCTAAATTGAAATACAATGATCAATAACCGGTTTCCTGTTTCTTTGTGTGCTCTGTTTATCGTAAAAAGTCCTAAAAAGAAGCAGTGCTCTACAGTTATTTTCCAAGGAAGGTTTCCCTCATGGCTTTTAAAGCAAGCTGTCTGGGCTGTTCTGACGTATCGTCAGCTATTATTCCTGATGCCTCCCATGGGGTCGTCCTCTCCATAAACTCTTCCCCTTCACTGAGCCCCTTCCTCCCATCACCAGCATGCTTGTTAAACAGACACACACATTAGTCTAACTCATGTTTCCTCCGAGGCCCACAAGCCTGCCAACCCAAAGCTCCTGCTTATCACTCAGCCTGTGCCATATATATGTGTGTGTGTGTGTGTGTGTGCGGCTGCTTGCGCACATTTATACGACTGTTCTGCACTCAGATACAACCTCTCAAAGTATGCGTACTTTTTCTTCATCCCAGCATCCTGCCTCTTCAAACATTTGACCCAGAATGCATTAGCTAAGGAGCACATATGCAAATTCTCTACACAAAAAACAATATATTGATAAGGAAGGGATTTTCTAAAGAATATTCTGATATGTGGATTAACATCATTGCAACATATATTCAGACTTATCAGCTGCAAGAAGAAGCTGTGTTTGATGCATAAATCTCTGCTGGTCAAGTGGAGTGTGAAGTCAATAGTATCAATGTATCTGCATACATATAAGTTCCTCAAAAGCGTTGAGGTCAAGGACATCAAAACTATTCTAAAGTATCAACTAGAGAAACTTACCCCAGGATAAGCTAAGCAACTCCAAGCAAAGCCAAATCAAAACATCAGTGTGATTAACTAAATCGGCAGAACTAACAGGATGCATTACAGGATCTGGGCCTGTGCAAGTCAGTGCAGTGGAGCATCCTGTTCCCTAGGACTGTAAAACCATTAAGTCAGCGCCTGCATGAATGCAAACAGCATGCTCCTGGTAAACACCAGAAGCAGGCCATTACACAGCTATTAGAAAGAAAATAACAGAGCAACCCCCTTATTGTTCCAATCAAATCTTTGGCAATTTAACCTCAGTATTTTCTCGTTATCATCTTATTTCTTTCCAGTTGTAACCAAAGTTTTTGCCATTATTTAGAAATCAACTTTTTTAGTTGTTTGTTGGCTGGTCATTGCTCTTTTTAGGAATATTCCTCTGGGTATGTTTTCCTAGTAATCTTTTTTTGACTTTTCAAAGAGGATTTCCAAAATTGTCATATTTCAAATTTGTTTTTAAAAAAGTGGTCAAATGTGATGTTTTAAAGATCATGCAGCTTGTTTAAACTAAAAAATTTAAATTATCATCAAATGAAGTAACTAATTTAACAACAAAGCAAAAAGAGAAAGAAGTCAAAGTTTTATATTGCCTCTGTGGCTCAGTGGTCTTGTTAGGCATAGATAAGGTAGGGCAGGTAAGACAAACAAGCTAAATCATAAAATTAAATCATCATCATCACCTTGAATAAAACAGCAGATCTTTAGATAAGAAGACTGATACCACTCATATCCGTTTCCTAAATACAAAGCCACTAGCAGATGGGTTAGCTTTGTTTAGCATAAAGCCTGGGAACAGGGGAAACAGCTAGCTTGGCAAAATGTAAAAATGACATGTTAGCTTAGTCTTTGTGTTACACTAAATTAAACATTTCCTAGCTGTAGTTTCATAATTAGTGTACAGACGTATAGATGGTACAGATATGAGAGTGATATCAATTTTGTCATCTAACTCCCTGTAAGAAAGGGAATAAGCACATTTCCCAAAATGTTGAACTATGGCTTTAATGGTGGAAGAGTTTATTCTGTATCCTTAATCATGCATTTTTCTGTCTTTGTACACATAATCCTTGAGGTTTTAGTGAGGCTCTCAAAAGGGTTGTTCAGATGCTTTTGGGCCATGCTTCCTTTGACACACTTGAGTTGGTTAATGTAACCCTTGGAACCTTGACTAAAACTTTTGTTTACTTAGTACTGTTTTCTGTGTAATTGCTTTCAATTGGAATATGATAATTCCGTGTCCACTTTGATACAAATCAATTAAACATTTAAACACAACATCTCTCAAAGTGTTCACTTGAGATACAGAAATTCAATCTAGGACGAAGCCTTCATCAAAAGAACCAAAAACACTCTGAAGCTGTACTTGAGGAGAAGGTGTATTTAACCTGCCTTCACAGCCACTCGTTACAACAAACTCTTTCTTTCTGTCTTTTCTACATGTCAGACTCATACAAGAGGTACACTGGACTGCTTCCAAAAACACTGAACCACATTGTGATGCAGAATATTTGCTTGTTAAAAAGATTTTAAAAACACACCAGATGCTCGCTGTTAACCACAGGCATTAACCCTTTACTGGGACGAGATTTTCCTCACACACAGCCGTTTCCACTGTGTCAATAAACACAGTGTGCAGGTTGGTAGATTTGTGCATGTTAAATATTACTGCTGCAACTATACTTCAAATGCACAAACTGCAAAAAATTTTAATAACTTATTTGAAATGAGAGTATAAGAAAAAATAAAATGACAGCATTGTAAAAAAGGGAATTTTAAAGGGTGATTTTAACATGATATAACATATAATATATAGTCCTGTGATGTCTGATAGCTCAGTGAAAGACTTGTTACTTGTTAAAGCTTGGAGACAACGCAGCTGTGCCTTTAAAGTTGGTCAATAATATTGTAAAATCAATGTTTAAAGTAAAAACAGCCTATGGAAGATGATTAAACTTGTAATGAAATCAATGCCTTGAGGACAATGTTAAGCTTGGTGAAGGTATTCTATGCCACAAACTGATTGAACAGTTTTTTTACTCTCTTCACATTTATTCTGAATGATAGCATCAGAGCAAATTGTGTCTGGCTTTAATCTCAGGAGAAAGACGTTTGGTGAATCTTGATGAAGGTATGTCTCTCCTACAAGCTCTTTAGATGCTGGTCTAATAAAAGGCACACCATGCTGCTAGCCTGCGGCCCCACTGTCGAAAGCCCTGGCCGATTAAAGCTGATTTCCCTTTAGGTCAGAGTCGCTCTTGTGAGGGTCCCACTCGCTCCGGCACTGGGTGAGTACTATCCTTGTCACTGATACCTAGCTTACTGTTGTTTGATGCTGGGCATGTCTCTGTGGCGCCCCAGCTCATCTATCACAGTAACTGTGAATGGCAGACAGGGATGACGGAGGAGTAGAGAATGACTGCTCCGACCCTCCTTACTCTCACTATATACTTAGTAATCTGTGCCAAGGCTGTTCCCTCAATGGAGAATGGAGACCTTGTATTCTGAGGCTCCAGATGGGCAAAAACAACACAGCACACACCACTACGACTCTCCAGTGAGTTAAGTGAGATCCAGTATTTCTGTTTCTGTCACTGCTTTTCTCGCTGGTTTGAAGGTGGCGAGTTGGTGAGGCTATGTTTGGCAAAGGTGATGTCACTTATTTCCATGAACCAGTTTAACATTTTAATCAAAACATTGTGACAGTTGTCCTGTTGTTTGATTATGCTGCCAGGCCACTGTCAATCAAATCTGATCAAACCACACCCACATGGTCTTGAAGAAGCCGATTATTGAATGTTGAAATATTAATAAATGATAGCTATTGGTGTTTTGTTTTCCAAACTTTAACTTTGATTCTTTCATTATTGCTTATTTATTCACAAGTTTCGTATTATGGTGAAGTACTTAAGATCTGAAACCAAGTTTTCAAGGGCTTTAATCCATAAAACTACACTGGAATGATAAAAACATCAAATTTAATTGCACATGGTGTATGTAAAACAAAGCCTTGGATAACATACCACACACTTGACACAAATGGATCCAGCTGACAAAGTATATAAGCCTGTCTGTGGCAAGGAAATAGTACAAAACATCAAATAGTGGCCATTAACTACACAGTTTATTTGCCTCGTACTCTACGTAGTTTGGTTGTCTGGCACTGAAAGCTTGGAGGGCAGTGAGTATCCTGGTCACGTCTGCACTGGACAGTTTGAGTCTGTGGCGGAGCAGACAGGCGAACAGATCCACGTGTGGGGCCCCAGGAGGCGAGAGACGGTTAACCCTGTAGCGCAGCTCCACCAGCTGTAGCAGGGCAGAGTCCTGTGATCCCTGAGTATATGGGTAGTCTATCTGCAGAATCAGGTCCTGGATGGCCTCGGGGTCAAAGTGCACACTATATCCGAACAGCTGCATGCTGTTCACTTTCATGTAGCCGATGTTGTTAGATGGCTCTGTTGCCTCCAGTGGCTCATAGTACACTGTCGTGTTCTTATTTCCTCCTGTCGCTCCCACAGAGTCCCTGATACGACTCCTCAGGTAGAAATGAACCGTCTCAAAAAAGCTCTTCCATCTGTTTCCAAGTGTCAACGTCCAGTTATAGCAGTCCAAGGGGATATCCAGCTTGGTCCTCTCCCAGTCGGGGTATCCGTGCTGACCTATAGGCATGGTCCAACTCTCTGAATGGCTGCCCCCGAAAGGATTGACAAACAGAGACAGTGCCGGCTCCAGAGTGCTGTTTCTGGTGAGGCAAAACTGGAGGGCGAGTCCAAGGAGCATATGAACACGGTTGGACTTTACCCGGTTGCTTTTGAGGGTGAGCAGCATTCTTTTCCTCCAGGATGGGTCGAACCATGTGTTAACACGCACGTCGTTGCTCACAAACACAGCATGCAGAGCGATGCGTGGGTCGCGCCGCTGGAGCAGGTAGCGCAGCTCCAGATCCTGCAGGTCTCGGTCACTCTCCAAGCCCAGGTAGGGGTCGGTAGGGTCGGGCACGGCGGGCCTGCAGGCTCCCTGGGTCAGGGTGAAGCCCGGGTTACAGCTGGAGCATCGTGTCCGGTTGTCCGTGGAACAGGACGCACAGCGGGGACCGTCGCCCACAGAGCAGGGAATGAGGCCCTGGCAAGGCGGATGGTTGTAGGGGCAGGAGCAGCTGTGGCTCTCGTCACTGTAAACACCAACCTGGTTGTTCTCACTGCAGTATAAAATGGAGAGGGTGTAGCTCAACCAGAAGTGCAGAGGCCTGAGGAAGAGGTGACAGTTTAGAAACACTACACTGCTATAGTGACTTTTACAGCACATCAAATTCATATTTGTCACTTTGAGTCTTTTTCATGTTTTTACGATAATGCACTGAAGTAAAGGTTTTGTCCCAGAAGATTAATCCTGTCTTTCATAAAAAAAAAGTGTTGGTTTGATGTGCAGCAAAAACTATTTTAGCCAAACTCAGACTCAGCTGGAGTTCCCCTTCTGTGGTGCAGATGGGTGGTGATGACACACGCATAAAAACAGATGCGCATATCCATACACACATACATACATACATACTCTTAATGTCTCATAACTCTATCATCAAGTTTATGCTAATTTTTACAGTAGATACACTCTAAAATGCTATTGAAATACAATTACAATGTGAAAAAGCAAAAATATATAAATATAAATAATATAACACAAATATTCTGTTTCACAGAGACACAAAAAAACTGACTTATGCAGTGACCTTATACCACTATTGAATTATTTTTTACAAGTGGAAGGGGTGTGATAAAGAAGTGTAATTGGATTGTGGACTGAGGAGGTAGTGCCGCACTTGACTAGTGAGCTGATGGATTGTGTCATTTAGTTAATTTCCTTGCCAGAAATAGCTATCAACATGGAGTGTTCATGAGAGAGACATAAATCTGAGAAGTTATGACCACAGTGGTCTCCAGTAGGCTGCTGAAATAGAGCATCCAGGTGGGAGAGCTGCTGAAACAGCAGCTGTAACACTAAAAAATACAGTAATAAATGTAAGCAAAGTCGTCATGTATTACTGGCCACAGCAGCTTAAATTCCTGGATGTGATTCTGTTAAAATAAATGGATTATTATATGAGGAATTCTAAGATGCCAGATTGATTGTAATGCAGTTTAAACCTACAGACAGTGAAATATGTCTGTTTGTCGAAACATGATCCCGTTTGTATTTCCCTCAGCTGGAACAGAGAAGCAGCTTTGCCCCTGTCAGCACTTTTCACCTCACTCTACAACTACTTTCCCTCAAGTGTCTTCTAATAAGTACCGTCTCGCTCCACTGCATTCTCCCAGTGCCTGTCGCATAAATCATTTTCATAATTATAAGTTTTGGGGAGCACCTTGGGTTAACAGGCTACAGTATAAATATCCTCCCCCTTGTTCCCGTCTTGCGGCTTACCTCGGCCTCTGCAGGACTATTTTGGGCTGTTTTCGGCACCTCTTGCTGAGGATGAAGAGCTTGTTAGCTGTGCGGCGAGCTTTGGTGAAAAGCTGGTTGGTGCTGGTCTCCAGCTGCCTGTAGCGCTGGGGCAGGCTGACATCCGTCCTCCACAAGTGTTCCACGACAGATGTGTTTACAGCATAATGGGTTGGCAGTTTCCCAACAAAGCTTTGGAACTCCTCTGGTGGGAAAAAGAACATGAATAAGTAAACTCTGCCGGTGGCTATGTGCCGCAGGGTAACAATATCCAAAAAACTGTCTACTCCTTATTGTTTGTCCCAGAAAAGCAAACAGCTCAAGAGGAGAAAGAACAGCTGCAACATACCAAGACGGCATGTTTTGTTATTTGGAATTTCTTTTCAGGGACGAATGTTGATCTCATCAGCATGTCAGAGAACAAACTCCTTTTATATTTTATTTCTGTGAAGAGATATGCTCCATGTTAATCACTACCTGTTGCTGGTGTACATCACACACCTTCAAATCAGCTAGTCTCTAATTAGACATGAGTGACACTGAAAGCAAAATTGCCTTCAACAATTTGAAAGTAAGGCCGGTTGCCATGGTAACTTTAATCACTTGTGTCAGACATAACAAAAAATCGACATGTTTCTACAAAGTTCTTTGACATTTTGTGATTTTGAGGAAAGTTTTTCAACAGGGACACATTTGCATTTCACCTTTCAGAAGTACAGTTCATTTGCACATAGGTGCACACGTGACAGCAGCTCTGTTACTCTCTTTATATATTCTTTTGAATGTAGAAACAGGCTTAACTCAAAGTCCAAAAGATGGACACAACACCACAGGATTCTGTGTCTGCACCACTGTATGCTTTTCTTCAATCATCAGTATATCCTATTGTGGTATTATAATAATATAGTAAAATAATCTTGACTTTTTTCCCCTAACAGCAGGTACTTCCTCCTGATTTGTGCCATAAAACAATCAGATCTGCTGTGTAAATGCCAGTCAAGGTTACTAATCTTCTGCACAATGTTATGGTGTGTTTATGATAATTATAACACTGTTGCAAAATGAAATGCAATAACACAGTGGGTGCTTGGACACAGGCCAGTATTTGTGTGATTGTGGGTTCATATATTTGTGTCGACGCCTTTGCATAGAGTTAAGGGGAAATTACTATAAGACCCACGAATGAGGAAAATACAATGTGTGCTTATACACCAGTCCTTTCAGTCAGTGCCATACTATCAATGAAAGAGCTCCACAATGGTACAGAAATGCATTCACCAGCCTTGAAGATACACTTGTTGGTGCTCTAACTGTAATGGTTAGGTCAACACAATAAGGAAATGAATGATCAGTGTTTTGGCACCTTTCAATTATTGACATTACTTCCATCCATCCATCCATCCTTCCATTTTCATCTGCTTATTCGGGGTCGAGTCGCGGGGAGTGACATTACTTTAAATTACTTAAAGGGGCTATATGTAGTTTTTTAAATAAAATTAATCACTTTTTATTGCCTGTGTGAAGGGTTGTAATCTCACAAAACAATGATCCAATTGCTGGGTTTTTCTGTCACATTTTGTGATTGGCTTTAGTTAGCTCTAGTTAGATATTGTTAGCTTGCTGTCTGACGGCGAGCAGTTGCTAACTTTATCCTGTGCAAAATACTACTTTCCACATTACTTCACCAGCTAACGCGGACCATATTAATATCCTGTGGACCACCAGCATGTAATGGTACAAAGCAAATGTGGAGCGATTTGTTTATACTAGCCAAACGTGATGCAAAGTAGAGGCAGCCAGCTATTGTTACACTAACACGGATCTACCGCTGTTTGCTTCATAACATTGAATTTAGATTAATTGTCATTTTACTCAGGTATACAGCTTCTTTACCGTCTCTGTCGCTGTAACTTCCATGACCCACATAATATACAATAATGCAACATAACTGCGCAGGACAACAACACAGTTGAACACCCATTCAGTACAGTAACATTACTTATTGCGGTCTATCTGTTATAAAGTATGGCAACAATCATTTATAATATTCAATCTAGCTCACTAACCGTTTCGTTATCATCCAACACATTTAGCTGTGCTCACATTGCTGAGCAGAGAGGTATCTGGTGAAAGATACACAAATAATAATAATAAAACATTTTATTTGATGGTGCCTTTCATGACACATCATAAAATACAGCAAGCAGCAATAATACATAGCATCAAATAAACAAAAAAACATCAACAATCAAACTGAAATCAGTGTTGCACATTATTACAATGAGTATGCTAGTTTGAAAAGATGAGTTTTAAGAGCATTATACGGATGTGGGGGGGGAGAGAGTTCCAAAGTTTGGGTGCGGCGTACGAGAAGGCCCTAGCACCCATTATACTGAGGCTGATGGGGGTAGTGCAAAATGACTTGTTGTGGAAGACCGCAGGGAGCGAGATCAGTCGGATAAGTAGGAGACAGACTGTGGGGGGCTTTTAATGTTAATAGTAATATTTTAAAGATAATCCTTTATGATACAGGGAGCCAGTGTAATTGAATCAACAGAGGAGTGACATGTTCTGTGGACTTGGAATGTGTTATTATTCTTGCTGTGGTGTTTTGGATGAGTTGTAGTTGGTGAATAAGTTTGTTTGGGATGCCTGCTAAAATTGCATTGCAGAAATCAAAGCAAGATGTGACCAAAGCATTTAACAACACTTTGGTTGAGTGTTGGGTAAGTGTTGGGTGTAGTCTGAGATGTTTCGCAGAGGGAAATGCTATGTACAAAACTACATAATGCTCCTTAAACGTTTGACATTTTGAGAAATAATTTGCCTTCTTGCTGATAGTTAGATGAGAAAATCGGGTTTACGTTGAGTTATGTGCTGGGCTATTTTTACTCTTGTTTTTGTTTTGTACAGATTAAACAAACAAGATGCCATGTGTTTGATATTTACCATACAGGTATGTGAGTGGTATCAATCATTTTACTCTTGGCAAGAAAGAAAAGCCTGTGTTCTAAAATGTCGAACTTTCCTTTAATTACACTTTTCGTGTGTGATTCTTCAAAGCCCGTTGGCGACAAAAGGTCTGTGTATTTTCACACATTGCGGCCCTGAGCACCTAAAGAACCTTAGAACCATCATTTGATTTGACACAATGACTGACAGGTCTCTTGATTCAGTGTCCGGCAGCTGGCAGTGTTTGAATGCATTTAGAACAAAAGCAAGACATGTGTTTATGTTCATGTTAGCTCTTCAATGCAAATTTAAGTTTATAATTTTTTTTATAAAAAATAACCTGCATCCTGCAGTCCAGAATTCTAACAAAGCCTGTGTTTCACAGTGGGCTTTTGAAAGTACCATTCAAGCTGACATTTTCAAGTCCCATTTTGGAGAGTCATAATTAATTAAAATCCATGACTCACCGGATTCCTCAAACTCCTGGTTGGTCAGCCTCCAGGCGTCTCTGATGCGCTGCAGGTTGTTTTCCAGAGTGTCCAAGTCAGAGTGAGGACAGTTACACTGGGGGAAGTCCACGCTGCATTCACACCAGCAGTCACTGTTCTGGCAAACAAACTGGCCCTCAGATTTACAGCCGATGTAGTTGAGTGCCGCTTGAATGAAGCGGTTCTGCAAGTAGCCTGGTAGGATGACTTGCATCCCTGTGGAGGGTAAAAGATGGGATGAAGATGGGCTAAGGTCATGTGAAAAACAAATGTATTATAATTGGCTTTATTAAAGGATAAGGTTAGTGATATTTATTTTTTCTTAGGCCATGAAAAAACCATAACCAGCAATATATAGATCTCACGAGTAAGTAATGTGTGTGTAGCCAAAGCCTGATATACCTTGTGGCTCTGCCATAGAACTCAATGTCTTTTAACAATTAAAAACACATAAATGAGCCACAGTGTTGCACTGCGTGACATGTTCTGTCATTATCACACACACTGTAGTTTATTTTGAGTCAATCCAACATACAGTGCACTGTCCTGCTTCTGCAAATACTCACAAAACAAATACCAAATTCTGAGTTTTTCTCAGAAGAAAACTCTGCTCTGCAATTTATTTACTTATTTTTAATCTGCACTGGCCCAAATACACCATTGTAGTCAACCTCCTCAGAAGAATTCAGTGTTAATTAAGAAAGAGCTTGTTATGACAACTGCAGCAATGGGAGACCACAAAAACACAAATGTCACCATTATGAATTAGAGAGCAGATTTTACCTTGTAGTTGGACCTTGTTTTCTGGACTGTGGACCAGTACGGAGCTGACTGTGTCCAGATTGTCATAGTTGCTGCACCCGAGTGGCCCAGTTCTGGTTTCTGTCACCTGCATAGATATCAAGAAATTGTGAATCTGTTGTATCTTGTTATTGTCTTTTTTTGTCATTTCATTATGTACAGCTTGGTTGTGACACAGGTATGTTGTGTCATCTCTTGAGTTTGGATACCTCCCAGACCAACCCCCTTTTAAATACAGAGAACAAGACAGAGGATAATGTTAGCTTAGTCAGTGCAGAGTACTGTCATTCTAACATGACCGGTATGTATTGACTAATTTTGCTTGTGTATTTTCAAAAAAAAACTCATCAAAGGCTGTAAATGAATTTTGAATGCAATGAGTCACTATGAAGTAATATTGAAAAGGTCTTCAGAAAGCTCTCTCTCCTCAGACAGAATAATTTGTTCTGATCTAAGAAGAGAAATCAACATCTCTCTGACTGAAAAACTTTAAACTGATTCACCTCTTCGCTTCCATCATTTCTAACAGTAATAAATCTGGATGTAAAAAGTTAAAAATTCTTACTCACTGAAACACAAAAACACATAACTTTCTGCGTATTAGCAAGAAGAATCCTTCCTATTTCTCACTGAATCCTCATTACCGTATGTGATTTTAATGAATGGCCATGTATCGGTGCTGCGTTAACATCCCTCATAAAATGTAGTATTCATCTCCCTCTCTCGCTCCCTTTCTCTCGCTCTGATCTTCAATCTGCCTGAACTCCACACACGCTGCAAAGTGGCAAATGAATGGAAGTCAGGCTGGCTGGAAATTAATGGAATGATACCTCTAATCCATCAAGCTGATGCATAACCATAGGAACACGTTCTCAGTTTGGGGGGGCACTTGTCATCATCAGTGGCTACTCACTTTAGCATCTACTATTTGCCCCTCGGGCTGATTAATGCATACACTCTAATAGCCACTTCAGATGATAAAATGGATGATTGGTGTTTTATAGTACGGGACGCACCACTGCTGCAACGTTCTGCTTCTTCACTCTCTTCTTTAAAGCTACCAGGAAGGCGATGTCTTAGATAGTATTGTTTTCTTCTGCTTTAAAAGTAGTCAGTTAGTCTGTAATGGGTGCTAAAGAAAAGACACGTTGGACCTTATTATAAAAGTTAATTAAATTCATTTATCAGAGTCTGATACAAATCTAATCATCCAACTTCCTGCTGCACATATGAGTTTTCTCTGCTGAAGAGAGAAAAACAGGAGAGATAGATTTGACAGACTCGCTGCATGCCTGCAGCTACAACAGGTGAACTTTCTAGTGTCAGGCTAAATCTGTAAATAAGCATTTGTTCTTAATCCTACCTGATTTAATTAGTTATGAAAATAATTTCCCTGAGCTGGATTTAAAGGATTTGCTAGTGCATGTTACCTTCAAGTTGAGCTAACAAAGTGTCACGAATCTAAACTTTGCTCTACTTACATGTTGTGACTGAATTTCAGTCACTGGTGGAAAGATGCTAAGAAAAAGTTTACTTGAGTTTTTCAATGTTATGTTACTTTAAACTTGTACTTTCTCTCCCTAAGAGAAATATTGTATGTTTGATCCACTACATTTATTACAGCTATAGTTAATAGTTACTTTTTAGATTAAGATTTTATACACATGTGAGTGATCTGTTTGTGAAATATGAATCACTGCCCAGCAGAGTAAAAAGCTGTTTAAATTAGCTTCATCTCAACCAATGGCAACATAAATAGTACTGTTTACATGTTAATGTATCAATAATATAGATTAAATAATACAATAATATAACATGGTCAGGGGTCAGTCTGTGTACTCTGAGCACTTCTGATACTTTAAAGAGTAATTGAACACCACATTAAAAAACTTTGTTACTGCCCTCTCCGTTTCAAGCCTGTACCCATAACCACAGCCAGCAGGCAAGAAGCATGATGTGACAGTGTACAGACACACCATGGATTACACTTCTGCATCAATTCAGCAAGGTGAGAATTTAAACCGTTGAAAGTCAGTAAAAAAACAAGATTTTAGTTCACGATTTAGCTGTTTTTTTAGCCAAGTAAATTTTGTTGCACCAACATCTATGAATTTTACTTACTCTAAGTAACACACTGAATGCTAAACCTTTACTAACTTAGTATTGTTATAGTGTGGTATTGGGTACTTGTACTTCAGTAAATGATCTGAATAATTCTTCCATCACTGACATTATTGGCACAGTAAAAAATATGAATACATAAACGTTGTATATCTCAAAAGTTTTGTAGGTGGATGTACACACTAAAAATCCATTTTTCTTTACCCAGGGATTTTAGTGTGTACACATCACGTATCACTTTTGATCTAGTGACACAACAGTAAAACAAAAATAAAAACACTAAAACTGGGTCAAAACAACCCACTAGTAGCCTGCTGGGTGTAGTTAACCGAGCATTTCAATGGTGCTATATTGACCAATGATGGTTCAATTTTAACCTATTGATGTATGTATGCATTTATTTACAAGGCAGATTTATTTTTCATTTTATAACAGGGTTGTATTGGTAAGACTGAAGGGCAATGACTAGGGGTTTAATCTCCCAACAGACTGTGGCTGTATTTAGACTTTTCTTGACTTCCACAAACCCGTATTGCAGTGGATGCGATCTGGAGGTGGTGCAGTCTACGTAGCGTGCTCTCTCTGTCGGTGAAGTAAGAAGCAGCCAGCTGGTGGAGGGCCTCCAGGGTCACTGTCCCCGTTGTGTTTGACTTCCTGTTGCTGCCATGGCTGCCCTCGTCCCCTGGGGGCGAAGACTTCTGGCTGAGCTTCCTTTTGTCCACAAATATTGTCAAAGACTCCTCTCCTGGTGACAGTCAGGCAGAGGGAACGAGAGCTTCATTAGCTCTGACAGAGCAGCACTAATCACCTTTCATTAGTATCTATTCAGATCGGATAGAAAAGCGCAGTAGTGATTAAGTGCTGTGGGGGAAGTGATGGTTTGGATGATTGGAGGAAAAGGCACAGACAAGGTCTCTGCATCTATTAAACTCCTCGGGAACAGAGAGCTTATTCAATACCATTGATCAAGTTTCCTTAATTATTTTAATTATCTTAATTATATTCTACAAAAATTACATTAAAAACAAACCAGAGCTCAGGTCAGCGTGGCTTCTCTGGGAGACAAATACATTCTACACATGGAAACATCTCTAACAATTACAATTATCACATATTTTCACACTTTTAACATTACGTTTGATGTATATTGTTGAAGAATAATCCTTTTCTGTGATGAAGTGATGTCATTTTTTTGGTATTTTTCAGTCTCCAACTTCAGTGCTTCTATTGCAATAGTTGATTTTACCACATTTCTCAGTATAACTTTCAATGTGTGCCCCCAGAGAAATTTTGCATAATTGCTACATTTAACTCTGGGTTGCAGTAACATAGTCATTGTTGACCAATAACTAACAGGTTAATAAGCCCAATAATGTTTTTATAAAAGGCTGATTGACCAGGGAACTACAGTAAATGTGTATCAGATTTCAGTTAACAGAGGGATGAGGGAGAGTGTTTTCACAGTGGGTGCTCTTTAGCAAACCTTTAACAAGATTAAATCTTCCTTTAACTTTAATAGCATGTCAAGGCCATTTGTCAATACATGTCAGATTGGCCCATTCCCCAAACCGGTCCCTCGGCACCAGCATTTAGGGAGCGTCACTCCATATAAGGTGACTTTTGTAGCTGCAAGGGAACCTCAGTAGGAATTAAGAATAAGGATAAACAGCATATGCACAGTAATGCCCACTTCCAGATACGTTCCAGACAAACAAGGATACCTGAAATCCTTTGTTGTAAGAGTTTTCTTGTTTCCCTACAGATGTTAATCAGCAAAAATTCTGCCAGGAAAGTTCCATGTTGAGCTTACTCATCCAAAGTTCACCAAATGACCACCACAACAATAAATATATAAGTCTTCGAGCCATTGTATTTTTTCCTTATTTTTATTTAATGCTACCTAGCTAGCATGAGCCAGATGGTGTGCCATTTTAAAAGGCATACAAGTTCTCCAAACCAAATGATCAAATTACCTTCCAACATGACACATGAGCGCTCTCTGATCTATCTGCAATATTGGCAGGGTGATCTGTTGTCGGTGTCTTTTAAAACCGTTACATATGACAGGTACAAAAATTATTCATGTGCCTGTTTTCTGATCAGCAACTGCAATGGTTAACATTTGCTTAGGGAAAATCATGGTCAACAAACATTATTTTGCTTCTGCTTTTTTTTAAACCATGACCACCATCATTTCCTACCCATAACCAAGTAGTTTCTAAACCTAAACTTAATCACAGCTGTGGCACATTAGAAAATAATCATTTGAAAAGTAATTCTGAAACAATGCCCCTATCAGCAGGAAGACACTGTTTGTCTGCGCCAAACAAAAATGATTCATAGATATGACTGTTAAAAGAAAACAACTTTGGCTGTTGGCAGGAAAACAGCAGTACATCAAGTCTAAGTTACACACTTTGTTGACGTATCCGTCCACCTCAATCTGCTATATCAGTCAAAGTCTGAATGTATTTATGATTCCAAGTGAATCATAAATAATAATCATACATTTCTGCGTTGCACTGTGGTCTGCTGAGTACACTGTCAGAGGAGACTTTCGTATCTTTGTCTTTTCTATGATGGATTTCTGAACACTGGTATAAAATGGGGAAACTATAAAGAAGTGCTTTGTCTTCAGTTCTGAGATAATTACAGCCAAACTATGTGTTTGCTGTTTTGTTTTTTTTGGGGGCCAGTTACCGTATTTGTCGGAATAAGATAAAAGCACACCGAATATCAAAATAATCATGGATTGTTGCTGTTTTCAACAAAATTTGGATAGTTTCTTCAAATCTGTGTTATTTTCTTACAGCAGACACTTCAAACCCACACTTTCTTCGAATGATGAACACTTTGTGATAATCATTCATTAAAGAAAGAAAAGATAAGCCAATTGCATTCAAATGATACTGTAATAAAGCTCTGTTTAGGGAACCATGCTACTTTGATGGCCTAACAAAAGTAGTAAATCTGTCTTTCACTGCCTTTTCCAATTTATTTTTTGTACACAAAACCAGAGCAATTTGATGTTATTTGTGAGCCAAAAAACACTGATCCAGAAAAATTATTATATGCTTTGTTGCTTAGAAAGTAGCAGACGGTAAAATCGACACCCCATGTGCTGAAAAAAACTACCAACCACATTAGAAACTTTGTGAATCGAGCTTGCTTTGAAGCCCTGCGTACACTACTGTACCTCCCAGAGTGGCAGAGAGGAGGAGGTGGGTGCCATATTTCTTGATTAGACTCTCTGTAATCGTCTGGGGGGTTGGCCGCCTCCCCAGCTGGCGGATGGTGTGCATGAAGTCGGGGTCGAGGGGCAGAGCCAGGCCACCGCTGCCACCAATACTGTCCCGCTTCTCCACCGCCAGACTGTTGACCTTCCATCGACCAAACTCTCTGGAAACACACACACACACATACACAGACGTTTGCTCACTTGGTTTAGGCCTAAGGTAAGGTATAAGGCCCCAGGAGGCTGTTTAACAAGATGTGTTGAGGCATGAATACTGTAGATTGTATTGATAACACACACATGCACATACATGTTTAACACGTGATGAAACTGTAATGTTACTAGCTGTAACAACCAATGAAGAACTGTAATAATGTGCCTTCAATGTAGTTGTATTTTTTGCTCTTAACGGAGTACAACATTTTTGTGGGCTTTAAGTCAATGAGGTTGTGATTAGTTATTTATCCATCCTGTGAATCGCATGAAGGTTATTACGACAGTGGTGTGTTCATTTGAATTGATTGGATCTGGATGTTATTTAAGACTATTAATGATAATGACATAGGGGCTCAGATTAGGGGTGTGAAGAGACTCTTAGCTCGCGAGACATCACGAGAATGAGACGAGTGTTTTAAATATATCCTCAATGCCGAGATACATAACTGTGGGATCTCCCCCCGGAAATTTTGATCTTTAAACACTGCACTGCAAAGTTTCTGCACCAATTTATAGTGGAAATGTTTTTATGTATGTCCTTTTATATCCTGTTCACAGGTAGAGAACGGAAAAATTGGCTAAAAAGAAACTGTATCAAGAAGTTGTTAAAGGTACTGATTGGTGCATGCATGTTTTTGGGTCATTTTAAAATCAGTAGCTTGTTTTTTTCTTAAGCTGAAGTTTTTTTTCAAAGCACATTTGTTTCTTATATATTTTAATTGTACTGCATGTTTTCTAAATGTGAAAATAAACCTTTTGAAAGGCATTTTCATTTGTTTTTTAACTGCAAGCTATATTTCATTGCGTAAATGACACCTATGAGTAATTATTTCATAGAAGACATCCTGCAACAGTCAACATTTAGGCTTGACATCTTTTTCTTTATCAGTGGTTGTAGTGACATTGCCTTTACAACTACAACTCGGAGCAGAAGCTAGATATTTCAACCATTTATTCAGCACCTATACCTTTCCATTTCAAATTCTCTACTCACTTACTAACTAGTTTCTGATGTGCTCTTAATTAAAGCCAGGGCTGTAACGACTATTGAGGACAGTGAGGTCATGTGCCGGTATATATAAGTTTTATAGCAAAACATTTTTCCCGCTGTCAACGCAGACAGGCTTTGAAAGTGCTTATACTTTCATGTTGTCATGTTGGGAAACTGTATGTTTTTTTGATTTTGTTTTTTACAGGTACGCAATTTCCAAGGAGGATTCTTGGAAAGAAAATAGGGAACATAGACACTAAATTCTGGGATATTTATTAAATTGAGAATTTAAATAATTGTGTTGATTTTGTTGAATTAAAAAAGAATTTCCTTAAAATAATGATTTGACATTTTGGAAAATACACTTATTTGGTTTCTTAGAGAGACATACATGAGTAGATTGCTACCCCACTTGTATATATATATAGGGTAAATGTGAAGCTACTGCCAGACATGGGAGTGGTAAAATTCTTCTCCTCTGACTCTTACCAAGAAAGCAAGCATATTTACTAGTGTTGACATTTTTTTGGAAGAAGAAAAACTGCACCATTTAAATAAGACTAGAGTTGTTCAGCTGTTAAAACGCACTCAGGTTGGTTGGAAAAACGGCCTGTGCTATCAGCCTATCATAGCTACAAGGTTGGTTTGTGACTGAGACAGTAAATATCCCAAAGACCAGTATTACATCCACTTTTAGTCATATTTGTGTTTATGTCGCTCCTTAAGACAAATATGTGTGTATATATGTATATTTCAAACCGAATCATAATTTCTACTGTTTCAAATTACACAATATTTCCACATACCCCCATGACAACTGCAGAAGTACTTCCTGATTGGGAATTTCTGTTATAGGGCTTACTGTAGCTCATCACAGCTTTAAATAAATCCTGCACGGGTAAAACAGAACTCATTGTAATGCAATGCTGTAACTCCCACAGCGACAGAAAGACATAAAAACCAAAATAAAGTCCCACATCATCAGCTGCCATCATTTGTTATCTTGTGCCCTTTGGACACAAGTCTCGCTGAACTTTAGCTATTCACAAACCGGCTGGGAGATACCGCTGCTACTCTCTCTCTGTTTCTTCCTCCATCCATAGCATCAGTTCCCACAGTGCTGCCTGCTGCTCTGTGTACCTCCCTCTCCTTCTAGGAAGCAATCAAATCACTGCCATGAGAGAAATGATCGGCAGCGAAATAATTGAGGAACTGGGACAGTGTGGAGTGTGTCATTACAGCCAATCATCATAACAAGGGGACAGGCTGAGTGTCCATCCCTGGTGGACAGATGGGCGTTGTGGATCCAGCCCTGGGTTTAGCCCACATCTATTCCATCAGCATCCACATAGGGCAAACAGAGGTGTGTTTGTTGTAGGAACATACTTGGATATCTAAATATGAAGGCCTACTGAAAGCAATCATTAGTGTTGAAAACTACTCCTAAGGGTGGGGGGGGAAACAATAAAAGAGCAGAAATGGGGAGCAGCTTGATCACATGTTGCTGCATGAATGACAGCCATGTGTTTTTCATGGAGGTTTTTCAGCTGCAGAGGTCATAGGAGTAGAACAGCAGTTTAGGCCCTCAGGCTATTTAGGAGCACGTAGAACAATATGGAGCATGTGCAACTCTGTGGGGACTGTATAAAATATAGTTATAACATATGAGAGAAGAAAAAATGCCTTCAATGTTTCCTCAACTTTTTCCTGATGTTATCTCTACAATTCATTAAATAATAGATCAAAATGAGCAAAAGAAAACTGGATCAAATTGACTCTCCTGTCAGTTCTCATATTGTTACAGCATTTTTTTTTTAACCTTGGTCCGGTCTCATTTTAGAGTCATCCTTAAAATCCTTAATCCCTAATCCTTAAAACTGCCTTTAGGTTAGAAATGTGAGCAGGCAGCTCACATAGGTTGCAACATGGACTGCTTCAGGGTAAAAGACCCTCGAGTGGTGAAATGTTAGCCAGCCAATACAGATGGTGGCAGCCTTCGACAGTCCAAGCTGTCTGCTCCTTTGTTACTTTCAATGCTTTTCACTGATTATGGAGGTGGTTTGGCAAAAGTGAAGCCTGAAGTCAGGGGGCTATTGGGAAATTCATACAGCAAGTCAATTGGAAAAAAATGCAGGTGTCACTAAGAGATAAACAGCACAGCCTAAAAGATTCCTGAGAGGATATAATGGACCATTCATACACACCTACAGACCATGACGGGTTTTTTTCCCACTTTGGTTAACACTCGGCAATGTCCACCAGAGACAATAAATACAGTCCTGGGCCTGAGGCGAAGTCACCTATGGTAAATATAATGAAAACTGCACCAATAAACACAAGTGAAGGCTTCACAAGGATGTCTTCTTCTCAGCAAAATCTAAAAAACACTCAATAAATAGCAACAACACAGCAACAACACATAAAATATCATATTCAGACCCATCTAACTACACCTGTGTTACTACACCTGTGTTGCTTAAAACTGAAACATGCAGGACTGAAATGCATTGATAGACATATCATATCTATACCTAACAGTTGCAACAAAGCAAGAACAGAGTTTACTGCAAGCCTTAAGAGTGCTTGTGAGGCTGGAATGTTTAGAAAAAGGCAGCAGCAGCAAAGTGGGGATACTGCAGGAAATCGCTGAAAGGATGTAACAAAGTGTCCACAGGCTGGCATGGGAATTACTCCTGCTGCAGGGGTCATATTGAAACATCAGCAATATCAGAGTCAACAAATGTAAAATTCTGAAACAAAAACCCAAGCAAGCAATAAATGTTTGATGCTACTCAGAAGAGGGATCCGTTTTCAGTCGAAATACTACAATACAGCAGCAAAGGTCACACTTAGTTCTTCAGATTTGCTCATCAGCTTGCAACTAATTCGGTGCAGGTGTGATACCTGTGAGGGCACTCCTGAGAGTATGCAGGTTTTCATCCCAAGCACTGCAGCAGCTGCTTTCACTGATTAGTTCCTCTTTGGCTCAAAGTGCTCATCAGTGAAATTATCCAGTGGCATGTTGGGTGGAATGAAATCCTGCAAGCACTCATAGCCCAAACATGAAACTCTTGAAACATATAATAAATACACGTAGGCTTACAGTAATTACAGTAGTCTACACACAGATCTCTCCTCCTGTTAGTGTTGTAGTACTCAAGACCGGTCTTAAGACCACATATTGACGGTCTTGGTCTTGTCTCGGACTCGACCGCATTTGTACTCGGTCTTGTCTCGGTCTCGGACATTGAGGACTCGGGATTTTAGTTCAAGACCAGTCAAGACCATAACTTTGGGAATATCAATAAATTGTCTTATTTATTTTTTAACATCCTAACTTTGATTGAATGTAAAACGTACTGATTCAAATGCAACCCATAACCCTAATTAAAAATGTGTTGTTCCTGTTAACGACTGTCCCCCCTCCCCACGATGGTAAACATGGAAGAGGAGTGTTGAATAAAGATGGTTACGTTGATTTCAGCTCTTAGTGTTAGTATGTGGGTGTTTTAATGGGAATGTGGATCTTTCAGATCAATTTGAGAAGTACCTATGATCTCGTTCCACATTGTATTGTGTGTCATGTAGAACTGGTCTTGGTCTTGACTCGGTCTCGTCCTGCCTCGGTCTTGGTCTCGACTGGTCTCAGCCCCTAAAAGTCTTGGTCTTGTCTCGGTCTCGATAAACTCTGGTCTTGGTCTTGACTTGGTCTCGGTTTGGGCGGTCTTGACTACAACACAACCTTCTGTCTCACCTGTAGATCTTGTATCTGGTGCTGAAGCCCTGCTGGTACCTCTCCGCAGCCTCCGTGAACTCCAGGGATTGATGGAAGGGCCCTTTATCCGACAGCAGCCAGTCCAGGGAGCCACGGGCGCCGTCGCCGGGTCCGGCGGCGGGTGCGGCTCCACCGGCGGCGGCCCTGGATGTCCAGCAGCAGCAGAGCCACAGGCTGAGAGCCGCCCGCTCCCATAGCAGAGACAGCCGCTTATGACTGATTCTCTGACAGCTCATGCCAGCGACACCTCATTCTCTCTGGACTACGAGGAGAGCAGACTAGTACAGTGTCACAGTTTCACAGATTATAGGGATGAAAAAGTAGTGCGTCGCGCAGATTTAGAGGGAAAATTGGGGGAAGTTTTCATTTAAAACCGAGTGTCTGAGAGTTAAA
Source organism: Micropterus salmoides (assembly GCF_014851395.1). Lineage (NCBI taxonomy): Eukaryota > Metazoa > Chordata > Actinopteri > Centrarchiformes > Centrarchidae > Micropterus > Micropterus salmoides. The sequence goes on along the minus strand of NW_024040485.1, from coordinate 22,753,250 downwards.
TACACGATGCATGTTTTATTACACTGAAAAGGCACTTACCCGATTTTGCAATAGGGACCAAACGATGCGCTCTCAAGGATAAGTCAACTATTCCGATCTTGCGAGAGCTGCAAATTAAACCTTTCCTGTTCAGGGATCCGGCCGAATTCATTAATTCACGACGAGCCCTTACTTTCAAGCGCTACAGCAGTTTTATTTCTTCTCTCGCTTAACTTTATTTCGGGAGACGATCCTCCCGTATCCTTGCATCCACCCGCTCCCCGGTGGGAAGTTGCAGCAGTGGAGGCACGAACGCAGAGGAGTTCATTCTGAGGATGTCCGCGCAGTCAGAGACATTTCCAGAGGTTGAATGCAAAAGGTGGATTCCCCCATCCTTAGTGGGCCCCTGTTATTACATCGTATGATCCTTGAAGTTGCTGTTATTCTTCTACAGTAATGATAAACGTTGCGTGCGAGTGGTTATTGCCCCCCTCTGCAGTGTGAGCCGGTGGATGAATGAGCGCCTGCTTCAACACAGAGTGCTTTTCTTCCCCAGTTTATCCAAGTGAGATAGTGAGCGGGCGGGCAAGTGCATGATGATGAAGGCAATACATGCAATCTGAGGGCATACAAGTTTTGAGGACAGCAGGGTGATGATGATGATGATGATGATGATGGGGTTGCATCAGGACTGCTTCCATCATTCGCCATTACCTTACCTTTGCCATCACATCTCTGTGAACGTGGCACATTTAAAGTGTTAAAAGGAGCTTGATGATAGACCAATTATGTTTTTTCCCTTTTATTTTCTGGGGCCACAGCTCCAGAGCCTGCAGCATGCGTGACTAAATGGCCCGCATCTACCTCTGCTATGATGCACATTGCTGGATTTACCAGTGAAAATAATTACAGGACATTATCAGGGAACATGTTTCTTGGGTGATGTGATTCAAGTTCAGGAGTGCACTCATTTTGCCACCTCCAAGCATCATAATTTGCACAAAAAATATTTTCCTGCTCCAAGTAAAAGGATGCTTAAATTCATAATTATGCAAAAGAAATGCTCAAGCTGTAACTTTTAAATGATAAACTTTGAATGCTCAAAACATTTTAGTGTGAATTCACATTACTAATGGTATTTCTCAGACAGTGATGAGTGAGACAGGTGGAGGAACAGATGCTGAAGTGGATTTTTTTTCTCTCCCCCCTCCTGCCTTTCTCGCAGCGAAATCACAACTACTTGACACACAGTCGACAAATCTTTCAGACATGTGAAAGCTGAATGACGTTAGAGGAAAGTTAGCTGCCACAAGCCTTCAAATTATGGAGGGGTAGATAGCAGGGACGTAGTTCAGTGTGTTTGCGTGTGTGTTTGTTTGAGGAGGGGGGTCGACAGGTACAGCAGATTAATTTCCTATTAGACTTGTGCTCATTGGGATCTACAACAATGACAAAAAGCTAAATTCCTGAGCCAGAAGTTTTTGATGTTGGTGCAATTAAACTTTATGTTTGCCAGGAGAGTCCTTTGTCTCGCACTTTCTAGTCATCTTGTCATTATGCTTGTCATTCACACTGAAAACCTGATTGACAAAAGGACTCCTTGTGTTAAATGGGCTGCGAGGAGAGTGTCTGTTGTTCATGATGGTAGTTGAATCAATAGCCTGCTTGCATTGATTCCCCTTTGCTTTAATGTTATTTGGCCAGCTCCCCATTGGATGCCAGGGGAACAACATAAAAGCATCAATAAAGCATCAATACAGCTCGAGATCTACAAATGACAATGCATACTAGTAAGGGCAGCAATAAATACTAGTAAGAGCTAATAGTACTAAATACCTAGGGAAAGAAGTAAGAGTTAACAAAAAAGTACAATCAATATAAGAGAATTCTAAGGGGATAGAAGAAGAAGAGCGCAGGAAGTGCATGTTAGAGGTTAGGGGTGTTATAGGAGAAAGTCTTCTCGGAAGCAATGAGTTTTCAAGAGCTTCTTGAAGTTAGAGAGGGACGCCCCTGCTCTGATGGCATGTGGTAGCTTGTTCCACCATTGTGGTACTATATGAGAACCGCCGGGACTGAGATTGCTTTGTGTGTAGAGCCAGGCGGTGTTTGCTGGAGGAGCGCAGTGGCTGAGAAGAAACGTAAGCTTGTATTATGGAGTTTAGGTAGACGGTGCATACCCAGTACTCTGTATCCAAGCATTAGTGACTTGAATTTGATTCGGCAGGCCACAGGTAGCCAGTGGAGGTCACTGAGTAATGGAGTGACATGAGTCCTTTTGGGATGATCAAAAACCAGACGTGCTGCTGCGTTCTGAACCATTATCAAGCTCAAATTAAGACGGTCAATTCAATAATGTGGGATCACATCTTCAAAGCCTAAATAGCTGTAGTCACTGTCAGGGCTGCTGACAGACGCCTGTGCTGCCGCAATCAACTGAAACACTTTGAAATTTAAAGCGCGGTGCAGTTTTTCTTGTCATCTTCCGACAGGAGGATTTGCCTCCCTATGGCATTTGGGACATCTGTAATGTTAGGGAAGCCTGTGTTTGCTTGTGCAACAAAAGTAACACATTAAATATTCCTACTTGTAATTTGTGTGGAGAAAGGATAGGAGAAATGAAGGAGGCTAAATGAGCTTTTCCCTCCGGACTGCAGACTGTTATAGTCTCTTGAAATCTGGGTCTTTGTTGTCTGTGTGTGCGGTAATTGAAAAGTTCCAGCCCCCCATTTCTCTCTTTCTTCCACACTCCTTTGCTTCTCTCTTGCACTCTCTATCCTAGTTTCCCAGTCTGACTTCCCCTCCACCACCCCAACCAGCAGTCTTTCCTTTTCTCCTCTCTTTAAGCGCTGTTGCATCTTCTCTTTCCATTTGAATTCTCTGTCATCTCTGACTCATTCTCTTCCCCTCCCTCTTCCCTCCTCGGCCGCCTGCTGAGCTTTAGGACGAATGTAGCCGATTTTGATCATTTGCGCCCCAATCAACCTCTTCCAGCAGCTGAGAGAAGGGCAGAGAGACTCAGAATTGAAATTGAATTGAAAGGGCTTGACATGGCAGTGGTGTTAATATGCCTGAACACACATGCCTCTAACCCAGAAACATGCAATGTGCCAAAGTAATCACAAGTCAAGAATGACATTGTGATTTTCTCCCACATTAGGAAGTGAGGGGAAAGAGGTTCAACTGCATGCTACACGACATGAAAGCGTTGTCACAAAGCAGTACTGTGTGTCTGTCTCTGTGTGCATGTGAAGCTTGGCATCATCTCCGTTGAAATTACATAAAAATGACTAATTTTGCTCATGAGCTCTGGCATCTCCCAAAGAGTTCTGCACACTTCTTTCTGTTTGAACTGATAACACGCTGTAGCTTCCCCCTGACTACAAATGTGTTTCACTGAGTAATTGCTTCTTCTGCACCTTTCATTGTGAAAGAATGAATTGTATTTGATGAGCACAGTGTAAAACAGATCATGGCCACACTTGGTGCCGTGTGCCCATTGTTCTTTGAAAGTCTCTCCAAAATGGAAAGGCGATGTAACTTGGCAGGTGGTGAATGTGAAAGTGCACACAAAATGGAACGGATGATGATGAGGTCTCGGCTTTGCTAATTCCATTTAACCCTGCAGTGAAGACAGCGATTGGAGAGAAACCTCTGTAGTGTGAGTAATTGGACAGGCATTGCAGAAACGATGTTTGGAAACGAAACAGCAAATGCCCCCTCGCTTTCATGTGTATGTGAGGGGCCAAGGCGCATGAGCCATCGTTTCAGCAAATTAAACATGATCTCAAAGCTGAGATTTATTAGTGTTTCTGTATAGCCTTTTGTTTTTTAGTATATCAGTGCATGAACAAAATAGTGCATCAGCTCTGTTATAGCTGTTAGTGTGAGTTGGGGGTGTAAACAACAAAATAAAAATGCAGATGGATATGAAAGAAAAATAGTGCTATTTTCCGACGGGTCTGGGTTCTACCTGGTCTACCGCTCCGCAGCTCTCTTGGTTATTCAGGTCAGGGAACACACATGTCCGAGGCTTTGTCAAAGCTTTGGCTTCTGTGACCCAGCTGCTATTTTTGCTTCTTCCCTGTACATGCCCTTTCATTCTTGAGTCACTCTGGAGCATTGCAGGGCTGACCTAGAATGCTGTGAAAGCCTGTCACACAACAGGACACATCTGTGTGCAGAAAAGGTAACTAAACAGTGACACCACTCAGGAAATAGAGCTGCCTTTCTATCCATTATATAGCCTCATAATAGAAGTGCAAATGAATGCACTTGAGGATGATTGGTGCTTTTCAAAGACACTGTACTATATGGAAAAATTTACTTTGACTGTGAGAGTTCAATCTATGGCTTGAGGACTCTAATAAAGTGGTTTGCACATGTCATAAACCCTAAATATTATTGTTCAGCATGTATTTCTCCTGTAATGTTATAAAAAAACAATTCCAGTTACTGCTGAAAAAATATGCTTTTCACCGTTTTGGTCAAGAATGATATCTGTCCACCAGTGGGGGTATCAAGAGCAAATGTGGGGCCTTAACCAACCTCATGAGGGCATGGGTGTAACCACCCATTCTTTTCCCCCAGTATACATGTTAAATATGTCCTGCTTTTATAAACCCTGTCAATGAATCTGTGTCTTGTTATGTCCTATTTATATTACTTTTTGTTTTGATTGTGTGGATCTGAACTAACCTTACCCAAAGTCACACAGTAACAAACTAAAACAACAACAAACTAAACGATCGAGCCAGCAGTATACCAGCAACTCCAGTGTTCTGTGAGGTAAAATAACTATTTTTGTCAATGGAGTCTTGTGGCTTCGAGCATAAATAGATATATATACACTGTTCTTTATACACATACCGTATAGCTAGCTAAACAGCATGATAACATTAAAGCAAATAAAACTATACCAGCAGAATATTCAATGTATCAAATTAAAATGATCATCACAGTCAGTCATTGTTCTTCTGGTAAATGCTCTGTACTTGTATAGCGCCTTTCTAGTCTTTTCGACCACTCAAAGCGCTTTTACACTACATCTGCATTCACCAGTCACACACATTCATACACTGAGCCTAAGTGCTCCAACGGAAACTAACATTCACACTCACTCATACACTGGCGGAATAGCTGCCAGGGGCAATTCGGGGTTTAGTATCTTGCCCAAGGACACTTCGACACGCAACCAGGGGGAGCCAGGGATTGAACCGCCGACCTTCCGATTAACAGCCAACCCGCTCTACCACCTGAGCCACAGCCGCCCCAAAATCTATCTGGTCACAATGCAAACAGCACAGAAAGAGAGGGACAGGCGTGCTAAAAACAGTGGCCCCACAGGGACATCATGCTCTGGAGATACAGATGATCAGGTGTGAAAAGTGCGACTGAACAGCTTGTAAACATTAGTTTTAACCTAGGCCTACATGTCAGCAGCTAATAAGCCTACTGGTAATAAATGCAGAATATTCAAATGACCATCAAGGTCAGTTGTTCTTCTGGTAAAATACTCACAACTGGTCACAGTGCAATTGTCTAATTGGTAAATGTATTTAAAGTCACAAAACAGTAAGCAGCTGAACAAAACAAATGGAAGGCACATTTTATTTCCCTCTGAGAAATCAATTGTGTTCAAATGTGAATTCAAATGGTCAGTGTAGTCAAAAATATGTTCTCAGTGAGTGAATTTTCATATAAAAATTTCATAGAATTGTGGGAAAGGTGTTTTTTTTTTATTCTGGGGAGGGCTCTCATTTGGTACAACATCTTCAGTTTTTGTAGGGATTAAACATGACATGACATGTTAATTAGTGAGCTTTAAAGGTGCTAGTTGGTGGATTTGGTTACCTTTGGACAGAGCAGGCCAGCTGTTTCCCCCTCTTTTCAATCTTTACGCCAAGTGTAAAGTTGTTAAAAAAAATTGTTAACATTACCCATGCTGCTGCAGTGTAATGTTAACAATCATTGGAGTAGTATCAATTTTTCAACAAAAGTAATTGTTCCAAATGTCAAACTATTCCTGTAACATCTTTTTATTTGCTATTTTCTGCTGGTTTACCTTTTTGTTTGGAGGAACATAGATAATTTATGCAGAGGTAACCTTTTCTAATGTGACAGCTTTAAATTACTGACAGCATTTTAAGTTCAAGTTACAGATAAAGTATTTAATGCTGTAAGAGCATGACGTTTGGCAGGAAAACCAATAAAAAGAAACAGAACTTACTTTGACATTATGTAAATGAAGGTCTCACTGGGACGTAACTCTGAGTCACTTTTGTGTTCAGTGAAGTGTTTTTTCTGTTCCTTTTACCCCTTTTAGTGTGATCATTATTGGGAAGTTGGTTGTAATTTAACTGAATTTAAAGAATAATGAAAAGCTCTTAAAAAAGAAATTTTTATTCTTCGTTTCCTCTTTCATTATATAATTGAAAGCTCCTTTGGTAAGAATGAATACAAATTAATTTGCAAGTGAGCTAAGTTTTCTAAAATATCTGCACGTTATTAAGAGAGTATTTTATGGTGAAAGTTTTGAAAATGTCACATTTTGTTGGAGGTACACACAAAACAGCCAGATCCTTGTGAGTCACCTATTGGAGCATTTTATTTTATTCCTGTAATGCTTTGAAATAGCACCAGATTGAAAGTATAAATTAAACTCTTTTCTTGTTAGACGTGAAGCAGGATTCACCATGAACTTTGACTCATATTAAAGTTGATTGTTGAAGGGTTGAAAGAAATTCAGCACTTGTGAATTTCAGTTTTGAGTTTCAAAGCAAAAAATAACCATTCATCTATTTATTCTCACACAGAGATCATTCCTTTTTGACACTGGGGCACTGAAAGGAAGCAGCAATTGATGGTGTTAATCAGTTAACACAAATTCTGCTCTTTTCACTCTCGGCTTCTTAGGCTCTTGCCTCAGTCAAGACAAAAGAGTAGAAAAATACTGCACAATAATAATTGTGCATAATAAGTCTAATAATTCATTCAGGTACAAATGTCTGTCCTTCGTCATGTCACATCTCATTGCAATTAGCTTAAAAGACCGTTTTTACTTGTTTCAGCTGACAAATTGAATGTGTTTTTCCCCCCTGAGTTCTGTGAGCCACTTGTTTCCATTCAAATCTCAATTGTAACTGACCCTTTATATGTTATTCTAGCCTTAATGTTATGAGGGTATAAGGTAGACTTAAGCTCAATATCACTTTATTCACAATTTGTATTTTTCAGTTTTTATGATCAATGAAATGAAATATATTTTGTCTGAAGATAATATGTCTCCTTAACTGTTTTTTCTGGCCATTTGGCGGCCAGCAGAAACAAGCTGTGAACACACCACTTACATCACCTTTTAAGTTGCGCTCCAGGGCCCATATTTATCAAGCTTCTCAAAGTGCCATTTTAGTCTTAAGTCAATTCTTAGCAGTGTTCTTATGAGTAATTCTGAGAAGCTTGATAAATACGGGCCCAGATCTGCAGAGTTGGGTCATAATTCTCTGTGGGTCTGTCACTACAACCAACAGCTTTTACATACAAGTAGTCATATTATCCATTGTTAATTGTTAAATATTATAACTGCTTATTTTTCCTCTCTTGTATCTCAGGGGAATCCAGTTAATGTTTAGCTCTTCACATATAAGTTGAATGTTATTCTAGAGTATACTATGTTTTTCCTATAACAGTAGGTATGTACTTAAAATGTTTTAGTACTGAGGCCTTAGACTTCTAGGTATACTGTTGCAGAATTAAATGATTTCATAATGGGGATTCTTTATTCAATGGCTTATCTACTTCATACAGATTATGTCTTACAGTATATAAGATGTTGTCATGCTTAAGCTATGAAGAAGGCACTCTTGCAGAAATATCTGCTTTTGGAATACAGTCTATCTCTGTATATCTGCCATTTTAGTTCAATTTAGAGACTTGAACTTGCCATGACATCATGGGTGCTTTTGGTTTATGTTACATTATCATCATGAGACAATGCAGTTGTAAGCATAGCTTGATTTAAGAAGTTTGCACTGCACTACAACACTGACTTAACCTTGACAAAAACAAAAGCACTTACTGTATGATGTTCCTTGTGATGGATTATCGATCTCAAGCAAGTTACAAGTCGCTGCAAGTTGATTTTTATTCCAAAGTGAAAAGAAGGGAATTAAGTGGCTCTCTGGAAGGAGGTAAAAAGCACAAACACATCAACTACAACTCTGGGGGTTGCAGAATGGTTAGCAGTGAGTTGTAAATAAGCTAAAGCAAAAACACTGGCATCGTTTTTAAGCATGTTTACTGAAACATATGTTATGTAGCTGTTTAGCTAGCTCCTTGTTCACAGTCAGTTTTTTTTACTTTGAATCATTTGAAATCGTTACTTTTCTCAGCTGCAACTATGAAACACTAATAAACGTGCACTTCCCATGCTGGGCCGCTCCATTGATCGACACAGTTGGCCTCAAAATCAGGGTTGAGCTCACCGGGTGTTTCAGTCACAGCCGGTTGCTCAGAGACACAAAAAGAGTCACTGAGGATTATTTGATGAACCACTCAAGTCACCTTGGTCATCTGGGAGAACAAAGTCATCGTTTGATTATTATACATAAGATGAATGTTGCAAGTGCTCTATCTGACAGCCTCGCGGTTCTCCTAATGCTTCATAATTGCTCCTAATTTATTTTTGTGAGCCTTAGCACAGGACAAGCTTTGCAGAGCTTCAGTGAATATGCAATGATTCCTCGGTCAGTGGCGCATTAACACGTGAAAAGAAAACATCATGAGCATTTTGCCAGGGCGGTGCCATTTGAATACATCACATCACGTCTAATCCAAACAATTGCTAATATATCCATCCTCGCTGTGGGAAAAGCTGTGTACACATTCTGAAACCTGTTGCATCATTTCCAAATAAACCAGTTTGCCAGGTCTCCTGAGCATGAAACTGTACAGGTGGCAGTTTTCTGAAAGAAAATGTGACCTTCAGGTCATTAGAGCCGTTTGTGTTACTAACTTGAGATGGGAGAAATGATGTATTCTAGCAGCAAGGTCAGACTTATGATGTAGAAGTCAGAAGAGACAGATAAAAACTATCATTCTTAGAACTTCCTCTTAGTATGATTTTAATAATGTTATGATGTTTTGTTAGTATTGTCAAAGTTGCTAAATAGAGTGGACCCTTGTATGTTTTTACCAATGCTCACGATTCTATGTTGGTCGCCCCACCGCATTGGTCCAGACTGACATGTCCACTTTCCTCTAGCACTAGCAAGTTGCAGCAAATATCTTCACAACTTTTGGAGGGATTGCACAAAATTTGGTACAGACAATTATGTTTCCCTCACGATGAATTTTAAAAACTTTGGAGATCCCTTTACTTTTCATCAAGCTCAAAGTTTTCAATTTGCCCATTATTTTATGCTTCATGACTGAATATCTACAAAAGTAATTACATTTCCATCAGCCACAGGCATGCTTACTGCTTAATAGCTAATTTTAGCATGTTACCTTGTCAGTCTGATATAGAATATTTCTTGTTTTATTATATTTTAAGTTATTATTATTTACTGGCAGCTGCAGCAGGGAGAGTGTCTTTTTGTTTTACTGTTCATAATATCACTTATAGTAAAATTTGTTACCACCAGCAGGGTGAGTGCAGAGTTTTTGAGCTGTATCTAAGAAAACCCAGCTCCTTTTCCACTAGTCATTACAGACAAACACTGGATTGTTTTCAGATTCTGCGCTCGCACACATCTCCCAGCTGAAACTATGGGGGGAGGCTATACTATCTGTCTATTGCTGCTTGAGGTGGTACGAGACAGGACGGGCTGGGACTAGCTGGTTAGCATGCTTACTTCAGTAGACATATTTGCAACACAATATAGAGATGTCCTTGCCATAACATCAGAACTGTTACTTCTTTACATTCTGAACAAAAAGTAGGGCACATTTTCACCAGAGCATCATGTAACATTTTACAATGAGATATGCCAAAGTGCACCATGTCATTGATGTGAGAATTGTTGGGTTTTGTGCTCAAAGCCAGACATGACATTCGTTCTCACCCGTATGCCGTCAGGATAATCTGCCCCGTCAGTTTTCATAAAGACACTAGAAAGAGTCCTTTGACTAAAACTAAGCCTCTTACTTGAATTCTAAGTCTTTGCTCGTTTCATGCGCTCATCCACTCCTATTGCCTGTCTCTGTGCATATCTGTCTGTCTACTTATCTGTTAATCTTTGCCCCAGCATCTCACAACCTCAAACCTGTCTGAAACTTGTTTGAGGAGGAAGCAAATTTGTTATTAACACTGCTGCTTAACTTTCCAGGGGTTATTTAAAAATCTGTAAGCATCTCTGCATAGGTAGCGTTTTCTTTCACTCAGTCTGCAGCACACCAGTCATTATATGGAAATCCCCACCTTTTCCCCATGTAATCAGTGGTCCTCATTAACCCCTTGCACTGCAGTTAAATGTTTGTCACGACTTAGTACATGCTTTCATGCACTTAGTTTTGGTGCAGTGGAGACAGCGTGTGTGAGATTATGCTGTCCAGAGGATGAAGTGTGGCCAATCCCCCGCCTGGAAAAGAGATCAAGAAAGAAGAGACAGTGAGAGTGTGTGTGTGTTTGTGGACTAGTTTTGTTTTGCTTGTGTGAGTCATTTTGAGCTTTGGACTTTTTTTAGGAAGTGAGGTCATTGGCCAGTCCTCGCTTCACCCGGTTCAGTAGTTGAGGATTAGGATTTTGGATTAGGGATTAATTTTGAAATTAGGTTTTGCTCAGGGTAAGAGTTCAAGACAAGAATAAACTTAGTGAAGTCATGTTTAACACCTGCTCACAGAGATAGTTTACATACATTGGTACACATCTCCATCTCCACTTTGGGAAAATATGCTATTATTTAAAGAAGAATATATTACATAAAAAAATTAACTAGTTTTCTTGCAACATGCCTGGAATACTCCACTTATATTATGTAGCTGTGCATTACTGTAAGAAAAAGGTCAGTGTTTTGGCATATTTGTCACTATTTCCTGACAGCGGTATGTGAGACAGATAGTCCTGTGGTGCCCCTAATGCCATTTGCAAAAATTCACCCTGAACAAAAACAACCAATAAGAGCCAGGAGGAGTCTCAAACTCTGTGTCAATCATTACTCGTGCCTGTGCTACTACTATGCGGCTTCAGGAAAGAAAAATACTGGCTGAAAAACAACCATCAGCAATGATAAAACCTCATTTGCCAACAGCATACAGAACAAAACACTGTGTGTGAACACAACCTGGCTCCTCAGGGAGCTTCAGGCTTATTATTTTCAACGCCATCATATCGATGAGTGGCAAAGAGGCATGATGATAAACAATGGGGAGTAACTTTTGAGCGGGGACAGTGGTGTGTGTGTGTGGTGAACAGCGTCACAGCTGCCACTAAAGCCTAGGGCTGCGAAACACTGGAGGGGCGTCTTTGAGAAGACAGGAGAGGGACTGTAGTCTTGGCGAGGCTCTCGCCCTGGAGGTATGAGTTTTCCGGCAACCGGCTCCTTATGTTGCTGTAAGTTGTGGGTTTGGTAGGAGGGGTTTGGTGAAATGATACCAGCAGCAGAGAGAGATGCAGAAGGTTTGAAACACATGCATTTGGTGTGTCATCCAATATGAACAGAATTCCACAATTGAGGACGCAAAGATCATGTCCTGATTAATGATTAATTTATCAAGTAAAAGATTTTCAACATGTACAAAATAGTTAAGCCCAGATTTTGTACAGACATACATGATTCCCAGAGTATAAATCATTATGACTTTGGTGGTCACTTGACAATTTAATGGATTGCCATAAAATGTTTTAACTTCTTTTAGTGCAGTCATCAGGTCAATTTCGTACAATGCTTTGTTTTATAACCAAATACCTGCAAAATGACATACCCATCTGCCCTTAGTGCTATTTACGTACTAAAAGATCACAAGATGATGACCGTGGTAAACGTCATACCTGCTAAACATCAGCAGTCTTTGTGACCATGTTAATTTAGCATTCAGCTCAAAGCATAAATGAAAATAAAAATATGTGAAAGTCAACCAAGAGTTTAAGTTACCTAAACTCTGACAACACAGAATGTGTATTCCAAGTTCTGTGCAGTAGACTATAAGAAAATCAAATTAGTAGTATATCAAGTTTTTTGCAGGAGGCATAGTCGTTATGTGAGACCCCTATCTGGCCCACAGGGCTCTGAGCTGCACACTCTGTTTGGGTTAATGAGTCATGATGGTCCTAGCAGCGGAGTCTGGATCTACATCAGCTGGAATGTGTCCGCTCTGCAGCCTCTGCATTTTTAATAGACAGGTTCACTGCAGGACAGGGTTTGACATTTTTCAGTGCACGAACACAAACAGTAAACAGATACATTGGTCTACATACCTGTCTGAAATTATGACGCACACCAATGAGTGTGTTCGAAGCAGCCGGTGACACATCAGCATCAAGTGGTGTTCAGTGTTGCCGCAGGAAGTTCAAGTTATTAGTCACTTTTTATCAAGAACATCTTCTGCCTCTGCTTTGTTAATGACTGACCTGGGATCACTGATTTCCCAAGGGGCACATACTAACACACCTTTTTATTTCTAAAAGCGTGCAGTCGCACAGTATTTTGATTTATTTACGCTTTTAGGTATAATGTCAGCTTCACCAAAGCTTCACCTCTTTGACTGCTAGTTGTCTGTTATTACTGCTAATGTTTATTTAACAGTGACCAGCATACAGATCAGAGTCCTGGTCTGGAGGCAGTGGAGCTGCAGGTGTGAGACTGCCGATGTGGCACTTGTGGAAATGAAATGAGAAATCATCACCTATCGTCAGGGATTATGAGTCTCATTTGAAAACATAGGATGACATATTATTGGTATTTCTGTTACTGAGACGAATACTGGAATGTCAACTAAATTAAGCACTTGGGGTTTTTGAGAGATTAAGCACAGACTTTCACATGAAATAAGACTTTTTAATCACTACAATAGCATGTGATGGCCTGTTTGCAGTTACTCTCGATCAAAAGGATTTTAATTTTTACAGCTTTAATCATTAAGATGAACAAACTTCATATTAAAATGAAGTGAGGACATAAATAGAATGGGATCAATGTGTATTTTGGGGGATCTTTGTTTTTGAAGAGGGTTGCTTTCATGAGTCCCTTGGGGTTTAAATATCACCTGCGGAAGTTTCTTGCCACTGTATTTTAATTGTGTTTTCCTCTAACTTTGACCTTGTCCAATCAAATGAACTGAACTAATTAACCTTGACAGAGCACTCTCCAGCCACTCTGACGTGACAAGACATTGCAGATGGCTGAAAACTTGACAAAGTTCAGCAGCACTTTAAGTTAAATCTCCACCTCACTTTTAACCTTTTGTTTAAGGTGGCGCTCTTGTAAGTATAAATGCATTTCAAGGACCTTTCGTGGCATGGAGCACATAAAGCCGCAGACATTTTTCACAGCGAGTATCTCATTTCACGGTGAGTTTGTGGTGTGTTTCTTGCCTCTTGGCTGTGGAGGCTGGAGGAGAGGTGACAGAGACTCGGAGTGCAGGTCAGGAGGTGCAGACACTATCATTGATCCCTCTCAACTGGAGCCCTGGGAGCTCTCGAGTTTGAGAATACATCTCAGACTGGGCAGCGTGCATGTGTGTTTGTGTGTGTGCACTCTACAATATGCATAACTGTCTGTGTGTGAGTCTTATGAGTAGGTGGGTGACGCCTCAAAATAGAGTGAACTTGCTGGGGCGTTAGTACAAATATTAGTTCAGAGAAATGCGACACTCAGCAGCTGCAGCTCAGAGCTGATTTTTATGTGTAAGTAAGTACTGTGAGGCAGCAGTTTAACGTTAGAACACCACTGCCCTGAAGGAAACAGGAGCCCACTTCTCACAGGACTTTGCAAGTTATCACACATAATGACAAGATTTCTCTCTGCATATTTAAATTGAGAAATCTCCACTTTGAACTCATTAAGGTTATCCACCTGGTCTGTGTCAACATATTTCTATGTCTTGCCTCTAAGCACCATATCTGGTAGAAGAGAAACCCATTTACTGATACCTCATTAAGACAAAGCCAAACAGCTAGTGCTAAAATACCAGCAGTGAAGCTCATCTGCATTCCAAATGTGCAACACAAATGGGAGTATGAAATGAACACTGGTGCAAGGCGTGAGTCCCCATGCTTCACTAAGTTAAATTAAAGACGGTTTTGTGTATAAACGCGCACACACATGTGGCACGCTAAACACAAACACATACACATACACATATTGACACACAAACACACACTTGCAGTTTGTCTGCAGATTAAAAAGAAACCAATCAAATATTTCTTACAGCCTCACAATCAATATCGAAAGTGGTGGAGCGTAAAACTACGAGAAAATAAAGAACAATGCAGTTCAGAGGAGGAATTTTTTGTTGTTGTTGTTTTTAATTTTTCAGCTCTATTGACAGGTTCATCTTTGTTGTGGAAGGAATCTGTGTCTCACATGGCAGTATTGATCATAGCTGTATTCATTTGGGCTTTATATCTTACCTTATATCTCTCATCTCATCAGTAGTCCACTGACCAAAAGATACCTGGAAGCAACAGATTTGACAGCAGCCTCTGACTTGGGGCCAGTGTTACACACAGTCTCTTAATCAGTGGTGGTAAGAATCAAAGTCCATTTACTGTACTGCACTAAAGACAATATAATTTTGGGGTATATGTGCTTTACTTGAATAATTTATTGTTATGCTACTATATACTTTTTTACCTACTTTATACTTCTGTATATTTCAGAGGGAAATGTTGCACTACTTTTTTACTTCATTAAGTTTTTGTGACAACTACTTTGATTTTACATTAAAGTGGAAGTGCATTGATTTAACACATCAAAGTCTGTTCACAGGTGCTGGGGAGTACATATGTGATGAAAGTTGTAAAAGCTTTTTGTGGCTCCAGAGGTCGCTGCATGATAAATTGCCTTATATTATATCACTTGAGTCTGTGGCAGTTGGGGCTGAAGACTAGGCCCAGCGCAAAGCTAGTGTCATAGTTTCCAATCGATGCAGCTGTCATTTTCACGCCAGGCACAAATGCATCCCCATCTGTGCGCCCATGGGAGTTTTGGTCTTAAAATGAGGTGTGGTCAGGAAAATTGTTGGCGCATTGCTATTTTGAGGCAGCAGAAAGTGATTGCGCCATTGACACCCCAAAAACTGGTCTAAAGTCAAGCAGTTTCACTGTTTTTTGTTATTTTAGGGGTGCATTACTCTGACGATAAGAGAGACGCTGTGACGCATTTATGCAGGAGGCACAACAGCATAACTTCATTGTTTATTAAAATCTCCCAACCAAGAGGATAGGTCAGGATCTAATGTTAATTCATGTTCTATGTGTTTCTCCATATCCAAAAGGTCTCACACACAGTCGAGGTTAATACAGTTAAAGTGTTTGGAGAAAAGCAGCTGTCCTCCGGATCAATCCTGACCTCAATCAGAGTGTCTAAATTATTCAAGAAGTTAAAAGTTGAATTCTGTTTCCTAGGGAGAGTTTCCTGTGTCCTGTCATGTCAAGTTTATAACTAAATTTTTTTGTTTGTTTTTCTGCTTAAATGCCCCACAACCTTTTAAATGGAAACATTTAAAAATTACCGATAGCAGCCTCTGTAGTCATGAAAGTAAATTGTTAAAGAAAACACTCATACAGCAATAAAACGCAAAATAAAGAAAACACTGAAGGGGAGAGATGCCACCGGTTCAACATAGTTTATAATAATGCAGCGCAGTGGGGATCCAGACGTTTCATAGAGGAGACAGCGTCTGTCTGTTAACAAACTCCAGTCGCAGTGTAGTTCAGACACTTCACTGATAAACCACAGAGTTGAAGAGTAACATTAGACAGTTTTATATCACGTCCACACTTTTGTCCATATCCCCCTCTCTGCTTTGAGTCTGCAAGTCAATTGATGGTTTTAACAATGCACCATTCATCCACCATTACAATGGCAATATGCCAAGGTACAAGCGCACCTGGATTTTAAAGGGAATGGAAGATGACACTCTGACTGGTGTATTGCATATTATGCCCAAAACACACCATGACTAATTCACAGACTAAGTACAACCCTTTTGAACCATGTGCCTGGTTCACCGACCATTTTTTTCGCCTTTGCTGCAACACATTCTCACTCCCAACTCCTCACATATTGACGCTTGGTCAAGGCCCTTTGGTAAGGCCCTGGGTCTTTAAAATAGGGCCCTAGAAGTCTGAAAATGAAAAATATCTGGAGGTTTAGTCAGAAAAAAGTGAATTTACCAGACCTGTGTGGGCCGCTCCTCATCTCTGCTTGAGGCTAGCAGCTCGGGGGTACATTAGCTTAATGTCGCTTAACACACCCGAATCTCTGACCAAACTGTTGGTGTTTGAACTGCCTTCTTGGCAACAAAGGCAGCAAGTTTTGATAAAGAACTTCAACAAGAAGAATGCATGGAATTAAAAAAATAACAAAATCAAAATCAAAGTGGAAAAAAACATATACATATAATCATCACATGACTCCTCAGTATTTTCTTTACGCTTTGGATGGGGCCTGGCCCCTAGGATGGCAACTACTGGACTAAACTACCTAATAGTTGCAGGTGGGAAGAGCTATAACTGGAGCATTTCAAGGCTTGGATGGGAATGAAACTCTGAACTGAAGTGTGTTAGAACATATCTGTTTTTTTGTCGAAGGTAGAATACTTCGCACATAAAAAAATCTGGGGAGAAGAACTATGACTCTCTAAGTGCATTTTGGAGAGAAACGTCTAATCACAGATCCTAAAATTCTGTTACATACAGTACAGAAGCTAAAGGTTACCTTGTTGAGACAACTGATTTTACAAGCTACAGTTTAAATCAATTCACTGGTTGTTGTTTTTTTTCACTGGTTGACTCTGAGTCAATTTTGATTCACCAATCATTGTCACCAATCATAGTCAAAAAATGGACAAACACTATTTCTCAAAGAAATAATTCAAACTGGTGGTCATAACATAAGTGTATGCATTTTCATTGTGTGGCATGCTGCATCACGGTTCAAGTGTCCTAAAAGGTACAGCAGGCAAACAAATCCTTTAATCCAGTCTTCACTTCAGTCTGTTTCTATACATTTTGTGACTGTTGGTGCCTGTAGCAGGTATCAGAGCATAAAGAAAGAGTTGTTTTAGATAATTTTGTCTCTCAGTCCCTGTTGATTCAGCTAGATTCAGATCTGGATTCTTGCATACAAAAGATTCCTCTTACAGTGATTTTGATTAACAAAATAAGGCTTGATGAAAACAGATTTGCAATTGAATGATATAAAGTTCAGAAAAAAAGCCTCCAACTTTTCAAAATAGAAACTTATTTGCCCCTTTCAAAGAAATGCATTTTGGCGTCGTACACTAGTAATAATAATTAAACCGCAACAAATGTCACTCACACATTAATAATGTTTTTGGAAAGCTCAATATAATGCCTTACATGATGAATATCCATTGTAAAAACAGTTCATAGCTTGGCTGCCTGAAGGCTGAAAAGCTCTTTTCACTTTGAAAAACATCTTGTTTCTTTTTTGTGTCTCTTACAAATGTTTATTTGCCAAGCAAATATACACCTAGACTGTCCTTGGCAATTCATTATGAAATAATAGCCTGCAGGGATAAGGAATAAATAGCTGCAAATAATTCATTTAAACTCAAAGAAAATTCCATCTCAGTTCTGGCTCACTGCTAGCAACAGAGGCAGAGATAACAACCTGATGGCAGCGATTATAAACCATGAAAGCGGAAACAAAGGGGCTCAGCTATAACAAAGACAAAAAAGATTATGCAGAATCCTCTCTTCAGATCAATGTCAAACAATTCTCAGTCATTTTAACAAATTAAACTAACATGGTCATGACAACCCTTCATATAGCATAATTCTAAGAGCACTTTGCAGTCTCATCAAGTGCAGGGGTTAAAAAGTGCATTTTATCTAGACATGACTATTAGTATAAAGAAGGCCAAAGCCTACAATTATATTTGAGTTCTGCAATTTGCATTGGTTGTGTATAAACAGATCATAAATGCACCTACCGTACAATTATAATGACTGCAGAAGTCAGCTCTTCATGTGACTTGTGCTCTGTGGTAAGGGAAAAGCATGCTTTTAATGTGATTGATGCCAAAGTTTCACCATTAATTAATGAAATGGGATTTTATAGCTTTAGTGGCTTGGCAACACTATAGTTCATAACACCATATGCTCAGCACTGAGATCGCGTGATGACATTATAGCTCTGAGTACGCAATAACCTGGAATGATTATTACGTGGTAAATGGTCTGAGGGCCATGCAAATATACAGCAAAGTACCCCTGTGTCACTCGTTTGGTCAGCTTGTCATAGTCAAAGCATCAGCAGTCTCTGCAGATTGATTAGTATAAATCCCTCCTAATCAATCAGGAAAGACTAACGAATAATTTATTGACATGTGCACAATGAATGTAAAAAATGTGAGTAATAGTCTTTGCCGATTCAGCCCAGATTAGACCCCATCATGACATGATGGTATTTAAAGGAAGTCGTTAAGTGGTATAGAACCCTGGTCCCCCCCACCCCCCGTGATGGTAAATGTTACTTCACTTTGGGAGGTTATCATCAAAATCATAGAAAACATTAAGGAAATTACCTTGATTTAAATCTTCAATTTAAATCAATCAATAAAAAATACATTCAGAAAATATTAATAATAATCATCACAATCAAAATGACAAAGGATTCTTTCCCAGTCTATCCCATTCTAGACAGAGGTGGTGGTGGGATGAAGAGAACGCTGAAGATCAGGATGTGATGAGGAGTGGACTTCTGATGAGCTCGACCTGGGCCTGGATATGATGAACTGGAGGTGAAGGGGATGGAGGAGGACCGCAGCAACTTCGCACTGAAGTGACAGCTGACAGCAGCAGAGAGGAGAACCGATTTAAAGTTTGACAGTGATGGCTGATGGAGATTATGGCAAAATCTGGTTGATACACCCGTAGTCAGCTGGTCTGAGAAAGCTTAAGTGGGAAGAGAGAGAGTGCATGAGAGAGAGATGGAATTGTGAATAAATGAAACATAAACATAGTGTTCCTTGTTGAACTCACGCTGAGCTTCATTTTTCTCCTCTGACCGACAGACAATCTACACTTTTTTCTTTGAGTGATTACTCAGAGGTCACAAAGTCATTGAAAATTGTTTCAAAGCTGTTGAGATGCAGGGTCTCTGTGTTAGCTGTGATATTTCCTGTAAAAAAACATTGTGGAAATAAAAGCATTATCTTTGCAGGACAGGAATCCTGTGATTTCTGCTATGGTGAAAAAATGTTTTTGGTCAGTTCAAAAGAACACATTTGTGTTGGTGTTGATGAAGGTGTACTTTGAGAATTGAGAACCACTTCCCTAAACCACACCAAATAATGTATACAGAGAAATGTGGACTCACTCACACTTACGTCTCCGTTATCTCCTGGGCTGCCTGGTTCAGCAAAATTCCCCAGACAAAAGTCTGCTTAAAACCTGCCGCAGAAGCTTCAATGGACCCAATTCAATTGTCTATTTAGAGATCTTTGCAGGAGCAGGCTGTCAGTTCAAAAGAATTATTCTATTCTGCTATGATTGCGCACACACACACAAACACACACACACACACACGCAGACTTGACACTGTGTTTTTTATTTATTTTTAGAAGCTTTCTTGCCATATAGGTTCATATCCATTTGCTCTGTTCCCTTCCCCTCTGCCCTGCTAAGTCGTTATTATTCTGAATACAACTGAATGAAGTAAGATTTCTGAATAAAGAAATCTCTCGCTTTCTCAAATGGTTTTCTTTTCACTGCTTTATGGCTTCGGTCGCTCTTATTTTGTTGTCAAACTTTTGATAATAAGGAACTTTAAAATTCGTGCCCACCTTTAGCAGCACTGACCTCAAGGCTGCACAGCTGTCATAGTGTACTTTCTGTGTAGAGTCAGCATGTTCTTTGTGTCTGTTCCTCCATTTCTCTTTCCAGACACTCCGTGTTAAGTATTGGGAACAAGGCACTGTCATTGGGTTCTGCTGCTTACTGTTAATATGATGGTTCAAATGCAGAGGACAAATTTTACTCTTAGAGACTAATAAAGTTCAGGTTCTGATGTGAATTAACACTGATTATTGTGAGGTTTTTACAATAATGATTGTGATTAAACCAGAAGACAGTAGCCTGGCTGATCTTTGCTTCCAAAAATCTGCCTTCCAGCACCGCAACTTGTATGTGTGTATTAAACAAACAAGATATAATGTGTTAATTAGTGAGATTTAGAGGCGTTGGTAGGTGGATTTTGATACTTGTGTACAGAGCCAGACTAGCTGTTTCACCCCTTTTCCAATATTTATGCTAAACTAAGCTAAGAGTCTCCTGGCTCTATAATTAGCTTACAGATATGAGAGTGATGTTGATCTTTTCATCCAACTCCTGGCAAGAAAGCAAGTAAGCACATTTTCCAAAATATCAAATTATTCATCTGTTTTCCTTCCCATATAGACATCTAAACCAGATTTCCAAAAAATTTTCCCACAAGAACCCATGTGCATGACTCGGACGGGGAAAATATTGCTGTGACAGCAATTCAAAGAAAGAAAGGATCATTACTTACTGGATTCAAAATAATAACATCCAAAGACAACAAACTGAAACAAATCAGTATCAACACCTGAACAGTCTGCTGCATGGACACATGGACAGAGTCATCCTACTGTGTTGTGGAAACGGTCTGACCCAAAATCTCAGTCATATTTTACCAGTTCACTTAAAATATGTGAATCTCCATTCAATAAGATGGCACTGGGCTGGGAAGTTTTACAGTAACCAAGTTCCTGCAGCGTTTGCTGATTTCTTGCCTTAACCTGGTTTCTCCCAGTAACATGATTTAATGTGTGCATGTAAATATAGTCATTAACTCCAGAGTTAGTTTGCATACAGTATATGAGATGTTTGTATTGTTGTTGTGGTATTTCAAGCAACAGTGGTATAATTTAAAATTAGCAACAGAAGGATTACAAAAGAAAAAAATCATGCCATTGCTATAATTTTGGATATCTTTGTAAAAAAAAATTGACCAGACAAGACATTCCCTTTTCTTCATAACAATGCTGGGTTCCCTCACACACACATATACACACGAGCACGAAACATTAACATGTAGGCCATCTGCTACATCATTTCACAGGGATATAAAAAGTGGCAGCAATCCTCATACATATAAACATGTCCTCATCAAGAATTCCTTCGATGCAGCATTATGTGTTAACTTTTTAGACCCTGAGGTACATTCCACCTTTGCCTTCTCTTTCGTGGGTTCACCCATATAATGTTAATTTAGTTACTGCGCTGACATTATCTCCACTGCTGCTGTGATTTGTCACAGGGTGGAGAGCCAAAACTAAACTTCAAATTCTCTAATGCAAACCTCCCATATGTCAAATGAGTCCACTCACCAAGTTCTCCTTCTTTTGACCCACTTTTCCCAATAGTTGCTTGATGTCTTTTGAATAATGACATTGAAGTGATGGATGCAGCCATCAGTCACACACTAACATTCAAGTAGGCCACTGCCCACATAAACCCCGCATTCATCAATCGCCTCATGTTACCATTTTATGCCAAACACAGATTGCAAATTGGAATCCAACGGACACAACAACTTTTGGACAGTCAGTGGAAATGTGTGATCATAATTCTGACTATTTATCACTTATTGGTGGTCAGGTTAAAGTGAGTTGAAGGTTCAGTCACTTTCTGCAAGCCATGAGTCGTCTAGCTGGAGTTGCACTGCTGACTTAATCAGAGCTGAAGGAGCTGTGATGGATGGGTGTGGATAAAAAAAAAAAAAAACGAGGTCTCGTGCCGTGTATTGTCAATGACACATCACAGCGTTACAGACGTGGTCATGTTGACATGGTGGCAGGTAAAGCCACTCACAAATGATAAATGACACTGTGAAGTTGAAGGGCAAAAATGTCATTACTCATTGTGTTCATTTAATGGTTTGACACTGATATCCATCAGCTGCTCATATAGTGAAGTCTGTGACATGGGTTACAATATTACATTTATCTCATAGCATATAATTATTTGTAATAATAATGTGTTGCATCGTTTACCACAACTATAACGCAGTTGCTTATTTAGGCTCGATGTAAGAACAATTACTAGTGATTTGCCAAAATATATTTGTTTCATTATAAAGGGTACATTTTTTGGATTTCATTCAACTTCAATTGTCTTTTTTTCTGACAAAGAGACAGGTCAATATTATAAATCTCAGTTAAATGTTTACTTTTATTTTTTGCCACCTAAACTATAAATTTGACTTAAGCACTGTGGCAAGTAGGAACATCACAAACACAAAAATCAAAAGTTAGAATAATCCTAAAACACCACAGATTCTGGAAAAATATAACATACACTCATTGGCCACTTTATTAGGTACACCTGTTCAATTACTTGTTAACACAAATAGCTAATCAGCCAATCACATGGCAGCAACTCAATACATTTAAGCATGTAGCACGTGGTCAAGGCAACTTGCTGAAATATAAGCCGAGGAAAAAAGGGGATTTAATTGACTTGAAGTGGCCTGGTTGAGATGACAATGAGTTCACTGTACTCCAATGGTCTCCACAGTCACCAGATCCCAATCCAATAGAGCACCTTTGGGATGTGGTGGAATGGGAGATTCGCATCATGGATGTGAGGCCAACAAATCTGCAGCAACTGCGTGATGCAATCATGTCAATAGGGAAAAGGGGGTCCTAGCAAGGTGTACCTAAGTGGTCTGGGAGTGTATGCACACCACAATATTACAGAGATGTGTGGATCTTAATTATTCTTAATTTTTATTCATAATCTAATTATTAAGGCGCTTAGTAAAACAGGTTAGAGCATGAAAAAGTGGTTGGGTGGTTGTTAATAATAAAATATTTTCATTATGAATTAATTCAACAATGGTTTCAATTAGCTCATGTTTGATTTACACCTGCTGAACCTGTAAGCAAGTAATTATACACACATTATGTGATGGACTGCAGCAGTAAAAAACTTTTGGTCTCTCCCTCTTTCTTTCTGTCTGAGCGTTAACAACAGTTATGTCACAGCTACAATGAACTGCTTGATTTATGATTTATACAGTTGTTCTGCCCGTACTAGTGCAGACGAGTTATGGGCCCGTTAAAATTGTCGCCTGTCAAAGCAGGAATGAAGGCTGCTTCGCACACTGAATGAGTCTGTATGCCTGGCTCCCTGCTGCTTACACACCCTGTTCACACTTGGCACCAAAATGGGATGATGTGATCACAAGAATAAAACTCCAGACAGCCGGAGAGTTGTAGTGAGAACACAAGTGCATCTGTGCACTTTGCTTAAAATTTGCTTCTTCTTATAAAAAAGCAAAGATATTTCCACTGCTGCAACTGTACTTGGACACATGTTCAGGGGTCACACAGGTTACTTTCATTTAAAGGATTGGTTTGACATTTTGGGAAATACACTTATTCCCTTTCTTGCATTGAGTTAGATAAGATTGATGCCACTCCCATGTCTTTAAGGTAGAGCCTACAGGCAGTTAGATTAGCATTGTATTAAGACCGGAAACAGCTAGCTCTGTGAGGTTGCCATGCAACCAGTGAAGACACCTGTGCAAGAAATAGTTGATTACATACATAACCCCACTGTAAATATCACAACATCACTTTTTACAGAGGATTGTTACTTGCCTTTGCACAGAGCCAGGCTAGCTGTTCCCTCCAGTTTCCTGTCTTTCTGCTAAGCTAATATAACCAGCTGCTGGATGTAGCTTCATTTTTACTGCACACATGTGAGAGTGGCATCAATCTTTACATCTAACTCTGCAAAAAAGTGTATTTCACAATGTTAATCAAAGTGTAAAGTTTCTCTAATTTGGACATTGAACAAGTATTTAATAATTTGACTATGACATTTTGATCCAATTTTCTGTTGCAGCTTCAGTTTGTGATTTTGCCAGATAACTTGTGGTTCCTAGAGTCTCCAAAAGTAGACTAGGAGCCAGAGCGTTCAGCCATCAAGCTCCTCTCCTGTGGAACCAGGTTCCAGTTTGGGTTCAGGAGGCAGACACCATCTCCACATTTAAGAGTAGGCTTAAGACTTTCCTCTTTGATAAAGCTTATAGTTAGGGCTGGCTCAGGTGAGTCCTGAACCATCCCTTAGTTATGCTGCCATAGGCCTAGACTGCCGGAGGATTTCCCATGATGCACTGAGCTCCTCTCTCCTCTACTTTCTCTCCCTCTGTATGCAACCTCATCCCATTATTGCATGTTACTAACACAACTTCTCCCCTTTCTGGTAGTCTTGTGCTTTCTCGTCTCTCTCCTCTCTCCTCCTATCACTTCCTGCAGGTTTTCTGGCTCTGGAGCTGTGGAGTCTGGATCTGTGGTTGCGGGTCACCTGCTGCCCCCATGTTCCTACTCGACACCCTCTGCTGCAACGACTATTGTTGCTAGTCTTATTGTTATTATTGTTATTATAATCATTAACATTACGATTGTTACCATTAACATTATTATAAATATCTGTACCATTTTTCATTTAGTCTATAGCAACATCACCTTCACTGTCTGTACCTCTGTGTGTATATTGTGTAGGCTGGCTGCTTCTCTCTCTCTCTCTCTCTCTCTCTCTCTCTCTCTCTACCCCCAACCGGTCGAGGCAGATGGCCGCCCACCCTGAGCCATGGTTCTGCTCGAGGTTTCTGCCTCTTAAAAGGAAGTTTTTCCTTGCCTCTGTCGCCTAGTGCTTGCTCTTGGTGGGAACTGTTGGGCTTCTGTAAATAGCATCATAGAGTACGGTCTAGACCTGCTCTTTTATGAAAAGCGCTGTGAGATAACTGTTGTTGTGATTTGGCGCTATATAAATAAAATTGAATTGAATTGAATTGAAAACAGTTGTACTTTCAAATTTAGAAAGATTTCTTATAGTATTCTGGGAGACCATTTGATTTAATCATAATACAACTAAGACAATAGAAAACTGTCATGGACGTTTACAGATTCTTGGGACAGATGACACGGTCACAGTTGGTTAAAGACAAAGCAGTGTCATCCAGGCAAACATTTTTAATGAGAGACAAACTGAGATGTGGTTGAGAGGTGACTGAATGCTGCCTGTCTGCCTGTGTAGCATGAAGGTTCTTGTAACATCTGTGTATATCTGTGCGTGTATGTGTGTGGTGGTGATGGTGGGGTTTCTTAATTGGCAAAACAAACTGCAGTGGGGATTCCAATTTTAGGATTCCTTTGCCTGCAGATGACCAAAAAATCATCCAAAAATAAAATAAAATGAATAGTGGGGGGTTATTTTGTCATTTGCACCCGCTGGTTTTCTCTGTTCCAGGCAAAATGTGGCATCTACGGGAGACACAGTTGCTGATGATTTGACAAGTGTGACATTTACAAATAAATCTCTGGAGGCTGAGAGAAAGCACAGACACATTTTGCTTCCTGACAAACTTTGATGAAAGCCAAGAAGACACAATTGATCTTCTCCCGCTGTGTGTGTCGGCGTTTGAGTCGGCATCTGTTTTCTGTGTCAGTTTCCGTCTTGTCACTCTGTGTCTCCTGTAATGCTCACCTTCAGGCTGGTGGACTGATCTGTGTCCATGTAAACCATTTACGTCCGGTCTGCCAAAGCAGCTGAGAACAAGGTCTTGATTGCTTGTGCTCTTTCCAGACCATGTTTCACCAGATGGCTCCTTCTCCATTATAACAGAAGCTCTCTCATCACTGTTCCAGAGATTTTTCTATCTATTGTGATCACATGGATTAGATGTGGTACAGTTTCCAATGAGCTTTTATTTTTTTATTTTCCTTTTTTTACATGCTATTTACAACCCTTTTATATTCCACTATTTGGTCAAAAGCATACTTTTTGTGCTCAGGTACTTTAATAAAAATACTTGTGCACATTACAGTGTGCCATTACAACCAAAAGCAGTTATTTTCTACAACAGGAAATTCATGATTTTCTTGCAAAATGAATGCAATAAACCCAGTGGGATGTATGCATAGCCTTGTGGGTTATCAATGATAGAAAAATATAGCAACATTCCCACTGAGTATCATTCAGAAGCCAATCTAATGTAAAAGATTAAACACTTTCAATGCCAAAGAAGCACTGGAGCCCTCCAGGACCTGTTTCCTGAAGGTATAGAGACTGTCCTTAAAAAACACACTTGCTTGGCAGAGCATCCTTTCACCCTGAACTTTCTTCAAAAAGCTTTTCTTTTCACATGTGGAGCCATGTGGCTCCTTGGCTGAGTTCACTGTAATTATGACAGTGGGGGAGAAAGTCTTGACATGACTGGAAAATTATCAGCAATGCTTCAAATTCATCAATTCAAAAAAATTGAAATTATATATCAGGAGATGCAAAGGAGCTATTTCCTCTAGACCTCCTGTAAGCATAACTTACACAGAGCAGTTGAGGCACCGCTGACATGCTAAGAGGATGTACCATGTAGGAAGTGAAACATCCCTCCAAGCACCTGAATCAAGTCTAACCTGCAGCAGCACAAGTGGCATTCACAGTGACCAGGAAACTTTACTTATAAAACAGAAGCAGAACATATTCTGCATCCCAAACAATTGTATCGGGTAATTGGAGATACTTGTACTTTATTTAGACAGGCTTCCTCTCTAGCAATCTGTCACTGCAGACAGCAACCGTACTGCCATCTTCCTCGCAGCGTGGACTGCGGAGCAAGAAGCGGCCATGTGGCCATGTCCCCTTGCCATTCTGCCATCTGGAGACGCTGTCAAATACAGACAGACCGACTTCAGTGATTAGAGTTAGATCTGCTGCCAAACAGCCATATTCTAATTTTTTATTGTATTTCATGGGTTGACCATAATGTTTGCTCGGATGTTCAGAGTTCATGTAGAGGAGCAACCTTGACCCAATCTGCCAGTTCCACAGTCCCCATGAGCTCAACGGTTTCACCTTTCCTGCCATGCTGTCAGCTCAGTACAAAATAAGGCAGAACAAGATAAGAGTATGTGAAATATTCCAGGTGGCCTTCTGTTTGTTTAATTGCTCTGTTTTTCTAAGTGTTAGTTTTTTTGACCTTGATGCCAAAGCGTGCTGACATGACGCACAACTAATCATCGCTTACTCACAGAATTCACCGGAGAGGGGTGTAATTAAGAGATGTGAGAGAAAAACATAAACCAGGAAAAGAGGAAAGTAAATGCACATTTATGGAAAGTGCAGAAACAGGAAACAGAAGTTGGATACTCACTTAGTCACTTCATCATGCATTGTGGGTGGATGGGAGAGCTATCTGATTTTAAAAGAGTAAATGCATCCAAGAAGCATTTGAGAACAGAGGAATCGACAACTAAAACCATCTCAAGAGATCGACTCCTCACAACTACATACAGTTAGTAAACAGTTTCTGAAAATGGTCAATAAGACCCTTTTTAAAAAGGGTCAGTCAAGTTATTATTCTTCTGTTTGTTTTTTTTGTCAGTTACTAAACAGTTTCAGGTGCATTACCACCTTTTGCACGTAGCCCAGGAACACCAAGACAGATTGCAACAAGATTTGTGATCGGACTAATGGATCCGCATAGAAATTGGGTTGCTATCCTTGGACTGTGCTAGGCTAGCTATTTTCCTGTTTCCAGTTTTTATGCTAAAAGCTACATATTTAGCATACAGTCAAAGGAGTGGTATCAATCTTCTCATCTGCAAAAAACTGAATAAGCCTTGAACAATTTCTTTAAAAATATACACATACTACTCTTTAATAGTTATATTATTATTATTAGTTATATTATATATGTAAAGGCACACCCTTTCTCCCAGGGTTGGCAGAATGTTTTGTTCCCCAGCAGTAATAATAATTAACTTTTAAGAATGTAATTTCTCCAAATTAATTCAGCAAGGATATCAGAATTTTAAATAAATAACACATAGAATGGATGACAAAATAATAACTTATTCCATTCATTGTTACCTGTTATTACTGTACCTGTGTAATTTTTAAACAGGTACTCAGTAATTTGTGTGTAATTTATTTTTAAGAGGAGATTAATCTGACATATCTGTGAGCTGAGGGAAGGGAAAAATGCTAACAAGCAGCATGGAAGAGAACAGAAAAAATAGTAAGAGTGACATGGAGGAGTAAAGTTGAATCCAGTTTCTGGACATCTTCACTCTAAAAAGAAAGAGTGAACGAAGCGGCAGTTGTTCCAAGAACCAAATGGATTTCCTGAACTTTCCTGCAATAAGCTGATCCCTGGACTGGGTTTTGACCACCTCTTAGACCTGCTCGGATGCAACTGTGAACTCCCTGGTCTGTGTTGAAGGTATTTAATTAACTAACTTTCTCATCAGGACTGTAAAATTTAATTATATTTCTGTTGATTTAATGGCATATTGTGAGTGATAGATTTTGTGTTTGATTATTAACCATAAACATTTGGGTTGATTATTATTTGGTTTAAATTCAACCAGCTTTATCCATCCATCCATCCATCCTCAACCGCTTATCCTGCGTACAGGGTCACAGGGGGAGCCAATCCCAGCTGACATCGGGCGAAAGGCGGGGTAGACCCTGGACAGTTCGCCAGTCCATTGCAGGGCACAACCAGCTTTAACTGATGAAAATGAATTAATGCTTTGTGTTTCCTTTTTGGTGTATGTCTGAAGTGGGAGTAACAAGCTATCTGGCTTATCTATCCAACTTCTTTATACCAATCATTTTGAAGTGACAGGTCAGGATTGTGATTATTCTGATGTCTGGTGCCCATCTCTTCCTTTGTTTATTTAGGATAAACCTACACTACAAATTACACTGTAAATTGTGGGCTGTGATCTAAAGCATTAAAGAAAGTCTACTCCTGTAAATGCCTTCCTTTATATTCTACTTTCCTGCAGTGGATCAGCTCTAAATCAGAGTATCCTGACTTGGCACTGTTGTTGCACAACATATTCAACATGTGATGGCCAGCAGCATGAATAACCACAGCTACAGCAGTGAAAAGGAAGAAATTGTTTACAGTATCACAGATTTGACACAGAAAGATGCAAATAAAGTCTAAAGTAGTTGTTGGCATATGATTCCAGCTGCTAGCATCATTTAAAAACAGCATGCAGCTGAAGTAAACATGATCAATGCATAATGACAACCAGCTCCAGTCTGCGGGAGTTTACAAAGATAAGAATTACAGCTCAGGTGTTGTGCCTGCAAGAGCACAGTCGGAGATAATAAGGATGTCTCATATAGAGGGAGTGCGGACAACAGAGTAGAAACCAATACATACTTTAGTTATCATTAAGTCACCAGAGGAACCACCAGGGAAATGAAAACATACAAAACAATGTAGAGTGTGTCATCTACTCATCTGAGCCTCTGACACTTATTGACATAACAAAAGTCTATAAATAGAGAAAGGTTAAGGTTCAGGTGTACTCAGCGCGGTCTCTCTCTCTGTACCTTCAGACCTGCATGCAGCCCCGAGGCTCAGACGTGCGAGTCTGAATCAGAGCAAATTATGATAAGCCCGGGGCTAATTTTGTACATGCAGATTTTCCTGTTTCATTGTGGTTTTACACTGTGATTTTTATAGAATGAGAGAAATTGTGCACTGAAGATATGGGGAATGGAATTCCTCTCAATAGTTGTTCATTTTTATTATCAGGCAGGACTTAATTTTAGGTGGCCATCTGCACAGTACTAATTAGCCCTTTCATTTGATCGTGCTTAAGAAAGACATCAATTGGGTCATCTTGGGTCAAAATGATTGAATATGTCGTCTAGGTCTTTCAAGTACAAACAACAGAAAGCTGTTTATCCTACAGAGGACAACATTGTTAGGAACAACATCAATCTACAAAAAAGCCTTCTGTACGTGATTTCCCAAGGCATGATTTCCCTGTTTAAGAGCTGCATGCCATTTGATTATAGCTTATCTATCCTGAACAACATAACAAAAATCTAATTGGATTTGGATTTATTGTTTGCACACAGTCCACCTGCTACACACATAAACAACAGTATGATTTGGCACAGACATATGATCCGTTTCCCAGTTGATGGAGTGAACATCTGAGCCCTCAGCAGCTCCAACTTTAGGAAACTTTTAACATGAAAAGCCTTACTGTGAAAAAGTCTTTCCTCCAAAAGTAAAAAATAATTTGTATTCAGATTAATTAAATGTTATACCATGGCTGTAGGAGCTCAAGAAACTGTAAACATAAACAAATAATTAAAAAAGAAATGTCTTCACCACCTTGACAACACATCCGCAGCATAAAATAGCACACAGCAAATACAGAAACACAAAATAAGTGTGAATCTTTATTTGTGACCTTTGGCAATTGGCGTTAAAAAGGTAACACCAACTCAAGGTCCACACACAAGCTTTTTCCAGCACTTTCAATCATATCACATGGTCCTCATCAGAGGATGGAGTTATGTTACGTTGTCATAGGGATGTATTTGTCAACGTGTAAGCTCGGTAGTTGTTATGGACCATAGCACTTTAAGGACCTTACTTTAGTTTTAATAATGTGAGATCAAGATCACCCCCAAGTAATCAGAAACATCAGCATCAGAAACAATGAAATTTTCAAATTTTCTAAATTTAAATTTAAATTCATCCATTGAAAGACTTTCAAGTTCCAGTGTCCTTTAATTAGCAGTTGCCTATTTCCACATCCAGCAGATACAGGGCAACATTTGCACTGATGTGGATGCATGTTTCTGGCCGCCTGAAAACATTAGGTCACTTTCCTTTAAACTCTGTTTTTGGTCTCCAAAATATAATGGGTTTTAGAAGCTTTTTCTTTGGAAAAAGTCTGTTGTGTCTGGCACTGACAAAGATGAAAGCGATAAGAGAGAACCAATCATCGTTTCTTTTCAAGGATTGTTAATATATTGATTTTAGCAGCTATTATTAGCTTCAGGGTTTTGTTTGTGGCATTTACTCTAAATGCAATGTGTTTTGTCAAAGTGGTGAAGACTTTTCATGTCATTCAGTTCTTTTTTTTTTCTTGTTTTTTTTTTCAAGTCGCAGTGCATTGAACTCTCTCGGCCACTGTACTTAAATTTTTAGAATAGACAAATAAATGGTTTTAATTAATGTCCCGACCACTCTCATCACACTGTCAGCCACATTACCTCTCACCCACTCAGCATGCATTATATGATCCCAAACCATCCCCCCAAAACAGATGAGATGTTTGTTCCTGTGAACCTGCCAGGAGCTGCTCACTGCTGCAGTGAGGAGAGGAAATAATGACATGTCATCTGATAATGGCTGCATTGCGGACGAACTAGCCCTTTTAATGGATTTATAATTAATGCTTGTGTGTTGGCTGATGCCACTGATGGCTGCGGAGAGGCAGGATAATGTTCTGGAACTACAAAGTCATTTCAGATCAGTGTGGATCAAGCCGAGGCCACAGAATCAGAGATAAGAGGTGCGTTTTTATTCCATGAGAGGTGCTGGCAGCTGCAGCCCAGAGCTTTCGGTCCCTCTTCTCTTTCCCCTTCATCTCCTAACCCTCTCAGTCAGGGAATTACAGGCCAATGACTCTTCAGGCTGCTCAATACTTAAAACTTTAAGGGCCGAGAGTCATTATTGTTCACATTTTTGTGGTCAGTGATTCATTTCTGGATAGCACAGTCACATAATTGGTCTGCACAGCTGGAATTTTTCATTCAATAAACCTCCATATCCAGATTTGTTACAAGCAGAGTCAGATATGGAGTTTGTGTATTGAGTTCTGAAGTTGTATTCTCAGCCCCTCAAAAGGGTATTTTTTAATGAGCGGAGATAAAAGGCACAGGCATTGAAAGAGAGGTTTTTGTGGCCATCTGGTGTCCCGTGGTACTGTATAGGCTACTGTACAAAGACAGAGGCGAGAGGCTGGCTAATTGTTTGATATTTTTTAGACTTATTTCAACCGATGTTGAGCATATTTATAACACGGTCAGCTAGAGCAGTAGTTCCCAAAGTGGATGCCGCGGCAGCCAGGGCCTATAAGATCTGTCATATGATTTTTCATTTATTGTGTGTTTTTTATAATGTTTCAGCACATTAAAGTAATTATGTTTTTTTCCCCAAACAAATGAAACAGAGGACAAGAGCAATAAATATCAAAATGATATTATATAATCATAGTAACACAACATGCTTTCCGGCTCGGGAGTTGAAAAAAGGTTACCCTCTAAGCAACAATGAAAAGATTTGACACAATTAACAGAGCTCAAAGAAATTCTGATACATGCAAGGATGTACTGGGACTAAAATTCAGGTCTTTGAGATGGAGAGGCCTTTTATGCGAGTGCCCTTCCGGCGGGAGCAGAACTACTTTTTGCAATTATTTTAATAGTAATAGTAATAAAACAACCAAAAGAAACATTCCTATAAAGTAAGATAATAATCTTACTTGGGTGTCTCATGATTGAGATGTTATGAGTGAAAACATAGGGTGATTTATTTACAGCCACATGGAGATGTCAGTACCAAAAACTGCAGTAACTTGTTCTTCCTTAGCTAGTGGCCTATGTATCTGGTCAAACCAGAGTGGCACAGTGAAATTAATTTGCACATCCTCACAAACTCAGTAGTGCTGGAAGCCTGGTTACGTACTTTCACTTTCTGTCGCTAACCAGACAAAAGTTAACTCAAGGTAACTTATCTGTATGACCCATTCCTGTCTCATGACTGAATGCAAACATTGTGGTATATCTTTTGTAAAGCAGTTTATACTCAAAATGGTTATATTAAATTGGATTGTACCACATGGCTGTTCATTCATACACTCTTTAGTAGGCTATATGATTCCCCCAAATGTCAGCCAAATGGCTTGCAATTATTCAACAGTACAAAGTCGCATTATTATGCTGCTGTAACTCACCCCTAACTTTTTTAAGATGTGTGGTTAACAACGGGAGTTCCTTGGCAGAGGTAATAATTAATTAGAATTTCCCATTTAAGGTCTTACAGATTTGAAATTTTTAGTGAAAGTCTGGCACTTGAATATTCGTCATAGGGAGATCAAGCTTGAATAGGTCCACACCCTTTTACTGATGCAGAGCAAGTGATGAGGAGCTATGATTATTTTTGATTAAAATCCTAGCTTTGTGGTTTGATAATTCAATTTTAATGTTTACTTGATCAGTGTGGCTGGAGACACCAATCACTGTCTATGTGGCATTTTAATTTATACTGCAACTTCTGGCCCTTTAGAACTTGTTCATTTATTTGTAATTTGCTTTTAAAAGGATGTTAGTTTGATCAGATCTCCTCCATATTTAAAATCCATTTCTTTACATGATATTTGTTGCGTATACTGGATTATGTGTGTCTGTTTCACACAATAGAAATCATATATAAATGTCTGTGTGCATGTGTGTTATTCCTAGAATGGAAGACATCTTTCAAGCGCAAGCACACACTTTTGTCTTGGTACATGAACTTGGTACTTGGCCCTATCTCTCAAATATCTCCTGATTTTCCATATAAACTTATTTTTCAGAGCTTTTGGATGCTGTGCTACTTGCGCAACAGCAAGCCATTTTTATGACTGATGCATTGAAAGATGTGCAAATGTTTCCCTCTCTCATCTGTCTAAGGCACGTCAAACTTTCACTACTAGTACCAGTGTCGATACCGGTCAGTGAATATTTAAGCCTATTCCTTGTTGTTGAAACAATAATGTCAGCTGAGACCCTTGTCCCTCCGCCAGAACATCTGAAAGAATATGTGTATATTCATCTGCATGACTTGCCACATTTCAGCATATGAGATAGAAGGTTGCATCACTTAAATTCCTCAAAACAGCTCAAAGGCTTCATCACTTGACTGGCAAGAACACGCTGCCACAGAGTACAGCAGTGACACAAGCCTGTAATATGAAATGGGATTTTTTAAGCAGTGATGGGATGTGTTCTTGATGATCAGTGCTACGAGTGGAGGGTGGGAAGAGTAGTACTCCTTCACTTACCCACATGTGCCCATCCAGTCTGAGGGTTTGAAGAGACAACCTTTGAGTCTCTCTCACCTTTAGGCAGTCGTCAGTCATCTACAGCATGTTTTCTATTCATGCTATCACATTCCAGCAGAAGACATTCAAGATGCTCCCAGTGGAAATCCTTTCTAGGATGCACACTCCTTCCTATAGATCAAAAAGACCACAGCACTCATTTGGCCCTAGTTTTTACTTTTCCCTTCAAACATTTTCGCAGAGCAAGTGTGGTTTTCATTTCTGTAGTTTTTATATTAGCTATTATTTGAACTTCTTTTATTCAATGTTTACTACAGTGAACATGTTTTATGTGCACTCTTATTTTTTTATCAGCATAATAATGTGTCTCTAACCTTGTAATCAAGGACAACAAATCTCACATATTACTTCATTATTTAAAATCCCTGAGCACCCAGTTTAAATTTCAGACAGAACTAAAAGCCCATCTGTTTGATGTGCACAAAAATCTATAATGTTGTTTTTTGTTTAGTTTAGATTATTTTAGTAATTTTTTAGATTATTATAGTTTTTATCTTCTGTCACCTGAAGAGCAGACAGATGGGTTGACAGACCGCTACCTTTTATTAAGCAAACTTTGCAAACAAATACAATACAATACAACCTGATGCTGTTAGCTATATCAACATTAATTTCTCGGCCTAATTTTGTTGATAGCCATTTCAAGTTGCACTAAGCAACATAGTGACAAATCTAGAGAGACTCATCACCCAAATCTCAACTCCTTTCAGTTCTAGAGAGTGTCTTAGGCCTTGTTCAGACTGCTAGCCCAAATCAATTTTTTAGCATTATCCAGATTTTATCCAGGTTGATTTTAAAGTCTGGCCAGCAAAAAAAACACGTGATATTTGCAAAGCGGATCCAAACCAGATTTGGGGGTGGTTTAAATTGTGATTCCAATTCTTCCAATTCCAGATTTCTTCAGTCCGGATGATCAAATCAGATTTCAAAGTGTCGTTTGCGTCACTCTGTCAAGTCACGTGGCAAAACTCCTCCTTTGTGAGTTTGTCTGGTGTGACTGAGGAGTTCTGCACCGCAACTTGACACCTTGATTGTTTGGAGCGTGAGATGATGGATCTTCATTTCTCATACTTCCATGTTGGAAAGCCGCCTCACCAGCATATGTAGCTACTGACACCTACGTCATAACCACAGCAACCCATGTGGATAGGTTGGTGACACCTATTGACTAGTGAACACGCAAATCCAATCAGATCACTTGAAAATAACAGTGCAGACAGTCTGTCTTAAAGATCTGATTTGGTAGAGACCAACAGACCTGTCGGCTTTTCAGAGCTGTGAGTGCGTTTAAGCTCATTGTTTATCTCCAGCCAGTAACTTTTCTGTTTTGGTTCCCTTTCACCACTCTGATAGCATCACTTTCAGCCACAGCAGGCAGCTGTTTTCAGTGAAAAGCTCTAAACCCACTCTAACACTCCCTGCTCAGCACCAAACAGTAGACAAACATTTTAAGACCAGCTGGTGAACATAGTGGAGCATTTAGCAGCTACAGTGCCAGATATTTCACTCAGGGGTTGGTTAAGACCAAAAACAGAGCTAAAAAAGAGTGCATATTGGACTTAGACTCATCAAGTGGTCACAAACACGACTCCAAATGAATATATATAATAAAGTTGCTCCTTAACTACTGGATGTGCTAATAAGCAACTGTTTAAAAGGAGATGATATGGCTCTGTTGTCTTCACAACATATTTCTTCAGTTAACCAAAAAAATAGTTTATTAAATTAATTTTGAAGTTGTTGTGTCTGTTGTGAAGTTAAACTTAATTTGAGAATTTTGTGGGTGAAATGCCATTGAGGAAGTTCACGTTACCAAAAGTAAGTTTTTAGAAACTTAAGCCATTAGAATTCATTGTAATTCAAAATACTGGCAACTGCAGCGATATGTAGTGTAATAGTCCTATACTGTAATTAATCAAGCTATTTTTAGCTGCTGTATAAGACATCATACATTTTCTCTGTCATGTAATGACAGGCCTTGTATTACAAAACTCAATTAATGATTTTCTGATTGATGGAATATATCTTCGGTCCAATAAATCTCTGGATAAATAAAGCTGTAGTAACAGATTTGACCTTTAAGGAACTTCACAGCCCTATTGGATGTCCCTAGAGTATGACAATAATCCCAAATTTATCTTTTATATGAAATGAGCTATTTAGGCTTGCCACTCATTATTTTCAAGTGGCATCCATAACATTACAGATACTGTTTATCTACAGCACCCACACATCTATTTCTACCATTTTCTATACCACAGTTCTTTTGTAATGTCTTCCTGTCAGATCAGTATATTGTTTTGCATAGACACAATTTTAATTATTTCAGAGAGCACAAACATGTCTTTGTGTAGAGAAAACTGTGTTTGTAAGGTCTGATCTAGAAATTACTGTTTTTGTTTAGACTCTAAATGGGGATCAGTCTCTCCTTGTTGTCAACCCTCGGTTTTCTGTGAGATGAATCTAAAGATCTAAATATAAAGATCTGAATCTAAAGAATTTGGAAAACAGCAGGAATCACAGTTTGTTGAAAGCTTAACCAGATATTGGGTTCGCTTCAGTTTGTATAAATATGTGGTCAAAAGCTGACAAGCTCTACCCTTCAGTGTGGGGTGAAAAGTAAATTTTTAAATCGCTCTGAGTCGAACGGCCCAGCAAACATTATTGACTGCATGCAAAAAGTGTCTTGTTTATCAGTTGTCAGAAAGTCCTCGCTGGAAAAAAAGACTTCATTCTGATTTAGATTTAAAGCTGATCTATTGATTGCTCTCTCTTCATCTGTCAGTGAGTGATATGGCTGCATTTTGAAGATCTCTGCAATTGATCTATTCCTCCTTTAGATAGCAAACACCTGAATTACTTATTCATTACTCAAGTGCTTGACTGACACACAGTTTGAAGTACTGACTAATTCACTTTGCCAAAAAATCTATTGGGCTCAAACTGACATTTTCAGGATGAGTGGTCTCTGCAAGTCTTTTGAATTGAATAGAATGAATATTTGAGGCTGAATGTTTTTCCTGCCTGTTAATTAGTTCTTATAACAGGAATGTGGGAAAGGAAGGCTGTCCTCTATCACACCCAAAGTTAATCCCTCTGAATATAAGGAAGGAGGTACCTCGACTGGTCCCTCGTGGGCTCACATGAATACCAAAGATGGACGTTTTGGAAGAATGCCTCACCTATCTAATTTCCTGTTTTTTGTGATAGCGGCTTTCTCCATTAAAAGGAAATCACGTCAAATGGTGAGCCCTCCCCTCCACTCTCTCCACACACACAAAGAAACAAAAAGAAAAGAAAGAAACCGGCAGAGTGATGCACAAGTAATCAATTCATAAGCTCTGATGTGCTTCTGTCCTGTGTTGGCTCAGTTGGCCAGACTCTGAGTTATACAATTGGTAAACCACCCAGAGTGCTGTTCTTTTACCCTTCACTTAAAACAGAGAAGATTGTGTCCTGAAGACAAATGAGGCTGACTGCTGGCACAGAATGAAAGGTATCGTTTAATCTTGGCCTCAGATACAATCTAAGTGGGTTAATTAGGGCAAAACACCACTCCTTCCACCACAGGGAAGATGTTATGTTGATACAACTCAACAAGGGCACAATCTGAGATGTATGGTTATGGGGATGCTTTGCACAGATTTTAAAATTCTAAATTGAATCAGAAAAGGAAAAACTGGAGGCATTATTCATTAACAGTTTTGTGGTCCACCAGCTGCAAACATGTGACCTGGTCAATCCAATGCCCAACTTGTCTGAATTTGTGTGGATAGAAGCTGTCTGCTACAGTAAAAATGACCAAATACTTGAAAGCAGATTCCTGGTTGAACTGAACTGTGAAACAAAACATTGTCTCTGATTTGCTTTTGAAGACTTACAAATAATTTCATCTGAGACATTTTTGTTGAGTATTATATTGACTATAAATGAAGTAAAGAACTTTCATCTAATTCAGTTTCAATATCAGACTCTACAATACACTGTATGTATTTTGCTATTGAAATGATGCTTGCAAGACTGTCTTAAATCTTCTCTTTAAATCACACACTGTGGAATGTGCCACAGTGAACAAAACAAGTCTACAGCTAGGGCTACTGGCTCTGTGACACTCTGGGCATAGTGGTGCATTGAGCTAAAAGCTAAATGCTTGTCAGCATGCTAACATGTTGATTTGTGTGGGTACACAATACAGTTTCACTATGTTCACTGTCTTAGTTTAGCATGTTAGATGATTACTGATCATACCAGACCAAGGTTACCGAGCAAGGTTTTTTTTTAATTGAGCAAGGTTGTTTTTATTGCTTATGAATTCAACTTTTAAGAGTGTCTCATTTATTATTTCAAAAGTTACATACTCTCGCTTTAATGAGGTAACTCTTGACTAAGTGTGCTTCCTGCTGGGAATTAATATACATTCATTTTCTATACTCTTTAATCCTATGCAGGTTTGTGGAGGGTTGCTGAAGCCTGTCCCCAGCATGCATTGAGCTCCATCCTGGTACACCCCCAAAAGGTCGCCAGTCTATCATAAAGAAATTGAGAGAGGGAGGGAGGGAGGGAAGAGGGAGAAGATTAAGGTCAAAATGGGACAGAACAGTGTGAAGGAGGTGTGGAATTGAATGAAACGAATGACAGGCTGCAGCAAGCCTGCCTCTGTAGTACAGGTGGACCTAGAACACTGTTGGTTCACAACTCACTGCACCCCACACCCTCCACCAGCCAGGTGGAAAGGAAGCTCTCAGGCTCTGAACAAACAAAGCTAGTGGGCCAGACAACTTCATTGTCAGAGTACTTAAAGTATGTGCTGAGCAATTTGTAGCAGTCTTCCAGCACCTCTTTCCTTAAAGTTGAGGAAGGTGCCTGAACTAAGAATTTCCAGTGCCAAAGACAGGAGGTCCCAGCTCTCTCAATGACTTCAGACCTGTGGCACTTCCATTACGAAGACATGACATGAAGAACTGTTTTGTGGGACCTGTTGAATTTTGAATACCAGCCACACATTGGAGTGAAGGGTGCGATCCTCTTCTTGACTTAAAAGGCACTCTTGCACCTAGAGAATCAGGAGAGTCACAACTTCCCTGATGCTTTCAACACTACCCACTTTAGATTTCCGCATTAGTTCAGGTTCTTTCCACCTTCAAAAGTTTTCCAACAACTCCTCCATTGTTGGATGCTTCAACAAAGACAATGATGAGGAGTACGGAGGACTGACAGAGAGCTTTGGTATATGGTGTAACAACAAACGAACGGTTATATAATATATAATATATAATATCAGCAAGACCAAAGAGCTTGTGGTGGACTATCAGAGAAACAGTCCTGTTTGTTATGATCAAGGGAAAGGAACTGAAGAAGAAAGTGTGGACTCACAATACACCTTGGGATCCAAATCAATAAAACTGGACTGGACACACAATACTGACGCCCTC
The DNA here is from genome assembly GCF_014851395.1 of Micropterus salmoides. NCBI lineage: Eukaryota > Metazoa > Chordata > Actinopteri > Centrarchiformes > Centrarchidae > Micropterus > Micropterus salmoides. Next base: position 22,713,687 of record NW_024040485.1, on the reverse strand, counting down.
ATCAGGAAGGGATAGATACTAGGACTGTTCTGCAGATCTTACTTGGGAAGGAAGGCCAGTTCTGTGGTCAGACTGGAACTGGACAGTCTGGAGGCAGTGGAAGGACAAAATCAAAGCCATCCTGGATAACCCTTCTCATCCTCTCCATGACAAGCTGTGGCAGATGGGCAGCTCATTCAGCCACCGGATCATTCCACCTAGATGCAAAACAAAGTGCTTCAGGCACTCATTTGTGCCGACTGCCATCAGACTGCACAACAACGGTGGAGACCATTCTTCATTGTCTATCCGTTGGACTGATTACAAATATTATGATTAATTATGTTTTGTTATATATTTCCTTATTATACTATACCCACACTATATACTATTTGATACATAACCTGTCGGCCAGCCAGGAGCCTTTCTATGTGGAGTTCTCACCATGCCTGCTTGAGTTTTCTTCGAGTTCTCTGTCTTCCTCCCACTGTCCAAAGGCATGCGGGTTAATTGGTCACATACTGTATGGATAGAACACAATGTCAAATTATTCACACCTAGAAGCCAATTCACCTAACCTGCATGTCTTTCGACTGTGTGAAGAAACTCCTGAGCACTTGAGTATATGAAACAGGCACGTTTGGTATCCTGATGTTAACTTTTCTCAGAAAAGCTTCAACCACCTGGTGGATTTAAACCCATTTTAAGTTTTACTGTGAGATGATGGTATGAGCCACTGAGTCATCATGGGATTGAATTGCTCTGTGAAATCATTTTCATTTGATAATCATTCAGTAAATTGCACCTAATTCAGCTATATTTGTTTTTGTATCTCAGCCTTTCAGATGTATTAAGTGTCCAATGTATTACCAATTGAACGGTCTCCTAGTGAAGGCCAACAACCACACTGCTGCGGAAGTTAGATGAAAAATGCCTCGCTTAAGGGCACTTTACTTTCAACACTAGTTGTCGAGGGACACAAGAGTCTTATTTATTCACATTTGTTGAAGAAATCTGAGGCTTACAAGAGGGTTGTGATTTAAAAAGCCTTTAATATTCATGGCTATCTAGTCATATTAACAGTAAAAAACATGCCTACGCGAGCAGCATGACATGCAGACCATTTTTGTGACTTATTTATTCACATTTTACACTCATGTCCTCAGCCGATACAGGTATTCAAATTACCATCCATTCCTAAACCTCATTCTCTACACTAAGAAATCAAAGCTGAGCTGTAAAGTAGAAATAACATATGCAACTTTCCTCTTTTCATGCGGGTTAAATAGAAGTGAACACTTAAAGCTCCTAGACTCCTTAGTGGTGTTTATATCAAGTTTGTAAAACCTTAATGTCCTCCCTGTAGGGAGACCTTGATGGTACCAGAAACATGAATCATGTTACAACAGCTATTACCATCTAACCTCATTATGTTATAGAGTGCATCAAAATATTTACACAGCAGATTTCAGCATCGCCAGCACACTATACAGTACCAAATCTTACTTGTTATTCTGAATAGCTTGTGCTCTAGTTAACACAATTCATTTGGGTCTCATTAAAGTGTTTTTAATGAATAAAGAAGTGACTTAATGTGCTCTGGTAGTGACCTATGAAGGTTTAGAACATCATTAGAATCAACAGCCATCAAAGTGTTGGCTGATCCTGGCTGATTACTATGAATGTGGGCAAAAACGAATAAATATGAAGCGAAATGTAACTTGTTTACATTGTGCTTCTTATTATAATACAGCCCACATAAAGCTATTACATGTGCACAATATGTATGTGAGTATGTTTCCTTTACTGTAATCAAATAATGTTAAGTATAAGAAAGAAAAGACAGCAGAGGTTGTTACGCACTTATGGATCCATCTCCTCATCATATCATACTGACCCTGTGATGGTGTGTGTACTGAAAGAAGTGTAATTACTCTTAAAGACTTGCTATATTTCAATAAAAAACAAACAAACTGGTAACTCACCATGGTGACCATGTGTACATTTGAGAAGCCTTGTCAAATATTAATACATTAAATACCCTAACGGTCACTGACCTGACACTAATGCAGTTAGTTATGATTCCATTTAATTAATTTCAATTAGCAAGTGCTCAGAAATATGACAAGACAGAGAATATGCAACCTTGTCAATTACTGTAAGTCATATTAGATATAGAAAAGATCTGTTCAGTTTTGTTTTAGTAACTCATGTAACTTATGTGTGCTCACATAGACCAAATGTTGACTGCTAAATTAAAGAAAGGTTAACACAGTTCAACAGATACTGATGTGAGAATATTTTGTGCTAAAAGCAATATTCTGTGTGTGTAATATCCACAACCTCCAAATTTGACAGTATTTACTCTGCCATTTCATTTAGTTTCATATGATTTAGTGCACCTACAGTATGATGATGTATCACATTTGATACTAAAAAGCTGCAGCAGAGTTCAGTATGGTAGGAATCAGTTGTTTTAAAGGTGCTTTAGTGCCAAATTAGAGTAGGAGATATGGATTGTTATGATGATGTCTTCAAGTGAATCCGATCACTACAGTAAACAACTAATCGTTTGCTAAACACTACCAACCTTAGTGTTCAGACTACTGGTGCATCTCAGGTCTCCTATTTGTCGTTTCCTCTTTGTTCCTCGCTTGAACCGGTTGTTGTTCTGGTCCGCCATCTTGCAGATTAGTTGGACAAGTCACTAAATTGCACTAAAGTCTAGTAAGTAAGCAAAGGAAAAGAAAGCCTGCACATCTCACAGACTGCATCTGATGAAAACAGCAGGAGGCGCTGCTGAAACATTTAGCCTAATAACTCCAAGAACACCATGATCATATTCTGGGTTAGTCAATAATGAATTCTCAATCAGAATCAGAAGTAAATATAAATGTAGACAATATAAGCTTTGTGCCAGTATGATCCTGAAATGATCCTGTGCCTCTGAGTAGGACATGTACAGTAACCTATAATTATTCATGTGCGGGTGTTTGTTAAACAGGTAACAGTTACAGAGAGAAAACATGTTGCTCTACAGTGATAACTGTGAGACTTTATTTGTATCAGCACATGTGTGCAGACCATAGACTGTATATAAGAAGTGAACGTAGTGATCGTGATGTCACCCGTTGGTTTATGGACTGCCATTTTGAAGCCTTGAGTTTGGACGATAGGGCGCCGCCATGTTGGTTTTTAGCAACCAGCGGCACTGGACGTGACCATATTTGGATGAGACGGTGGAGCTGACAGCAGTGTGTGGAGCTAGCTAGCTTGCTTAGCAAGGATCATCTGTAATTCACCTTAACAGGGCAGATAATTTTGTCCATCGAACAACAGGCTTACAACTAAATGTACATACCAGAGAAAGTGAACTGCCAACTCCTAAAACGCTTTTTCCACGGCGCTGGTTAAATTTACACAGTGCCGTATAAGCCACTCTAGTCTGATTGATGGTCGACTTGTCAATCACAGATAATCCCGTCCTGAAACATACTCTGCTTTATGGTCTATTTTCCTCTAAATGGGACCATAATTTACTAAATGAACATCATTTCATGTTGAAGAAGACATGAAACTAGTGATTGAGACCATAAACTCATTAGGAAAGTGTTTACTGAGGTAATTATTCAGGTGAGAAGTAGGGTAATTTTACCATTATTTCTAGTGGAACCAGACTTCTTTTTGCAAACAGAAGAGTTGCCCCCTGCTGGCTGTTTGATAGAATGCAGGTTTAAGGGACTTCTGCGTTCGCCTCAGTCAAAGAAGGTTACCGCAAATATGCCTATTCAAAATGATCCAACTAAATCTTTCAAATCAAGATCACAAAATGTTTTTTCATCACTGGAGATGAAACTGTTTACTATGATGTAATAGGAATATACTTAAGATATGAAAAACCTTATTCAAAAGTACATTTTTAATTTCTAATAACAAAAATCTAACAATGTAGCAGCACAAAGGAGGCTAACACTAGCTGCTAGCACATTGGCCGTCAGCTGTAGGGTTAGCCGGTCGACATGCATACAATCGCTGACTTAGGTTTAGGCACACACCCCTGTGATGGTTAGGGTTAGGGTACGGGGCTTCGGGGAGCTGTCAATGCCTTTTATACTAACAAGGTAAGCTAAGGTTACCAGATTTCTGAAATGAAAACCGGGGACATTTTTTGGTTTAGTAGTCAGTAAGTGATTAAAAAATATAATGAAATAAAAAAGGGGGACAATTTTGGTTTTAGAATCTGTCAAATACAACTTCTGAATGAAATCAAGCCATTTTGAGGCAGAATCTACCTTTCAGTCAATAAGTAGAAGCAGCAATCACTTTCAGGCAAGTGAAATACTGCATGTTATGGGTTTTATTGGCCATTTAAAAAGGTAATTAATGTAGAGTCATAAGGATAATTGCAAAAGAGATAATGTTTTTATTTTATATGTAACTCAGCAGTAAGTCATGTTAATTATAGGCTACAGTCTGTTTTCCAAATATAAACAAGGATATTAGACATAGGCCTACCGAACACATATTCCATCAGCAACAACAGGCTTCTATTATTGCCGATAATCACGTAAATGTCACGCCTGATTACGCTTTAAACTGCAAACACTTATTTAGCCACAATGAAATTATTCCTAAAAGAAACCTTAAAGTTGCTGTAGTCGTAAAGAGACTGGACGATACAGTTTTAACATGCACTCCCACGGATGGCAATCAGTTTTCAGCGATCACTTCTCGGCACAACACCTGTGTGCTCTGCTGTCCAATTCTTTCTGGCCACGTAAAAACTGATTTCAGGTCCGTTAACACCTTATACAGTCAAATCTTTGTCTGCCTTTTTAAAAGTGTTGGTATTTGACATCCTGAGATCAGAACAGACAACAAATGAGTAATTATGAACAGGCATTTTTGTGGGAAGCTTCTTTGCATCCTTCTTTTCTCTACAGCTGTTAGAGCCGACTGAAAGCTGATCCACCTGTGATCATCTTATGTCTCTAAAAACATATTTTCTCATTCCTTATCTCCATCGCATGGTATGGACACAAGTGAGAGAAACATGGATGCAATTAAGAGACTTGGGATGCACCCTATGTTTGTTTTGTTGTGAACCCAAATGCAGAACACAGACTCAGAAACAGAGCCATGTAAAGTTAAGTAAGGTTTAATGAACAAATGTGCATGGTCAGCGTTCTGGGCAAGAGCCTGGTTCCAGAAGGTTTGTCCTTCAATCCAAAGAAGACTCAATATCCAGGGCCGTGTGTGTACAAGAGCGAGGCGGAGGCGGGAGTCAGTCCAGGCAGAGAGCTATAAGCACAGGAAGACAGGGTTAACAGATTCTCAGCACAAACAACAGTATGTCAAGCAGGCTGGAAACGTGACTGACTGCTTAGGTTAGTCTACGATCTGGCACTAAGTGGAGGGGGGAACCGGGTGTATAAGGCAGATCGTGATGAGACTGATGGCTCACATCTGGACACCTAACTCCACTACTGCAATTTAGCACACGCACGGGGAAAGGGGAAGGAGAGAGGGACACACAGAGCAGTACCACCTACACAGTGGCAAGGGGCCTAACAGTTACTGTTGCGATACCTGTCAAGCTCGTGCACAGTACATATACAGTTTACATTGATAACAATAATAGATTTACTTCTTCACATTACACTCATTTTTCTTAAACTGCAACAATCCCTACAATGTAAACAGAAAACGGCGGTGGCGCCGTCCCATTACAGCCCCGCTTTAACCTCGGTCCACATGACACAGCTAGCATACAGGCTACTATGGAGCAACACTTCACCTGTAGCCTGCTAATTGTGCATACATAAATCTTAAAACTATACGTCAAAAAGAAAGTGAAATTTATGCAAACAATCAAACACTGCATATTGTTATTTAAGATGCATTTCCCCAAAATGATATAGAAGTTAAATTAAAAAGCATTTTAAACACAGATCGTCTTTTTATCCTATTAACCCTTTTAGCCTGTTTTACCCAAAAAGCAATAGATTACTGACCTACAGATCACAGTGTATTTTAACTTTCTCCTGTTTTATAAAGGAATGAATTATCAGTTTTGTTTTTACCCAAACAGTGCAATGATTCAAAGCATTCTAATTTCCCCTTTTTATGGACATTTTTAAGTATCTTTTAACTCATATCAACCCAACTTATATCCTCCCATTCAATTTATTCAGTATAACACCTTTTTGATCATCCTTACATTAGCAGATTTTATGAGCTGTAGCTAGCTTTCTAATTAAATTTTCCCCCACATTTAATATAAAGCAGGACAGAACTGCTAAAGTAAACTCTAATAGCATCGAAGACTAACCCTGCATTCGTGTGGTGTCAATAATTAGAAAAATTAGTTCCCTAGTGGGAAAATTCACTTAAATGTTCCTTTAGGTCCGAACAACAATGCGTAAAGTCTGTGGAAATTTTGGTACACGACTTGCCAAGTTGACGTCATATTACACAGAAATATGGTAGACAACAAAAAATGTGTTTTATTAATTCACTTGTCGTATATTAACTTTTTGCTTGCTTGTAATATGGTATTAGGTTATAACCATTAGTTACAGTCCATGTACAGTGACCTACATTAGTAATTAATTAGCATTAACCCCGATAACTGAAACTGAAACAGACTTTGTGATGTTAATGATGTGCCTCACCTCATGTTAGGACAAAACACCCTGCTCAGAATCAAAAGCAAAGACCACAGTTGTCCCCCTGTAGGAGTCTCCAGTTTGACCAATGGATAGTTTTATCTGTGACCTGGATTCTTTGCATATTAACCATGCTTCCATCCCCGCACGCTCCCAGGCACAGGGATTTCACAGATAATAGTCTGTTTATAGTACACTGATAATTGGCACAATGTGTTTCACAGACCATCAGCCAAATAATTCACTCTAATTAGACTTGCCTCATATAAAGTGAGAGCAGGGGAACTGAACTTTCAGAGATTGTGGGGCTGTTGGAGACAGGATGAGAGGGGAAGAGGGAAGAAGAGAGGAAGAGGAAGATCAAGCTCAACAATGAGTCAGGAAACAATCAAACCTTCACAATAATTCAGTGAGATAAAAGTAACAGAGAAAGCAGGTGGTGCTGAGGCAACATTTCACGATTTAAATATTCTAAATGAAAATATGAGAATTTACCCTCTGTAATTAGAGATACAATAGCATCCAGTGGGATGAATATGACTGAGCAATATTGTTCAGTTTTATGTCATTTTTCAAAACCAAAATCGACAATATCCATCAACAGCTACCCACCTCACATAACAGTGCACTTTATCCACCTACCTCTTTACTCAGGAAATATAATATCCAATTTCACTGACACCCAGCTCTACTTGTCCACCAAACCTATGTCTCTGCTCCCTCCGTCTTCACTAACTGACTACTTAGATGAAGTTAAAATCTGGTTCACTCAAAACTTCCTCAAACTAAACAATGATAAAACTGAAATTCTCCTTGTTGGCTCCAAATCCACCCTAGCAAAATGTCCAAACTTTGCTCTATTCATTGACAATTCCACTGTCCCCTCCTCCCACGTCAAGAGTCTTGGTGTCATCCTCGACAGCACACTTTCTTTTGAAAAACACATTAATAATCTTAATAACCCGGTCTGCTTATTTCCACTTACGCACCATCAACCGCCTTCGTCCTTCACTTACTCACCATAACACAGCTACTCTCATCCACGCTCTTGTCACTTCCCTTATTGATTGCTGAAACTCCCTTCTCTCTGGTCTATCTCACAAGTCCATCCATAAACTCCAACTGGTCCAAAACTCTGCTGCCCGTATTATTACCAGAACCCTAGTCTCTGAACACATTATTCCACTTCTAAATAAACTGCACTGGCTCCCTGTCAAATACCATATTGATTTTAAAATTCTACTCCTCACCTTCAAATTTCTCCATAATCTTGCTCCTCTTTATCTCTCTGAACTCCTTCAGCCCTACACCCCATCCCGAACTCTCCGATCCTCTTCTTCCTCACTACTTTCCATTCCATCTGCCCGCATGCCCACTATGGGGTTCAGAGCCTACAGCTACTGTGCACCTCACCTTTGGAACTCCCTCTCCCTATCCATCCGTACGACTGAGTCCCTATCCTCCTTTAAAACTTCGCTCAAAACCCACTTATTTCGAAAGGCCTACCCCACATAACTCCACCTTCCACCGGCTTCAAGATGAACTGCTTTCTTTTATTTCTTTTTTTAAAAAGTTTTCTCTACTCTATTTTATCTTAATCTTTACATTGTGTCTTGTTTTGATTTTTTGTATTGCCTCCTTAAATGTATTCTAACTGTTTTAATCTGTAAGGTGTCTTTGAGTGCTATGAAAGGCGCCCACAAATAAAATGTATTATTATTATTATTATTATAGTTAGGACTTACTGTATATTGATAGAACACTGCTGTGGGAATGTGCTGAACATTAAATTATAAATTCTATTCAAATCAATGACAGAACAATGAGTACTGCAAACTATTGCTTGGATTTTTTTAGTCATTGCTGTATATATAGAAGGAGTACTCTAGAGGTGACTTTAGGGTAGCATGGTGGAACACTGAGCAGGGTTACTGACCTTAATACCGGAGGACTCGGCAAGAAACACACATGTCCTTGAGAGTGACACTGAATCCCCACCAGCTCGAGACTACTGGCCTGTAGCTGACTCTGACCTCTGACCTCCCTGCAGAGGCAAGTAAGTAAATCAAAAAATCTCCCTGCTTTTAGAAATTATACACTATCTACTTTTCCCCTTGCTGCATGGGTGAGATAGCAACACCGCTCAAACATATTCAGTGTTGAACCAGAAGAATTTTGAGTATGTGAGGGATTAGTATTCATTAAAAAAAAGCGAAAGTTTTTCTATTTGGGCAGTCTAAATTGACACACATTAGTATTCATACCTAAAATAATAATGACAGAAAAATGCAGGAAAATAGTCATGATGTCCATTTCTGGCTGTAATCCGTTGACCTTGGTGATTATTATTCTAGGAAGAGTGGCGGGATATGAATATGTTCACTTTATATAAAGAACAAATACTTGGGTATGAAATAGGACAGCAGAGAATTGCACAGACTGCTGGTCCTGCAGAAGAGCTCTTCACATTCGAACTCCAATCTGTGTCACAGCATGAGTCTGTACTCTCATAGTCTGGCAGTCAAACGTGTATTACATTTCTTGCTTTGGAGGCGGACTGAGGTTGAATGTGAAATATCAAGCATCTGCCTGCAAAGTTTTAACAGTCCAGCAGCATCCAGGCATGCTCCAACATCTGTCACGGCTGAAATAGGATGACTTCCCCCTCATCCAACCTGAGGAGCACGGCCATTTGTTGCTTCCCTCTCAGCGACTCAAATGCTTTCACCTAATTGATTAAAATGATCTCTGTATTTTACAGCAATGTCATTAGCATCCTTCTAATTTTGGCAGCTGTAGCGGCTGTGTCTCTACCTGCATTTGCTTGGTGTTGGACAGTGAAAGCAGTCTATCCTGACTCTGGACAAAAATAAAAAACAATACATGCTTAGAAGAGAAAATATATTTTTTAAATTTATGTGCATTGACAGAAAAATCTACTCAGGGGGACATCTCATTGCATGCGTCTTCTCATATATCAATAGAAAGGTTTAATCTGATTATGAAGACAGTCTTGCAGATGCAGTCTCTCCTCAGGTCTAAATGTTTATTGATCAAGAAAGACTTGGGCATGTAAATTCTGATTTGTATGTGTGTGTTGTCTAGGGCAGGGTAGCTGCAGAGTAGAATCCATCACTATTGGCATGTGGACCTGATTACTGGAGAGACTCTGAAAGTCTCATAGATCTATGATAAAGAACTCTGTCCAGGCCTCTTTACAACCACATCACTCAGTGTGTCCGCACAAAGGAACAGTGCATTGCAAAAAGCACCCCAAAAAACATCACATCGCAGGACTCATCTTGGAACAGTCCCCTCAAGTCAGCTCAATCCCAGCAGATATTCTTCTGTGCCGCAGGAACACATTTAAAGTCTTCAGAATGAAATGCTACAGAATATTTTAAGGAATACAAATAAGAATGAATTGGATAAGAACCGAAATTTTAAATCACATTAACGCACAAATGTCTTGAAAAATGTGAAACTGTAAGCAAAAACAGATGCAATATTCATGGGGAGGCAGAGTGGTGGAATCTGACTTGCATTTGAGTCTCATTTGAAATGGAAGTAAGATTCTGTAGCAGAGCCAATTTGTTCAATTTGGTCCATTTTGATTTGAAACACCGTTGCGGCAAAAGTATGGTTTTCAGGACAGAGTTAGCATTTTGCAACTGCAGGCAGAAAAGTCCAGTCTAACTAAGCTCCTGTCTCAGGGAGCAAGTATAGACAGTACATGTTGCATGTGTAGCTGTTAACACAGAAATGCATCATCCTGTTAAGAGTCTCCATTCAGTCTTCCAGTGTTCCACAGTTGCAACTCAAACCCATGAAAATTGGATTACTCAAAAGAACGTCCAACTTACATGTGTTTTGATGATGTTTAGCTTTTGGTTGTATCATGATGCCTCAACACGTCATCAGATGGCAGCAGTGAGTTTGTTTTGCCTGTCAAAGAATCTTATGCAAGGCTCACATGTAAACAAACACCTGCTGGACCGTATAAATGTTGGTCAGTGAGCAACATTGTTAATTAGAAATAGATGACCACTGACACATTCAAATGCAATTAATTTGGTTCATTATGTTCATTATTAGTTAATCAGACAATTATTTCCTTGGTTAATCAAATAATCTTTTGGGCTATAAAATGTCAGAATTATGATGTTTGTTTTGTTTTTTTATCGCATAAGACCATGTTTCTCAACATTTATGGCTAGTGACGTCTTAAAATAGAGCCCTGTCTACTTGACCTCTCATTGCTGGTGTCAGAAGTCAAATAAATATTCATCTGTTTCATTTTAATCAACTTATGAGGTTCAATGAGGTTAACTATTCAATATTTCCCACTTACAATAATTGACATTACAGTAAATTACAGGAAGCTACTAGCTTATCTGACACTATCATGAAATAATAAGCTGATCACGTAAATCCCACCTCGTATTTTTTAATAATATTTGAGAGAAATACTATAGCGTAAATTCCTAAATCTGATGTTGTTGCTTATATTAACATATTCTGAACACATGTTGATGAGTCATTTCCCATAACACAGCAAATTCACATTAAACCAGAGCAAACATTTTTGTGCTTTCCTGTACATTCCCCTTTCACTTCATGCGGTGAGCTGACAATTTGCGCTGAAATGCAGCAGGTCTTTCATCTGTGGAGGGAGCACCTGTGTGACTCAGTGACAGGGAAATTATGTCACAGATTAGGCGCCATGTTGCTGTGTATAGTCTCTGCTGACTACTTCTCAGACACATCAGCTAAATGTGAAACTCATTTCCTGCAAGCTCTTAGCCTTCTTGTAAAGTCTAATGAGGGAGATCCCACGGCTGAACGCAAAGCTGTGAACCAGCCAAACCTGTGAAAACTTGAAAAAGCGTGAAACATTTTACACGTACAGTGTACTTGAGCAGACTGAATCCTTCAAGACAGCTCACTGTATATTAATTTCAACTGTTAACAGAGTTAACAGAGAGTCAACCCTTACTACAAATTATTGATATGAAATGATAGATGAAAGTAGAAAAATAAACTTTAATAGAGATCATATTTTCAGTAATGGAAAACAATACTGAACCTTTCCATAAGTTACTATTTTCTGATTGTAATTATTATATAGATCAAGTTACAATACTTAGCCAACATGTCTACGTTGGTCCCATTTGTCCACTGACTCCAACATAGAGTAGCTCCATAACAGTCTGCACATTTGGGTGGCTAATGGAGCCAAGGAGAGCTCCAAGTGGGGGTCCATGTGAAGAAATCCCACGCCTCATATGGACCGCTTGTGTGTCCATGCCCAGTAATGCCCATCACTTTACATATAATATGCTGCTTTTTGTTTTACATTCACTGCACAAACAACCCAACCACCCAGCAGGAGTCATTAGTGCAGCAACACCATCTGCACAACTCTAAGCCCAAAGCTGAAAAGCACCACAACTGGGTATTAAACATGGTTTGCTGCAGTGGTGGGCAAAATGCACGGGGCAACAACCATGATACTCCTCTCTGTAAGCTGAGTTCAATGAGAGCAGGTAATTAATATTAAAATACATATTAGGTGGGAGTGGTAGAGAATTGCAAATAAAGGTTGATTTACTGCCTGAACCAGCTCACAGGCTTTGCTTCCTTCTCAGTCCCCAGCTATATTACCTTTGTCAATGGATAATTCTGCAACTCTTGTTTAATTCAATGCCAAGATTTTTTTAAATCTCCCTTTTTACAATATCTGCACATGGCAACCAAGGGATGGTTAAGGTTGCAGAAAGATTTTGGTTATGGCAAAAAAATATGTCAAGGTGTGGTTAAACACATGGTTAAGGATAGGAGACGACTGTGGTTGATTGACACTCAATTTAGTTCTGTGATGGCCCAGGACATGAACTCTGCTCTTCTGCACAAAAATACTCATCTACCATAATAGTGTCCCTCTCATCCTGACTTTAACCGCACCAAACAATTACAGCTCCTAGATCAGATTGATCCTTATGCCTAAACATAATTACCATTTTTAATTTAAGTTACAGGTGCTAAACACACCCTGCCTGTTCGGTCCAATCACTGCACTTCTGCCCATAGTCGTGGTGCAATCCATAGTTGCGCATGGGTGAATGATAAATTTTCCAGCTGATGTACATTTTCTCAGATAAAACTTATTCTTTCTTTTTTTTATCATTTAATGAATGAATGACACAATTGTGATATCAAAAATGGGATAGAAGCTTATAATAATTCTAAGCTGATGTCATTAAATAGAATGTTTAATATGGCCGATGATGAAAAGAAGTTCTTTAGTCGTCCGTCCTGGTTTGACATAATGTACCCTCTCGGGAAAGATCAAGGCCTTATCGATGCCCAGCCTCTCCGCTGAGCACCCAAATGTCTTTCTCTTCATCACACTTGCAGTGTCCCATTTTTAGATGAAAGCAATCCCACTGAAGCACATTGTTCACGTGGCATTTGACTGCAGGAACACAAATGGAACTTGCAAATTATGTACATTATATATTTGTTGTTTGTTTGTGGTTTTCTGCGTGTGTGTGTGTGTGGAGGGGTTTGGGGGGGGGGTTGTCTGTGTGTGTCTGTGTGTTACTGGTTCCATGCAGTCTGTAACACTCTCATACGTTTTCAATTTAATTGTTTTTTGTCTGTCTTGTCTGAATGTGCAGACAGGCAGAGTAGTCTTACGTGAACAGATGTTCAGACAGGAAGTAACAACACCCCGCCTTCCCCTTTCACCCACGTCAGCAGTTTGCAGTTTCAACTTCTTCACTTCCCCTTTCACCAAACAACAGCAAAGCACATAAAGCTATATTTGCATATTAGCATTATCCACATATGTAGAGTTCTGTTTAGTGATGCCACAACACAGAAATAAAATGAGGACATTCATGCAATGCCCCATGTGAAGTTAACCACACATCAACTAGAGATCATGTGATTTCATATTAGTGTGCAGACACTATGTATGGCTTCGCTCAGTAACACTTCAGACAAAGTCTTTGTCCCTGAATTAAATTGCTTTTAGACAAACTTCTTCCATGGCAGGCTTTGCTAGCAATGTATAATCTCACTGATTTGAGAACCAACCACAAAGACCTGGTGCTAAAACAGTTACATCATTAAAGCTGTAAATGGGAATATTGTTTCAAAATGATCAAATAACACAATCCTAATCTTTTGTGCCCAGCTGGCGGGAGAACCTTCTTGGCTCTGTGTGTGTATTGATTCTGTTGGTTCTCTCATTTCGTATGTTGACAAGAGGCAAATACATACAGCAAAGCTAAATGACTCCTATTTAATTTGGTTTCAGTGATTCAGCAGCCCTCCTGTTTACCTGAAGGGAAAGGATACTGCAGCTTCCGTTTATCGGCCCACTGGGCTGTGGCTGCATACATGCATTTTCAGTATAGTCTCTTTTAATCAATGGGTGTTGTTTTTAATGTGAGGATAGAGAAAGGCTTTGACTTAGTCTGAAGTTACATTGGTGTATGAAAAGTAAAGTGAATTTTCACCTTGCTGTATATGCGTGACTTTGACCGCCTTACTGTCTGATGTTGCTAGAAATACTAACCATATGTGAGGCCGGTGCCTGTGCTGTGAGTATGTGACAGCTAAAAATTTACAGGAACTTAATTCTTTCCATATCCATGACAAATCCATGTGACTATGTTTAGCCCATCTGATGTGGTCTTGAGCCCTATATGTTTGTTTGGGTCTACAGTTTCTCCAAATGCAAAGCTTAACATGTAAAACGCATTGAAACTAAAAAGTATTATTTACAGTTTCATGATCTTGATAATCAGTGTCTTTGGACTGCAGACTTCAAGTTTCCACATCACATTTGTGTAAGTTGCATATACTGGACCAGGACCGTCTTCCAAACCAGCAAATCACACCAATACGTACATGTCTTAAAACTCAGATTTAAGTTTAGGGAAAACAGCTTTGTAGTATCATAACTACATCATTCTGCACAGTGCAGGTCAAACATCCAAGTGACACAACAATGAGAAAGTTTTTTGGGACTTTAAGGAACAGGTGATTGTGTACTGTGACCCGTTCCTTATAGTCACTTTCTGCTTTTTCTTGCAGCACTTTATTAATTAGCTTTTTTGTTGTGAGAACTAAAGAAACATCTAAAGGTTTTCGACTGGTATCTTTAAAGTTTATAGTTTCGGTCTCTAACAGAGACATCACATTTGTCTTCTTCTGCCCCAGAACACACCCATTCCCTGCTGCTTTCCACTGTGCCACAGCGAGTTTGTCTTTCTCCATTAAGACTCTGATGTTCTGGAAAGAGCTAAGCCCATTTTATTATTCATTACATTTCATTCTTTCCATCTCTGCAGTGTCTGGCCTTGCTGGTGGTGCAAGTGGAATCACAGAATAAGCCCGATCTCTCTTATAATGCCCACAATCTCACATTCAAAAAAGACTTTCATCAACAAGCTTGATACAAGCCACACAACAAGGTCAACCATATGATCCCACTGCAGCAATGAGTGTATAAAGACCACAGAATCTATCAAAATTCTGACACCAGTTGTTTGTATGTTACAGGGTTTATTAGGTCATAATAGCTTCAGTACAATGTGTCAGAACAAGCTAAAATGTGTCCAAAAATCAAGACAAGATATTACCTCAAGCAAAAACAAACAAACAAACAAACAAACAAAAAAAAAAAACGTGTGCATGAATGAGTGTAGCCAGCTGTCCTTTTTAAATTTCTTAGTAAACAGTTGACAGGATGTTGAACCCACGGGGATTTCTGTATCACTGATGGAGCTGTTAGCAGTAAGTGGTTGCACCATTACAGGAAGCAGAGCAAAAGGTATGGGAAATGAAATGCGAGCAGGGTTTATAAAAGATGAGGTGGTTCATCGAGTGATGGGTTAAACAATGTTCAGAGAGCTATTTGTGGCCTGCCGCTTCGCACGCCAGATACAGACAGAACAGCATGGAGACGCTTCTTTTTCTATTTCCTCAATTCAACTACATGGCCCCAAAGGAGGAAGCATATTTCAAAATGCTTGGTCCAGAAGACTTGCAGGCACCAAAAATGAAGGACGATACTAGCAGGTTGGTGTGTGAACCGCAGCTATTTTCATATGTTTACTTGATTTGGGAATGAGTAATTTCATATTGTACTTTAGTGGACTTTAGAGTAAATCTGAGTAGTGCCAAATTTACAAGAAAAAAAGTAGAAAAGAAATTATGCAACAGTTCCTTTCTGTAGAAAAGTATTTTTACTCAAGAGCAACATGACGCCATTACATTAAAGATGTGATGTTTCTTTATAGTACCTTGTCTGAGTGTAATTGAAAGCTACTACAGCTGAAGTTACGTAAAGCTATTAGACTTTTTGTCCTCCATGATGATTCTCTGCTGTCTTTTTGTTAAAAAAATGTGTGCATATGTGACTGGTATTGCGATTGCATTGTGCCACAAAGATGTAATTTATAGTGTGCCGTATAAGTCACTTCAGAAATGTGTCTGTAAGGAGTAATTCTCTGTTAAGTTGCTGATTTGCTGAACAATGGCACAGTTGCACATAGAGACAGTTTGTGGAACTTAATATGTTTTCTCCTTCGTTTGCAGACAGAAAGACAAGGAGAGGAAGAGCCGACTAAGCCTTTTTCTCACCAAATCAGGTTCTCATGAAAACGTCAGTCCCCATAAAAAGACAAATACGACACCCAGCAAGTGAGGCAAAATCCATTAATTTCATATACAGGCGATGTTGTTTTTGACAAGTATTGTTCATTATTAACCTTCTGTTTCCAGCACCCTCCATGACTCATTGCACACATATAGAAACATGGCATCTAGATGTCTCATGATCCAATCCAAAACATTTTTTGCTGCATCATTAGGGAAGAGCTGACCGCATCTCTGATTTCTTTGCAGCATCTCACCAGAGGCAGCTTTGCAATGGAGCGACTCCTTTGAAGAACTGCTAAAGCACTCAGGTCAGATTAATGCCCAAAACTTCTCCAAAAAGTTGTTTTGAATTGCTGTCCAAAACTATTTCTTCTACTGTCAAACAATTTGCTCCATTTGAATTTGAACTGTTAAGGAGTGCTAGAGGCAATAAATAGTTAATGGAGAGAGCAGCGAGAGTTTCACTACATCTTTTAACGTTTGTTAGTGCAGATAGTAATACAGAAAGCGTGCAACTTCCTCATAATCACATAAGCTGCCCTTTAGTGTCACAGTGAAAAACTGTAAACCACCATATTTCTTCATTTGGGAATGGTTAATATAGTCATTGCTATATAATGAAGATAATAATATTGTCAACAAATATTTAAGCTATTAAAGGTTTCTATATAATTTAAATGTTTTAGTGACTATTTGGTGAGGAAATTATATAAAGTCTCTACCTCCTTAACACATCCTGCTGCAATTAAATGTGAGCTTCATTTACCCAACAAGCTCAGAAAATACTGATTTGGTTTGGAACAGTTGTCTGCTTTTGTAAAGTCTCACTCTAATAACTAATAGTTTGTCTCTGTTTCGCCACATCAGATGGGGTGGAAACCTTCTCGCAGTTCCTCAGGACAGAGTTCAGTGAGGAAAACATTGAGTTCTGGTTGGCATGTGAAGAATACAAGACCATTGATTCAGAGACAAAGCTGCTGTCCAAAGCCAGATGTATATATACAGTTTTTATTGAATCGGAAGCCCCAAAAGAGGTATGTCAAGACAAGTGAATTTATTTATATGTAGCACATTTCATACAATTTAACCTCAATGTGCTTCACACACAACACATATGAACAAAGTAAGTTGAACATGCATACGTGTTTAGTTATCATAAACTGCATGGGTGTAATGCTGCAAAATAAGTGGAGTTGGTCAAGCAACTCGTGAGGTTTAGAGCTTTCTTTTACTTATTTGTCACTGAGGGCTGTTGGAGGTTTAAAATATTTAAGTCGTAATAAAAATAACAGTGGGCGAATTCTAAAGCACTGCATAGTCATGAGCCTGCAGCAGGTTGACCTTTGTGAACAATAGTTAGGAGCAGCAGCTCGCTGAGGTCATGCATCTAGTGCATGCCCCACTGCAAAGCCGGTCAGCTTATTTCTGTGGGAGACAGTTGCTTTTAAAGGTTTCCATTCCCTTTGCAAAGATGATGTGACCACCACGCGATATCCTTTCAGGGCTTGTAGCAGACCTGACCGTTAAGAGTTTGGTGTTTGGTTTGAGGTTTTGACATTCTTCTGCAGAGCTGAGTAGACTGTGTCACCCACACACTTTCAGTCTAAGATGAATGTATGCGTAAATATAAAAGATTAGTTTTTCTCTGCACACTGCAGTAATACGAAAGCATAAACCAGCTTGTGTGATTTGTTGAGAGATCCAAATGTAAATGAATGCAAAAAGTGTGCACCATTATATATGGCTTTTCTTTGGTATAGATTTAAATAATAACTGTTGTTCTGCATGGTTTTTCATTATGTCCTAATTTCCTTTCACTCAGGTCAACATTGATTACAACACCAAGATGGCCATCCAGAAGAGTTTAGCACAGCCCACAAAGAGCTGTTTTGAAGCAGCCCAGATGAAAGTCTACAGCCTGATGAAAAAGGACTCCTACCCCAGGTTCCTCCACTCTGACATTTATCTGCGTCTCACCAGGAGGAAAGGCCCGGGGTCCACCATGTTTCGCAGAAGGTCACGTTCCTGTGTATTCAATGACAGAGGCGAAGCCACAACTGAACCTTCGGCCTGGTAGTTGTAACATTGCAGGTGTAAGAGCATACTAATAATCCATGAATTGCAGCACAATTGTTGTAATGTAAGGTGTGGTGCGGAGGCTTATTATCCACAGGTTTGCTTCTGCATTGTCATTTTTTATAACCACAGGGGTCACTCCATGGCAACTTGCCAGCAATAACAATTGAAAGGAATATTACGACATTTTAGGAAATACGCTTTTGTGCCGAGAGTGTCTATGGTAAATATGCAGCCAACAGCTGGTTAGATTATTTTAGCATAAAGACTGGAAACAGAGGGAAGTGACTAGCCTGGATCTGTACAGTGGTAACACAACCTACGTACCAGCACCTCTAAAGATCACTAATTAACATGTTATGTCTTTTTAGTTAAATCTGTGCAATAGATGAAGAGAAAAAATGACACGTTACAAGAGATATGTTCCAGACTATTTCTTGGAGCAGTAACGTCCTGGAGTCTTCACTGGTCTCTCACAGTGACAAGGAACTCGTGGAAGTTCAGCTAGCTGTTTTCCCTCGTTTCACATCTTTATGTTAAGTTTAGCTAACCGGCTGCTAGCGATAGCTTTGCATCTACCATGCAAATGTGATTGGTATCAATCTTCTCATCTTCTTCATCTTCTGGGCAAGAAAGTTAATCAGCGTATTGCTCAAGATGTTGAACAATTCCTTTATACTAGACACCTGGATAACTGCTGACACCATTAGCCTTTCAGCTATAAGAAGAAGAAGTTTTGAAATAGAGGCCACTATGTCAGAGGCATGTGGTTATCTGAAAATAATGGACACCCTCTGGCCAATCGGAACTGAGTAATCTCTGTGGCCATGGTATAAAACCAGAGTATTCTGCAAGACTTTTGGAACAAGAGGCACTGCACTGCTTGTGGGTTTGAACCTTAATTGGTGTTTTTATATTTTCTCAAATCTTGCGAAACTTGAATGACAATGGGTTGGTTGGGGACAGAATCTCAGCTGAAGTGCCTTAATGCTACTGACAGTATTCAGCCAGCCGTGCAGACAGCCACACTGAGGCTACTCTCCTGACTTCAGACACATTATGCTTCAAGTGCTTTGTCTTCCAATCCAACAATAGCACCTTATACAACATTAATACAGTTGATATGGCGTACAAGCTAATTTGACCGTATCTCATTAAAATGGATTCAGGATTTTATCCCTGCCTCTGTCCAACCCCATCCAGACTAACTTACAGCGAAAGCCTGTAGCCACTGTGACTGCAAAGCACTGAAATCTTTTAATGAGGGATATAGCTCTCATTTCTGTTAATAAAATGCATCCCAATTACACACACAGATGCAAATATCTTATTTGAATACTAATTATGATTGCTGTTTTTCAATTTGCTACCATCTAACATAACTTATGTATTACTAAGATCACATGTGTTGCCTTGCTGTTGTAAAATGTATATACTATAATACGTGGAGTAACTCAAATAAACACTTTCTTATAAAAGAAGTTTTAATATGGCCTTTAGTGTCATTAATTAGTTTGAATGACCACGTCTAAATGTGACAAATGGAACCATAATGTGTGCATATTACACTAGTGGGGAAAATTGTGATTGTGTGTAGCTCTCTATTCTAAATCACTGAAAAATTAATAGACCTTATCAACTCCCACCACTCAAACACAGAATTATTCATGTTACTGTATATGTATGCACAAGCTATGCTTCTGAGTAAAAGACAAATTCATATTAATTCCAAATGGATCCCACTGAGTTTGTCCCAAACACTATGGCATAAAAAATAGATATCAGTACATACATGTAACTCTATATAAGAGCTGGATTAGTTCATTTACAGATGTCAGGGTTTCTATTATCCCCAGAGGGATAAAGTCCATCTTACCCCAAGTTACTGTCATTTTACAAAAAGCTGCATGGAATACCTCACAGTTTACATTAATTATGCATGCATCTAGACGGCAACGGCATGCATATACAGCAGTTCCTGCTGTCTTCTCACACAAATAGTCGGAGAAGAGAGGGAAAGTGTAATGATGTGTTAACAAAGGTAAGAGCTCAGCCGGCCTGCCAAATTCATAGCTTAAGATTAGTTGGCCACTAAGAATTGGCTGGCAGATTTCTTGTTTTTTCCCATTGGTATTTAAATTTGTGACTCAGTCTGCGCTAAAAGCCTCTGAAAGCATCCACAAGTTAAAGATGTATTGTAGAACCTCTGAAGGGAAACAAAGAGTAAAAAAGCAGTTTGCCTGGAGATATGAGGCTTATAAAACTAGATGAACGCCAGAATAAGAGGAGTTTAAATCAAAAAGATTTATTGTAAGGTGTCTAATAGTGAAGTTTTAGGGAGATTTTCTCAAATAAATGGGTTTCTTTTTAAAAGATTCCTCAATCTAAGCCAAAGTCTGTCAGTAGTTTTGCACACTTGGGCTCTGGTATCCAAACTTTTACACCACATGTTCCCATTTTAAAAGCCAGTTTGTCCCATCTCAGAATCTTTTATCTAACTTTAAGTGAGCCAAATTTAGTAATAGATTTCCTGACTCCCAGGCTCAGATATTGAGTTGTGCAATTTTCTCCTTGCAAATCCGTTTGCACCTGACACTCTTGGCCTACAACGATATTGACAGACCTAAATAAATTTCAGTGTGACTGAAAACAGAAGGTCGTGTTCAGTTTGAAATTCTCAAGGTGAGACTTTCTTTTCTAAACACCACACTTCAACTGAAGTGTTGGGAGCATATTGAGAGGCACCTGTTTATGTGGAGAAAAAAAAGATACAGTTGAATGCCTGATGGACAACTTTCCTCTATACTAAAAGTGGCTACATGTTCACCAATGAATAGGTGGCAAGTTTGCGGAGGCAGTCAACTCTTAAGAACAATCGCTGCCGGTTAAAGGCCTAGGTTTTAATATCATTGAAACCAATTCTGTGACGAAAATGTGCTGTATGTAAGCTGCACTGGAACGAGAAAGAAAGTTTGTGAAGAGGTAATATAAAATGCAGCAGATTTCTGAAATTGATTCTCCTTGTGTTTTCCAACAAGGTTGAGGAGATGCCTACACTTTTTCTTTCATTTTTAATTTGGTTTGAAATACTATTTAACGGCCATGCTGAAAGGGTGAAAGCAGGTTAAAAAAGAAAGGAAGGTCACTTCAGGATCCCTGCTGCTCACTGTTCTAATGATACGCATTGAGACACTTTCTAATTAAGTCAAATGCATGCTTACTGAATTACTTTCAGGGGTTCGAAATGTAGTTTAAATAGGTTTTTCGGGTTACATCTGCAGCTTACATTAACCCCCACCCTGCAGTCTGGGTCTTGAGCAGCTTCAGGAGAAGGGTCAAAACCCTGTATGAATGAATGAAGCAAGCAGGACCAACAGCAAAGAGAAGTACAAATTCAATGCTGTCATAAAGATGGTGGGCTGGAGAGGACTTGAGTGCCACCCTGTGTAAGATGAAACAAATTGCAACTTGGTATGAAACCACAGTGGAAGTGCATAGCTGCATCACTGGTGAGACACAGCACATTGATTTGTGAGTGTGAAAACAAATAATTTTCAGGGTTGTTCAGAGGAATCCAGCTTGTCCTTCGATGGTAACACTGACCAGTCAGAATGACTTCTGATTTAAGAACATGAAAGGCCAAATCACAACAAGACAAAACATGTTGGATACTCTGCAGTGAACACACAAAGACAACACACCTCACTATAGTGCTCATATCTTCCCTGGCAGTGCCTTTTTTGAAAAACAAATTCCTTGACCTGGTGAGTCTACACACATGCAAATAGGGGCAGCCCGGGTGTTTTCCATCACCTGCTGTGATTTACATTCTTGGTTTGTTTTTGTGCCCATGAAATCCCACCAGTGGTCAGGAAGGTCAGGGCGGGATAAAATGCACTGGCCATACATTTATTATGATTCACTGTATGGCATGACATGTATACAACCAACAGACCCAAAGGAGCTGAGGACAGTCACATAAAGCTAATGATCATGGTACTGTGCAATGCTATTCTCTGCTGCTTTGCAGTGGAAATCTTTCACACATTCTGTTTTATCTTAATAAAGTATTTTAGTAAGGTCTAAACCACCTAAATCAAACATCTACTGATGAAAATACACAGTAGACATATACTGTGAATACTACTGCTGATTAAGTTGCAGTGGTAGTTTTTCTGAATTCTTTACCTGATTTCTTGCTAGCATTATGGCTCAATGACGGTAAAGGTCGGTCCACCACTTTGACTGAAATATTTCAGCAAATACTGGATTGATTGACATACAGTTCTTTTTCGAAAATTCATGGCTCCATGACAATTTGCTGACTTTTCCTGTAGCGCCAATTGTAGGTTGCCATTTTTTGTGACGTCTTGACAACTATTACTAAAGATATTCATGTCCCCAGAGGATGAACCCTTTAGAGATCCTCTGACTTTTCCTCTACTGCCACCAACAGGTCAAAGTTTTCATGCAAACTGAGACATTTAACTCAACATCTGCTTGAAATGGATGATGTCATGATATGATGGATTGACACAAAATGTTTTACAAACATTGATGATTCTAAGACGATATATCCTGCTCACTTTGGTGATCTCCTGACTTTTTCCTCTAGCGCCACTATGAGGTTGACTTTTATCATTTTCAGTGAATGAATTGGTATGAAATTTGATGCAGACATCCATGTTGCCCCAGAATGAATTGTATTAACCTATGTGACCTCTTAATATTTCATGTATCAAATCACCAGGTCAAAATTAAAATTTTGTACTAATTCCAATCCCATCATCTTCAGCTGTACCTTGTGTTTTGTCTACCAAATATAAGCAAGCTAACACCAGACTAAAATGGTGAACCCTGTTAACTTTATACCTGCTAAACACATTGACATTGTCATTGCGAGCATGCTAGTGCATTTAGCTTGAAACAACACTATGACTAATTCCACGTAAATGCATGTATGAAAGCATATCTGACTTGGCGCTTTATAAAAAAGAAGTGCTTGAAAATCAAGCAAACGTGGGCTCTTCATGTCAGCCAAACTACGTCATTCAATAATGAAAACCTAATTTATTTAATAGTGTTGCTATTGTGATTTTTCAGGACTTTACTTTTCTGTTTTCAAAAGTCGGTGCAGATTTGTAGCAGACCTTAATCAATCTACAAACAAGCAAAATGTCTGTCCACATCACTTACATCAACTAAAGGTGTCGTATGAGGCATATTAATAAATTAGTGCTTGTTTATGCTTTTTCAGAAACCCTGCTGATAAGCAAATGGCAGGATGATGGGCCTTTTCCTTAATGAATTTGTTTATGGCTATTTGTTTATGGTCAGGATCTTTCCTGGTACTTCCGAACCATTGCTCATTGCTTTAGTTAAATCTTATTCTTTGACATATAGTGCTCGACCACAGCAGGCCATTATGTTATCATATTCCTTATTATATAACTACTATATTATACTAAAGAACTGGATTATAGTTCTTAATGAGTGATGAAAACATAAAGTTTTCACCTTTCACCATCCTGCCACACTCATATTGTCACATTCAGTGATGGTCACTGTGTTGGACAACAGGTGCAGTCAGCTCAAATCACGGCCGAGCTCTCTTCTCCTCGAGGTGTGACAGACATGGAAGGATGCCCTTTCTCTCCCAACAACAACTTTGCATACAGATTTCCATAAGTTCCATTCATCTTAGGGGGGGGTCATTTAGATTTGTTCAGTCACTTGACTCCCTCATTTCCAAACAATCACAACCCCATCTTCAGTCTGGCAGGATCTTATCTCTGTCTCCCTTCGTAGA
Source organism: Micropterus salmoides (assembly GCF_014851395.1). Lineage (NCBI taxonomy): Eukaryota > Metazoa > Chordata > Actinopteri > Centrarchiformes > Centrarchidae > Micropterus > Micropterus salmoides. The sequence goes on along the minus strand of NW_024040485.1, from coordinate 22,689,480 downwards.
GGACGAGGAGATGGCGATAAAGTGAGTTACTGCATATTTGATTATTGGGCCTTTACCATTTTCAGCAGGCAACAGCTTACGGCAGCCATGTGGAAAATACCAAGGAGGTTTTCACTCACTGTAAGTCATACCTTGCAATGTGCCTTTATTTCTGAAGGAGCTTGTAGTAATGGGAGGTTGCTGTCAGGCTCAAGGCATTAAACTGAATGTTTAGGAGGCATCTTATTACTCACTATAAATGATTAATAATTTGGCCTGCCAGTGTGGTTTTCAGGTGGTATGTGCTGTGGAGTTCACAGATAACTTGGCTAGTGATAGATCTTGATGCTCTTTTCAAGGGTAGATTGTGTTGCTTTCCCAAAGATCCACTGGAGGATGTTGAGACTTGGAGTGAGTCTGTGGACAAAGTCCTCAGTTGTAAAGGTGAGAGTCTTTTTCCGATTGTACATATATTGGATTTCGTATACACTTGCTGCCTGCTTACTGTGATTTGTGATTTCCAGCTGGACAGATAGCTTTCCGGGAATTCCTGAAGTCCGAGTACAGTGAGGAGAACATACTGTTTTGGCTCGCCTGTGAGGAGTACAAAAAAATCAAGACGGTCCCAGAGATGATCTCCTCTGCGAACAGGATCTACTCAGAGTTTGTCCAAACAGAAGCGCCCAAACAGGTAAACGACTGCAAGCTGAAAACCAGACAGGATTTTTTTTAAATTGCAAAAATGCAAATATGAACCAAGAGGGTCATTGATTGTGATCTGAATTTAGTAGGATAATGGTGATATAGTTATTGCTATAAAGCTGTGTATTTGTGTGCTTTATGGTTGTAAAACTGTAGAAATTTACACCCCAGAACATTATAGTAAAAATGATGAAAAGACTTCCTTCAAGACGCCCCTGGGCAATGTTGTTTGATTCCAGATCAACATAGATTGCGGTACTAGAGAAAACATAACAAAGAACATCTCCCAGCCGACCCTGACTTCGTTTGATACAGCGCAGAAGCTCATCTACAGTCTGATGGCCAGGGATTGCTACCCGCGGTTCCTAAAATCTGACGTGTATCAGGGACTCCTGAGGAGAACACATTCAAGGTGACTGTCAAAACTGACAGCCTCTCAGACGGAGGCTCGCAAACTCTTCTCTCCAACTCAGATCTGTTGTTGCACTCTTTGATTTCAGCACGGGTTCATGCCATACAGTCCAGATACTGAGTGTAGCAGAAATAGCTTTTCTCAGCCTGTGTAATTCAGTAGACAGCTAAAGAAAATATATGGCTTGTATTATGCTTTATCTCTTTAATTATGTTAAGGTAAAAAGAGACTGTGCACATAATTCTTCTATGATTAACTATTTTCTCTCCTTCACCCTATGAGGTTAATAATAAAAAGAATTCCTTTATTGTAAAGTATTATCAACACTTTTATCTAATTGATCATGCAAATATAAATCCTAATTTGCTCTGACAAATTCAACTTTCATGTGAAAATAAATATGTGAGTGTCTTGTTAAACATCTGTCTTGGTTTTATGTTTTCTATCAAACAAACTAACTAAATATATCTACCTAATGACATTTGGGTGTGGTCCTTTTGAATGTAATGCAAATCACATTTGTTTGTTGTCAAAGAAGACTTGCCTGTACACTGTAATATTATCATAGGTAAAATACACTAGATGGCAACAAAGTCCTTCAAGCAACATCATTCAGTTAACAAGAAGACAGAAGTAACCAAGACTAAAAAGGGAAAAGGTGGTTCACACTTCCTCTCACTTTGTCTGCAACATCTCAGCTGCAGTCAGAATAAGCTTGTACAAGTTTGAGCATAACGTGAAGAGGAACTGTATGAACCGACTCTGACTGGAGTTAAATTTGTCTGAAATGTTAGTCACAGGGGGTGCACCTCTGGTGGCAATTCAGTTGGTTTCATGTTGCCAGGCGAGTTCATTCATCATGAAAAAGTCAGATAGAGGATTCAAATCACCACTTTGAATTAGATGTGATGGGAATCTAAGGTAATATAAATCTCCCCTCAAAGGAAGATTACTGCAGGTTGTGTCATGCAGAGTTTTAGGTGGTTCTATACAGTAGTAGATAGTATTTGCCATTTCATCAGTTTTTTTCTTGTTTGTTATTTCGAGTTAGGACATGATGAAACTTACATTATCATCTATGTAAAAAGCATGCAAATTCAAAAGAGCACAATAAAGCAGGGTTCCAAGGCAACCAACTTTCAGACTGTTCAGATCCACAAATAAGGATTTAAATTAAACGGACATAGAGCATAAAATCCTACAGTCACTGTTCCCTTTTGCACTTTAACATTTTCATTGTGTGATGTGTTTTTTGTGTTTGGAAAGTGGAAGTAGTTGGTTTCTCCATGTGACTGCAGGGTGTTAGACGAACATTTAGTTCTGTTTGTGTAGGTGGACTTGTATGGGGGATTTATTTTAAGAGGTGTTGTACAACATTCTGTGTTGTGCAGATAGGTCACCACAACTTCCTCTAGTTTAGACAACTCTGGTTGTACTCACCCCTTTGTGGCAGAAGGGTTAAGCGCATTGGGTACTGCAATAAAAAAAAGGCTTTTGACAAACCACATGTTTAATCTGCAACCGTGGTTATGATGCATAGCAACGTCTACCCCACCATAAGTGCAGTACATATTGCTTGCAGGAAGTGAAGAAGACATAAAAATGAAAGAAACTGCACAAGGTTATAATTCTCAGACTGACAACAGTTGATGGAGGAAACTCACAGACGGGTGTTGCAACCGATAAAGAAATTGTCTGAGATAAGAGCTGATGTCACCACAGCAAGCCATCAACAGCTGCGTTCTAACACAAAACATTTCCTGTAAAGCATGTGACAAAACAGTACTAACCAGTGGTTCAATAAGTTCATTTAAACACTTTATTTAGGTATGTTTTAAGGTTATGTAGCCTACATTTTATGTCATTACATGTATCTGTGACACTAACCAGCACAAGTGGTATTTCAACACAAAACATAGATGTCTTTGACATGATATCAGAACGGTTACTTCTTCACATTCAGTTGATAATATACGTTCATTTTTCTAATGGTTTAAACTAAAATGTTGGCCAAATTCTACACATTGTACCTTTAAAGGGCCCTTCCATTTTGGGACATACATTTACTCCTACTTGCATGTTCTGTACATTTCTTGCAAAAGTTGTTTACATTCATGAACACATTGAACTTGAGACCTTGAGGTTCTGATGGTGTTCAACAATACAATGGCAGATTCAGGCAGAAAAGCAGGATGGCACTGAAATAAAATGCCAGTAGATCAAATAAATCAGGATAAAGTAAAATGAAAGGTTGCAAAATGAAAAGAAAAAGTGTTAAAATCCTGTGGAAATAAAGAAAAAAAGAAACTTAATGTCCAACTCAAATCAGAAAATATGTGGTGCTTGTTGTTCTTTCTCTTAGATGGTTGAGCTTCACAGTGCAGAATGATGTATGTGCAGAGTTTGACATTGGAAGGCTGTTTTCAAATTAATGTGCTAAAGGGGAAAGTTTTTCTGTGCTCACCTTGAATCTGAGTTTAACAGATGTCTCAGGGTTAATCTCAACAGGTGGGTTTTTGCAGTTTTGAGTGTAAGGGTGGCAATGGCAATATCTTCTTGAAAATTGTACACTAAAAGCTTCAAATTGATCCTAAGAATTGCAGGTAACTACTAATGGATGCAAAAGTTAGAGCAATCTCAACCCAACAACTGTATTTTCGACTAACTGTGGAACATTTACCATTGTCTGAGTAGAGAGAATTACAGTACATTAGTCCACACAAGGTGTAAGGAAAGCATGTTTCCAGGTTTTTTCGCAGGTATGTGCACTCATTTTGAAATGTTCATAAGCTGACAGAAGCAGTTTTGATCCCTCTCCAGGGCCAATGAAGCTATTATAAACAACTCCATATTTCAACAAGAATGGATAACAGATTGTAAATATGAGAGTTTCTATGCATTCTACATCATGTATGAGGATCAGGAACTTGCATAATTGATGAGCTTTTCAGACATTCAGTGATGAAAATAGTATCCATTGCTGACTGCCACAGTGTACAGTATTTCTTAAATGTCCAATAGGGCAAGTGTTGGAAATTCTAATGGCTTTAATTCACAATAATTTGGAGGTTGTCAACTTTTACATGATAAAAGCAGATTATTAAGGACAGCTTGAGGACTGTGACAACCTGTTAAACCTGACTGAAAGGTTTCTTTTGCATAAAGTTTTGTTTAGTCATAAAAAACAGACCTAGATCTCAACAGTTTCCATTCAGATCAGATCAGTGTTGTCATCTTTGGCAATGAACTAAAGGAATGATCACATTCTCTTTTGAAAACTCTTTAAAAGTCCAGAGGAAAGTCCAGATGATGGGTGAAAGCTTTTGTTTTGTCACAGCTTCCTGTCATCATAGAAGCAGGAAGTTACTTACTTTACTGTGGGACGAAGCGAAGCTCCAATGAGACGGCTCACAACACTGAGGAAGTGTTAGTAATTTCACTCACTGATGTTGACAAATAAGTTAGATCTAGATCTTTTAATATCTACAATAAAAATTGTTTCGATAAAGATTTCCTGATATTATGCTAGAGCTTTAAGCCACTGATATCTTATTTGGTCTATATGACATAGAGGTGGCCTTATAAGTTCTGTGTCTACAAGCTTCAGTTCCATCTAAAATGGAAACACTGGGGTGGCATAGTTGTCTAAGTCACATACCACATAACCACAGTGTCCCTGATTTGGTTCCGGTGGGCGACTCTTATTTCATGTCATCCCCCTCTCTGTTTCCCCCCTGTAGCTATTTCCTTTCTGCCTCCATTGTCAAAGATCAAACAATGGTAAGAAGCTATAAAATGGAAACAACGACATCATTAAATTCATGTCAGTCATGTAAGAATTACTTGCTAGATGTCCTATGACAACACCAAGGAATAAATTACATTTAGATGTGTTAACTGGAGAAATCGACAATTTCTCATTTTTAGACATGTTCAATGACAGAAGCTGAAATATTTATGAAACCAAACAACACACTGAGTTTAATTTGATTGTACCATAAGGTGAGACCATCTTCAAACAGCTGCCACAAGTGAGAATTAAAGGATGATAGTATGATAAAACATAGTTTAACAGTAGCAAAAGAGGAAAAGATTCTTAAGTCAGTAACTGGTTCAGTAATGTCGATCATAGAGCAATATCTAGCTAAAGGAATAATTCATTTGACAAATGCACTTATTCACATTGCTAATGTTAGCAAGTTAACTTTTTTTTTCTTGTAAAAAATGCTTATTCCCTTTCTTGTCGAGAGTTAGATGAGAAGAGGTATTGGCATACAGATTTTGATACCTTTGGACAGTCAAGCTGTCGAACTGTTTACCCCTGCTTCCAGTCTTTATGCCAAGCTAAGCTAATCGGCTGCTGGCTGTAGCTTCATAATTAGCAGTGTTATCTATCTCCTCTTCCAACTCTCCACAAGAACGCAAATAAGCATATTGCCTGAAATTAAAAAATGTTGATCTATTGCTATATGTTAGTTAACTACACATTTAGCAACCAAAAGCTAGTGGTTATACTTGGCCAGGTAAGGCTGTAGCAGCCAAACAGCTTAGGGTATTGAATTAAGTGTGGATACATTTTATTGCTTATGAGTTCAACTTTTCCTTTGTAAAAGGAAGACTTTTTTATGTCTTCTTTGGATTTACATTGTACATCTCTTTAAAGTACACATGATGTCATGAGAGGAAAATGTGCTATTGTCAGGATGCTACTGCTTCTTTACTGCAAAGATGCAATCAGTCATTAGCTGTTTGGGTTGTTTGACCCATGATAGTCGAATGAACATGTTTTGTGATCCACAAGCTTAAGAGGATTGCCAGTTTTAGTAAAATTTTACTGTGAGTGCTAAAATGACCTCAGCATGTTTCCAAAACCTAAAACAGTGGTATTGGTTCTTGAGGCAAACTGGAACAGAGACTAAAGCATTTGCCTATCTGCTGCTGAATTTTCCACTGCCCCATTTGCATCCCCAGACCTTTTTTTACAAAGGAGTAACGATGAAGGTCTAAGTACAGTACATACAGAGTGCTTTAGTTGGAGTCTGTGCATGTTTGCGTCACCCCCAACTTCCTCTTTTTCTGTGGTTAGTTCAGAATGATGTTGTGACGCTATGCGCCAACCTCATTTCAGGCTTCTGCTGTGCATATATAGTTGACACTGAGCGGATTCATCATACAGACAAAGTGGCAGTCTCACAACGCTCTCAGAGCAGCCCGACACAAAGACTCACATGTAAAAAGCATTACTGTCATGCCAAGTCTAGTCACATCACCACCAAGGGAGCTGCAGCATCTCAACATGGACAACAAGAAGACGGGAAAAGACAGGTAAATATTTTATTATAACTGCGTTGTATGTTCTTTTTTTCTCATTGTTGATCACCCTTTTAGATTAAGGACCAGTGTCAGTAAAATAAGCCTTGTTGGTATGTGTTTGTTTGGTTAACCAGGGGAGAAAACCTGAAGTCCCGGCTGCAGCGAAGATTGTCTCAAGCCCCTAACACTGAGGGGTAAGTGAAGAAAACCTCGACGTTGAAAACAATCTAACGTGTTATATACTTGTTGTATATGTGAGTGACACTGCCCCCCTCTTTTCTAGGCTTTGTTTCGAGGAGATGTCCCAGTGGTCAGAGTCACTAGACAGACTTTTATCCTCCAAATGTAAGTTGATTAATACTAATACTACTAATACAAGTCAAGAATAGTAGTCTGTTTTCTTCATCAACACCGGCTAACTGCTGCTTATTTTTCCTGTGTAGATGGCATGAAGATATTCCAGGCCTTCTTGAAGTCAGAATTCAGTGATGAAAACATTGAGTTTTGGTTGGTGTGTGAGGACTATAAGAAGATCAAGTCTTCCTACAGGATGTCCTCCAGGGCCAAAAAGATCTTCAAACGCTACATTCAAGCAGAGGCTGCAAGAGAGGTATTTATAATGCAGAAAGATTTATAGTTCTTTTCACAATACGTACCACCTCTGATACTGTTTTAGTATTTAACATCCTCATAATTTTCATTCCTCTGCTTCCAGATCAACATTGATCACAAAACCAGAGACCTGATCAGGCGGAACATTAAGGCGCCTACCACAGTGTGTTTTGACGATGCCCAGAGGATCGTCTATGGGCTAATGGAGAGGGACTCTTACCCACGTTTTCTCAGGTCCGACATCTATCGGGCTCTACTAGACTCCACATCAGAATCGGTGAAGATGTAAAGAAAACAGATACCAAAGACATTGCATTCGTAAAAGTTGGACTGTGAAACTGAGCCAAATTCTGGACTATCTGAGAGAAGCTATGGTGTGTGTTTGCTTCTCCTGGGACCACTGGTGTTGACCAAAAACATCATTTTCAACACATTCATGCCTTATTTCTGAGTTGAAGAAGTCATGCTTTAGGGGCCCATGGCCACATATTACTGCGTTACAGAGGAGAAGTGAGCTCTGTAGTAAAAACCGTGACTAGAGTTTGTCCAAAGCCAGCTGGCATAATGGAAAATGATGGGCTTTGGCCAAAAATGGTTACAGTTGTACATGAATCAACAGCAGCTACCGTGATAGCCGTTGTAAAGCAAAAGACTTCCCAGAGTAGCCATGGTTAAGTCATGAAAATGCTGGGGACTTTCTGTGAGACACGGTAGGAAGTGTATGTGGTGCAAACAACCCATTCCACCCAAGATGCAAGTGCACGAGCTGGTATCGACATTTGCACAACATCAAGTTTATTGTTATCTCACTAAAGCAATAGATGAGTAGATGCTATCCAGATGTGGATTTTTATGCGCATTTAGAAGTTTTACATCAGTGCTGTCACACTGAAATAACTGATATGTTATAATAATCTGTTATAAGCTATAATGTCGAAAATGTATTCGTCAGTTGTGAAAATTTGTGAATTTGAAACTGAAGATGGAGTTACATATATAATAAAAATATATTACATTTGCATTGAAATCTGTATAATACAGATGATTTTAAAATGGACTCAAATTTGTTTTTATCAATTAGACGGCCACAAACAAGGTCAGGTTCCCATCAGTTATTAGATACACATTACCTTAAGAATCTAGGAAGTAATTAGTGACCAATTAATTTATGATTTTTTTTTATTCATTCATATATTTACATACAGTTACAGTGTTTACTGCCTAGTGTTTTTAATGAGTTTAGAAATGTCTACTGCTGCACAGTGTAGCAGAAGTATTTACTCATGCTCTGCGATACTGAAAAGTGTACAGTGCTTCACACAATTCTGAATCTGTGTGTCCTTGTTATGTTCTTACACTTTACTTAAAGGTATAGTGTGACATTTTGGGAAATATGGTTATTCATTTTCTTGCTGAGAGTTAGATGAGAAGATTGATACCACACTCATGTCTGTGAAGCTACAGCCAGTAGCCATTTAGCTTAGGTTAGCACAAAGACTGGACAGCTAGCATGGCTCTGTCCAAAGGATTAAAAAAGCTACCTACCTGCACCTTCAAAAGCTCACTCATTTACACATTATTTGCCAGGCTAGCTATTTCCCCTAGTTTACCCCTAGTTTTTGTGCCAAAATAAGCCAACCTCCTGCTGCTGGTACCATATTTAGAGTATGTGAGACTTGCAAAAAATCTCAGCAAGAAAGCGATTAACATAACAGCTTTAAGGTTGGAAAATCTCGTTAATTCCAGTTGTCTGACACAATCAAATGTATTTCATGTTCAGCTTTTCTTTGCTTCTCATTGAAGATACAGTATAAGGTGTTTAAACTGAGTGAAACAATCAAACTGAAGACTGTTTTTATGGCTGTGCCATTTAGTCAATTTAAAATTAAGATGTACATACACATTTTATGCACATTTCTCCAAAATTTAGCCTTGCATATTTGGTATCTAGGGGAACTTTGAGTTTACCACTCAAATTTAAAATAAAGTTGTGTGGGTTTAAACTGTGTCTTTGGCTGCACAGGGTAAGGTTGTAAGTGAGGTTTAAAGGTTTAACAACTAGGACCACAGTGAGGGCCATACTAATTAGACAGGTTGTTACATGATGCTCCCAACTACGCAGCATCTGTTCTTACATCAGCCTTCAAGTGTCACTGGCCTTTCATGTTTTTCACTGTGTTTCAAGCACTACCCTTTTTATGATTCATTTAGCCTTTATTTTACCATTCAATCTTTCATTCATTAGTACAACAATCAGATGTCACCCTCATACATTCTTAATGGAACAGAAAGGTTTAAAACTGACTGAAATTGCATTTAAATCACAAAAAAATAACCAAAAGTGAAGTTTGTCTGTGGGAACCCATCAACTATCACTCTAAAGGTTACAGAATTAGGGAGAAGTGTTACGACCTAACTGCTCTACCACATCCTCTTTTAATCTCACTCATGCATCCTTGCATTTGCGTGAGCACGCACAGAGGCAGATGAACATACACATGTGAAAAAGTGAAAATCTTTTGTGCTTTTAGAGATTAATATATATCAAATTGTCAGTATAAAGACACCATAGTAATTTGGGGGTTTTGCCAAAAGAGCTTTCAGCAGTATGATAACATCATTTATATACTTTGCTATACTTTTTTTTACTCAGATGCAGCTGAGGTGTTAAATTGACGCGGCTGAACCACTGCATGACTGGTCCTCATTTCCTTATTTGCACTGCTCTGTTTATTAGTAACAAGATGATGATCTTGTGATAAATTAGTCATATGACCATGAGAAGCAGTATAAAATCATAAATATTACGTCATAGCTTAGAGACAGGATGTTTAAGTTGTCACGCAATCTATGACATGTATCTACAAATCCCTTATGATATCCACTAACAACTACATATACTACTCAACCATTTTGACTAAATTCACTTATGAAAGCCGCAGGTTTAGCTGTCATGTGTGTCACGAGACAAGTCATTCTTTTGGAACCACATGGGAAGTATTGGATTACTGTGTAATGTTGCTCAACTAATTCAACAGAGAAGGCTTTGTTTTAGGTCTATTTCAGAGGCAGATGGAAATTATTCCAATGTGTAAAATTCTTGACCTGATGGTGGTGCTTGAGGACAACTTAATGGATCACCAAAGATATTTCATCCTGCAGGGAACATGAATATCTGAACCAAACCACTAAATCCCGAAATGTCAACCTACTGGGGGTGCTAGAAGAAGTCACAGGATCCTCAGAGTCGATTGGAGACATCTTCTGGGGACTATGAATGTCCATGAAATTTCATGGCAATCTATCTATCCAATAGTTGTTGAGATAGTTCAGTCTGGACCAAAAGTGATGGACCGACCAACATTGAGCCAAGAGCAACTCTGCTAGCATGCTAAAAAATTTAAATGCATTTTCTGTACATACAACATACACAGATATTTTTGATTCAATGTCTTTGCCTACATAGTAAAAGAAAACATCGAAGTCCAAACTCTACAAACAATGTCCTTTAATGACGTGAAAGAAGTTTGTTTGAAACCTTTGCAAATTTATTAAAAATAAAAAACAAAAAAAAACACATGTACAGAAGTATTCACAGCCTTTACCATGACATTCAAAATTGAACTAAGGTGCATCCTGTTTCCACTGATCATCCTTGAGCCATTTCTACAACTTGATTGGAGTTCACCTGTGGTAAATTAAGTTGATTGGACATGATTTGGAAAGGCACACACCTGTCTATATAAGGTCACACAGTTAACAGTGCACAAACCAAGCCATGAAGTCCAAGGAATTGTGTGTTGACCTTTGAGACAGGATTGTAATCGAGGCACAGATCTGGTGAAGGGCACAGAAAAATTACTGCAGCATTGAAGGTCCCAAAGAGCACAGTAGCCTCCATCATCCGTAAATAGAAGACGTTTGGAACCACCAGGACTAAGCAATCACGGGAGAAGGGCCTTAGTCAGGGAGGTGACCAAGAACCTGATGATCTCTCTGACAGAGCTCCAGCGTGTCTCTGTGGAGAGAGGAGAAGCTTCCAGAAGAACAACCATCTCTGCAGCACTCCACCAATCAGCATGTATGTTAGAGTGGCCAGATGGAAGCTACTCCTCAGAAAAACTGAAAGCCCGCCTGAGTAACAAAATTCTCTGGTCTGAAACAAGAACAAAGAATAAACTGTTTGGCCTGAATGCACATGACAAAAAACTGGACTGGGCCAAGAACACTCGAGGAGGCTGAGGTCCTTAACCATCTGCCGGACGATGCTGAGGATGTTTTATGAGTCTTTGGTGGCCAGTGATATCCTGCTGTTGTATGCTGGGGCAGCAAGTTGAGGAATTCCAGACACTAACGGACTCAACAAATTGATCTGCAAGGCCAGTGACGTTGTGGGTGTGGAGCTCGACTCTCTGTCGGTGGTGTCAGAGAGGAGGATGCTGGCCAAGCTACATGTCATCTTAGACAATGTCTCCCACCCATTCCATGACGTGCTGCTCAAACAGGAGCACTTTCAGTGCAAGACCCATCCCCCAAAATGCACCACAGAGCGCCACAGGAAGTCATTCCTGCCTGTGGCCATTAAACTCTATAATTCCTCCCTTTAAGTGTCTGACACACGGACACTTAGTTATTAAACTGGACATTATTATCTGTTTTGTGCAATAACACCTGCTTAATTACTTAATGTGCAACATTCTCTGCTGCAATTCTGCTACTATTTATTCCCTATTACTGTTATACCCTATAACAATTCTTTTAATAATGTAATAATGTATTTATGTTTTCTTTGTATTTTATATTTTTACTCTGATATTTATATACTTCTTTATATATCAACTTTCTATTATTGTTTATATTCCTTTTGCCTTGCTGTGCAATGTGTGCAACTGTGACACAGAATTTCCCCTCGGAGATGAATAAAATATTTCTGATTCTGAATGGCAAGCGTCATGTCTGGAGGAAACCAGGCACCGCTCATCACCTGGCCAATACAATCCCTTCAGTGAAGCATGGTTGTGGCAGCATCATGCTGTGGGACTAGTCAGGATTGAGGGAAAGACAAATGCAGTAATGTACAGAGACATCCTTCTTAAAAACCTGCTCCAGAGCGCTCTGTACTGGGGTGAAGGTTCATCTTCCAACAGGAAAATGACCCTAAGCTTACAGCCAACATAACAAAGGAGTGGCTACAGGACAACTCTATCAATGTCCTTGAGTGGCCCAGCCAGATCCCAGACTTGAACCCAACTGAACATCTCTGGCGGAGAGATCTGAAAATGGCTGTGCACCGACGCTCCCCATCCAACCTGATGGAGCTTGAGAGGTCCTGTAAAGAAGAATGGGAGAAACTCCCCAAAAATAGGTGTGCTAAGGTTGTAGCATCATACTGAAAAAGGCTTGAGGCTGTTCCTGGTGCCAAAGGTGCTTCAGCAATGTACTGAAACGCTAGAAGTATTCTTTCATGTTGTCATTATGGGATATTGTTTGTAGAATTTTGAGGGAAATAATGAATTTAATGGAGTTATGTAAACTGAGGTTGAGGAAGAGGACCACACCTCCCTCACTTATTCTACCATCTGTGCTTTTTCCTCCAATCAACCACCCATACTTCACTCATTCCATCCACCTGTGCTTCTCAAATCCAGTCACATGCACTCACGTACATAAGCCGTCTAACCCGTCTTCTCTCCCGTTTCTCAGTTCCCACATCCCTCCCACCCAGACCCTGCTTGTTCACGTCTTTTAATGGGCAGCATGGTGGCCCAGTGGCCAGCACTGTGGCCTCACAGCAGAAGGTCTGAGTTTAGACCTCGCTCAGCCCAGGCCTCTCTGCACAGAGTTCGCATGTTCTCCCCGCTTTGAGTGGGTGTCCCCCGGGTGCTCCGGTTTCCTCCCACCATGAAAGACATGCACGCTAAAATCCATAATTCTGCCTAGTAATAATTTTGTCTTCTTCTACAACAGGAACAACAGGGGGCTTCATAAGACTAAGCTGCTTATCAAGACAAGCCCCCACCCTGAATCTCGACCCCTCGGGTTCCTAGCCACTCCAGCCACCAAAACCTAAATGACCTGCTCGACCCCTTCATCCCTCTTCGCTCGACCCCCTCATCCCTCTTCGCTCGAACCCTTCTTCCCTCGACCCCTTCATCCCTCTTCTTTCGACCCTTCCTTCCATAACTATTCATCATAATAAACCACTATACAATCTAACATTGGCGTGGTCCTTGTTAGTGAAATCCATTTTGGAATAAGGCTGTAACATAACAAAATCTGAAAAAACTGAAGCGATGTGAATACATTCCGGATCTGTACATTAGTTGGAAGGAAGGGAAACAACATGGACACACAAGAGTCTCCAGTCGACCTAATCCCTGAGGCATCACACTGCCCTGTGTGAATTGCAAATGAAAAGTTGTGAAACTCATTTGGGCCCTGGTTTTGGCTTCTATTGCTGTATTATGCAAAACTAATCAGGGAATCAAAAGAATGGCTACAACGCAGAAAGCCTATCATGCAAATGTAGACTCTAAATCTATATAGGAGGTTCCATAACTTCTTAATTTAGAACACAGTTTTATATGCTGCAAAATTTACAGAATTATTCGTGAGAGTCATGCAGACTACAAAAGCTTAAGAAGATGACTACAATCATCTAACATTATGCTGACCCACTCTGAGTTTCTTTCACACATCACACAGTAACAGGTTTTGTTGAATATTCTGGTCCCCGTGGCCTAAGTAAGTGTGATTACACTGGTTTTACGTAGGTGATGGTGTAACGCTCATGCGAAAGCAGACCTAAATATTCTGTTTTGTACTTCCCTACCAATGACCTAAATAATGAATCATGTGTGCTACAAAAACGTTCATTTTAAAACACATGGCCTCGTTCTTTTTTTCCCCCCTTTTTTTGAGCGGGTGAGATAATTTAACATGTTTCTGTATTTTGAGAAAGAATTTCACCTCTTTGAGATAAAGGCTTAGTGTTTGTCTTTAAAGCAGTATACCGTCTATACCGGTTTTTGTTTAGTTTGTGTGGTAGTATCTCATTCTCATGACGTTTGGTTTAACACCTTCATGTTTACATTCCATTTACTGAAAAGAAACGGATTGTGTTCTATTTTTAACCCAGAGAGTCTATTAAAAGAACAATCCTTACACATTTCAGTCATAGTAATGACTGGTTAAACGTGTTCTAACAAATAGACAGATGAGCTTGAATATGTTTTTGATGAAGAGCCAGAAGAAATAGGAAGTAATTGTCACTTTCAGATTCTTCTGCAGAGCTGTAATCATCACAGTTAAAGACTATCTCGCTACTACAAAATGCTTTACCATGAAAATTGTCCAGACAATGTGTCCTAAAGACATGTTCATTCTTCATCTAGTACCACCAGCAGATTGAGATTACACAACATGTTTTTGAGTGAAATATCTTGACAACTTGGATGGATTGCTATGAAACATTCATGTCCCCCTCAGGATGAATTTGACTTTTCCTCTAGCACCATCATCAGGTATATATTGTAATTTGTCCAAGACTGGTTTATTACCAAATACCATCAAAACTATTTTCATTCCCATCAGCCTTAACTGTTACTTTGTGTTTAGAGGTAATTAGCAAATGTTCGCATGCTAACATGCTAGACTAAGAAGGCAAACATGGGCTGTTTTCAGAATCTCATAACTAACATACTATTCATACTATTCATACAAAGTATGACCTCAAATTGACTATGTAGTGTGTTTTAACTGCGAAGTATGTGGATTTTGTGTACGTGAGACATGCCTAGATTAGCAAGAATTTCTGAGCTGTGAGCTTAATGGAGATTCTCAACTGCCCCAAAATGCAATGTGTCTTTTTGGACTGCACAATGGAAATTATGTGCATGTGATGCAGTCCCACAGAACTGCTAGCTGCAGTTTTGTTATACTCTGCAGTATTTGATAGGCTAGTTATTATTCAATACAATAATTACTTCCCATAGGAATCAAAGAAATCACAATATCTTTGTCTGTTACTCCCCATTTCCAACCTCATTATCATCTCCTCGCCCACCACAACAACAAAAAAACTCATTAACCTGATACATAAAATAAATATGTAAATTAAATATGAGAAAGATAAAATTCAAATAAATTAACTGAATTCCTTATCTTATGAGTTATCGTTTTGTAAACTTGATTAATAATCTCCTTCCACTTTCCTATTTGTAGTGCAGCTGGCCAGTTTTCTGGTTATCTGCTTAAGTGCTGCTGCTCTCAAAATTCTAAAGAGGTGTTTACCAGATCAGTGAGAAAGTAACTCAAGTACTTTCCCCAGGGAGTAGTTTCTCTGGCCCCTAAGAGAGTGTGCATTGAAATAAATAATTCGGTCTCCTGTAAATACTAACAACACCTAAATCTAAGTTAAAGGTTTCCGGTCATTCTAGTAATGCAACAATATTAAGGCTACAATTTCAACTACATAAATGAACAAACAAAAAACTCCTGTTATGCTGTATACGCAAACAAACTGTTTTGTTACCTGACGCAAGTTTTGTGTTTCCCTTTACTTAGCCTAAATAAAAACATTTCCTCCATGAATTGATGCAGAAAAGGCAGAAATTCAAGTTAAAGAAAATTTAACCAGAATGCTGGGTTGTTAGTGTTTAATGAAGAAACAAGCAACTCCAGTTGTATATGCATACTTTACCTGTAAACATACAGATTAGTGTTTTAAGTCCTGAGAACACATCCATCCATCCATCCTCAACTGCTTATCCTGCATACAGGGTTGTGAGGGGCTAGAGCCAACGTCAGCTGGAATTAGCTCAATTGGATGATGGGAGGAAGCCGGAACACCTGGAGAGAACCCACACAGACACGGGGAGAACATGCAAACTCCACACAGAAAGGCCGGGGCAACCGGAGTTTGAACCCGCTGCCTTCTTGCTGCGAGGCCACAGCGCTACCCGCCAGACCACCATGCCACCCTGCTGAGAACACTTACCAATTTGAATTCAATCCAAATTTCTACTATTAGATAACTTCTGATGTTCCACTGGTGATATCACTTTCAAAAACACAGTTTCAAACGCATTTATTTTAATTATCCTAACAAATAAATATTGATTCTATAAGGGGCATGTCACTTCTTTAGAAAACCTGACAAAGTCTGCAAGGAAAATAACAATTTAACTGTGAAAGAAAGACACACTGAAGGAACGGCAAAGAAAAAGCTAGACTGCTAAAAAAAACTTGTGACAGAACTGTGACTAAGAATAGCACAAACTTGAATGGTGAGCTAAATAACATTGAGACGAGATAACTTTCAGCAGCCTGTGCAATGCATTTAACTGTGGAGAATGTGATGAGGATTGTGAGACACAGCCAAGTTTAGTTCTATAATTAAACATCAAGGAAGTACACATGGTCTGACGCACTTTAAGCATGCATGTTGTTCCTTAACAATCAGGTTGTATATCAACTGAGGTTAAAGACAGCGAGACACATGGGGGGAAAAAGTGCTGAGACCTGTAGTTCAGAGA
Organism: Micropterus salmoides; assembly: GCF_014851395.1. Taxonomy (NCBI): domain Eukaryota; kingdom Metazoa; phylum Chordata; class Actinopteri; order Centrarchiformes; family Centrarchidae; genus Micropterus; species Micropterus salmoides. Next base: position 22,672,926 of record NW_024040485.1, on the reverse strand, counting down.
AAGGCGTGGTGTCTTGACGTCACAGTTGGATTCCACAGGCTTTGACTCTCACAAGTAAGAAGAGGGAATCATCATCCAGTGGTGGAGCATTTAGGTTGGAAATCAAGCTAAAATGTAATTCTTCACTGGCATCATACATAGGTCTACTGAATGATACAGTCAAATAAGAATTCATTAATTCAACAATGAATTGGAGCTCTAAGATATCTCTGGACCTCCAGGATTCAAAGAGAATGTAAGTACAGTGTGTTTCATTTTCAATGAAATGAACCTTATTAAGACATATTTCTTAGTACTGCTACTGTTATCCTCTCTTGTAGACATAAGGCATGGAAATCCAGAATGCATAACTTCATCCAGAGTCTACCAACGGGGAAAATCAACAGGTGTTTTTTTTATTTAGTCACACTCCATGTTAATCTACCTGTCTAATGCTTTCTTTAAAATGTGAACAATCCCAAAAACTTATTTTTCTTTCATCTGCAGACAGGAAAGAAATGAAACAAGCACACTGGATGAATCTCTTGAGACACTCCTGTCCCAGAAATGTAATTTTTATCTGTTTTCAAGCAATACAAGACTACTATCATGGTTGGTTACTGTTCTTTATATTGAAGTTATGTTCTCTTGTGTAAAAGGTGGACAGATAGCATTTCGGGACTTTCTGAAATCAGAGTTCTGTGAGGAAAATCTGGACTTCTGGCTCGCCTGTCAAGAGTTCCAAACCTTTGACAGTCCAGAGGAGCTAACACAGAGAGCAGCAAGTATTTATGAAGAGTTCGTCAGTACTGAGTCTCCAAAACAGGTAAAAACAAACTCAATGAGATGACCGAAAAATAAACTCAAACCCAAATATAAGCTTAGCATAAAAAGAAAATTAGTTAGCACATGTATATTCAATGTTGTTTTTTTGCAAGAGTGACAACTGCAATTTTTTGGTAATAGTTAAAGTTGCCATAATGTGAGAACTTTTGGACTCAAAGGCAGACTCGGTGATGTGATCCAGGGAGTTAATCCAGGGAGCACACAGAAAGTTACTTGAGTTGATGGTAGGCCTTGACACATATACCACATGCAGTTAACTGACAACCTGGCAAAGAATGGTGAGGAGGACTGGGGTTGTTATACTACAGGAGCTTGATTAGTGGGATGAGGATCAGGTGTGTAGCTGGAGTTTGGCTGCAGGAGCCAGAGAGTGTAGCCACGCCCAGACAAACACAGACAACACAGAGACAGACAGGGAAGACAGACAGAAAAGACAGGGAAGGGGGGAACAAAATAATACAAGGTAGTGGGGAGATACTGCAGTACCATAACAAAAGTCCTCTAAAAAAAACACTGAGCTGTCATCATTTTGTGTAGGCCTACATCAACCACAGCAACCAGCGCTGTAAATAGTCACTTTCTGACTGTGGTTATCATATGGCTGCACACATACGGCACAATACATGTCTAAATTGAAAAAGCATGTTCAGTTATTTTAGCTATTAGTGCTTTACATATCTTTGCAGGTAAACTTAGATTTCTACACAAGAAAGATCATCAGACAAAGCCTTCAGCAACCAAGTCCATCATGTTTTGTTGTGGCACAGAAGAAAATCTACATCCTGATGGAGAACGACTCCTTCCTGCGCTTCACTCAATCAAAGCAATACCAAGTCCTGTTGGATGCAGCTCCTAAGCAGAGAGGCCTTGGGAAGCACCGAAAGGCCTTGAAGATAAGGAGATCTAATGCAGCATGATTCAAAACCAATCATTTTGCAGACTTGTGCACAAGGACAGACATCATGCATATTAATGGTGCAAAGTGTTGCACAGACACAGGCTCAGGAACTGCTGTTGACCGACACTGTGCCGGCAATTCCCCTTCCCTCAGAATTCTTCTCCTCAACAATATAACATCTGACAGGACTTCAGGCTGTGCCAGAGCAATTGACATAATATACTGCAGGCGGTGCCTTCTGGTGCACAATGAACACTGGACATCACCAAAAGTGTTACTGTGGTTTTCAGTCTCGTGGGGTGTCTGGCTGAGACAGCCAATGCTTTGAATGTAAATCTCCATTTTTATGGTTCTATACAAGTTAATGCACTTGACTGGCAGACTGTTGTGTATTTTGTGAGTTTGTATTAAACTGTATTTGTGAAAATGTGTATGATTTTGAATCAATATGCATCATGAAGCACTGTAATGTGTTAAATTCATACAAGCTGTTGAACTGGTGCAAAAAGTCATAAACTAATGAAAAAGACTGTCAGTGTCTTCGTGACTTAAAAATGCATCATGTGCACTTACAGTTGATGTGCTACTGCCACACAGTGGCAACTGGGAGAATGTATGGCCGCTGGTCTCAATATTCAATCATAACAACATGTTTTACATGTTGTGTGTAATAAGAGAAGATAATCTTTTGTAACAATTATACACACCTATAATGCTACAAAAGATTTTTTTTTCATTATTGCACACAGGTAATAGTAAACATCAATATCACCATATTAAGGTTTACTATTACCTGTGTTGTTTTATTTATTTAACCAGCTGTAACACTGAATGACTGGAGATTTTGTCTCAAATGGAACCTGTTGTATATCATATATGTTCAGGAATTCTCATAAATAAAGTAGTCAGATTATTATTCCAAAGAGGGTTTCCTGGATTGTTTGAAATCACATGGCTTAAACAAGCTCCAGTAAATCTGTTCTGTTTTTTGTTTTTCTGTCAGATTCTTAACAAAAACGTAATTACAGTTTGTCTTCAATTAAAAAGCAGTAGACCATCTTGTGGTTAAGATAATAAACAAACAGAATCACATTTTTGATTATTAAATCAAATCGATTATTCTTTGGCAACAGTCTTGTGCAGTAACAGCGGGCAGGACTTATGCTGCTCTGCAACAGCCAGAACGGGGTACGTTCGCGGGAATGGGGCATATAGTCCATGCTCCAATGTAGTAGTGAGTTGTTGAAACTGGGTCATCGCCAAAAAACTTTTTCGCGATTTTATTTTGTAGGCACAATCACTTAAGAGGAAGTGATTATGTGAGTAGGCCTAACTGCTTCTGACATGACTGACATCTATTTTGGCACCAGCCCCTATCAAAGTATTTATTTATTTATTTGGCCAGCTGGCTGCCTCTTGCTGATGACTGCTGTAGGTGAAACCAATGTGAGGTGCACATTTTGAACAAAACACAGGGAGGCGTCACATCGGTCGCTGGGAACGGGAACATGCACTAGTTTGTAGAAATCCAAAATTCCAAAAGTAATTTGCTCACGATCAAAATCATGAGGCCTTTTTCACAGCAGACATTTTAACTTGTCATTGCAGGAAAAGCACATTACACAATAACCCAGTGAGCCGTGACAGTGAGGCAGTATGTACAACACCAGGACCCAGAAACTGAAGCAGCTAAATGGAATTCAGCCATAAGTCATTGTTATTATTTACACCAGTCCTCTGTGGAAAAGGCCTATTGGTGGATACAGCCCAGCTTCATCAGAACAACGACTTCCCTTGAAAATGGAAATGAAATTTACAGGATGGCTACCAAAGTCATAGGTACTGCACTGTGAACAGTGGGGTCAGCACTCAACATCATCGCCTCCATCCTTGTTCTGTAGCCTCCCTGTAGCATTTCAAATTTGATTATGGAAATTGTGGTTAAAGCAACAAGAGGCTAAGGAGTAGATATAAAGTGAAGAAACATTGACATGAAGAATGTAGGCGTGCATGAAGAGGCATGTAAACATTGTGAGTGGAAGGATGTGCAGAGGAGAGGGGATATATCTGGATCAACCTGACCAACCACCAGATGATTTGGGTGTCAAGAGGATGTTTGGAATGAATATTTCACTTAAAGAAGTATTGGGCTGGGTGGAGATGCACTGTACAACTACGACTCTGCATGGGACTCAGCTTATGAGCAAACTGAGAGGTCAAAAGCAAAATCAATGTTTAATGACCTAGTGCTGTAAGCCAAAAGTAAAGAGAAATCAAAAAACTTTATTTATATAGCACCTTTCAAGCCCAGAATGTCACAAAGTGCTTCGCAAAAGAAATAAGACAAACAACAAAAAGACAGACGTAAATACAGAAAATAGAAATACATCAAAATAAGACTAAAGTCTAAACAGGTGGGTCCTGAGCTGCTTTTTAAAAAAATTTTAAAATGACGCCTAAACTTATTCTAATTTGAACTGTAAGCTGCACTTTATCAGAGGTGCTAAAGTTAACATGTTTGTGGTGAGATTTCTGCCTGATCAAAAACATTTTCAGTTACTTTTGTTTTCCACCTGAGCACCTCCCTTTCTCATTCTTTACAGTCCCTAACGGGTTCTGTGTCTGTCCAATGGTCTTAAGTGATACCATATCAGTAGAGCTATAACGTAATGCATAGGAGAGTATAGAGCACTTTTACTTTTTTAATGAATACTCATTAAATGATGACATTAGTCTTTTAATAGACTATTATGACTTTTTTTTCTCAAAAAAAACAAACATGTTATTTAGGGATGTGCACCGAAATGCGGTATTAATACATTACTTACTTACTTAATTACTTTGGATAAAAGCGTCAGCAAAAATGACTTGGCATTTTTCTTTTTTCTGTCATTTTATCAGGCCAACAATACAAAGAATTAGTTTTTGAAATATGAATTAGGTAGCATCCACCACATACTGTAGTATTTTGGGTTGCTCCTGTAGTTTTGTGCACATCCAAAAACAACAATAGATCTTCAATTTTAGCCTAATATCAGTTCCCACATAGGCTTATCGCCGTGTAGTAAGAGATGCACCAATTGCATTTTTCATGGCTGATTCCAAGTACCGATTTTTTAAAGGTCTGACCAACTGATTCTGATTTTTTTCTTTCTAAGAACAATAACTGACAGCACACACAAACATTTTTGTGACTTTTCTTTATTGAAATCAAGGCCAACATAAGCATTGGCTAGTCTCACTGGGGTCTATTCAATTGGTCATAATATAACATTGATTATTAAATAACTTCTGTGTTTTCACTGGACGGAGCTGTTTGTTAAAAATAAAATCCAAATGAAAATAAATTGCAGTAGGCTGTTACTGGTACTGAGTCCTTGAAGACTCTTTACTCTCATTAAACAGGGCCATGAGGTAATTAAAACGTGGGACCTGCTTCCCACATTTTAATGTCCTCGTAGCCATGAAACTATCTCGTGGCCACGTTTTAATGAGAGTAATTTAGAGAGTAAGGTAGGTTATTTCTTATCTCATTTTAATTATACTTAATTCTCCACTTATTGTTATACACCATCTTATTGTTTACACACAAACTGGTTTAATCTGCTCAGACACACACACACCTACACCTGTCTCTTTCTCTCTCTCCCTGTATTTGTCTGCTCTGTTGTGTTTATTTGTCAGCAGTTTTAAACTGATAACTCACATTTCGTATTTTTTCACCCGCAATTCCGTTTTCACAGCAGCAGGTGAGCCCCATGTGCTTGTTGTTAACTATACTGATCAAGACCACCGTGGTATTGACATGACATCAGCCCTAACAGCTGTATTCACTGTTGCTTTACTTGGTCCATGCCTTACAATCTGCACCGTGGATGCCCATGTCTTCTTACATAATACAAGAACGCTTCTCTTTCTGTGTGCTTGCGAGCGTTGTGTCTTCCTCACTCCAGTGAATAACTTCCACACATGTGTGTCGCTGTGAAAATAGCCAGTTATTGTCTATGGCGCTGTGCACAAGTGAAACCATCGCGTGAAACACTATGCAGCACAGCATGTGTGTAACATTAAATGTGACACTGGCAAAAAAGCGGATATTTGATACTGCTCGGGCCCGGTCACCGGTCATGGCCGATTAAGATGAAAACCGGTCTATTCTAATACCTATATGATGGATCAGCACATCTCTAGTTGTAGTGGGTGACTTACTATCCAGCAAGCCATTAGACAAGCAACCAAACAAGTTAGGTAATGTTATAATAGCTAAGATAGCAAACTCATGAAAAAATACATTGGTTATCATAATTTTTTGACAATTTTGTAATGACTCAGCATCATCTGTGTTAAATAAAAAGAATCAGTTCATCCAATGTTTTAAGACAATAAAATAGCCATGTCAGCTTACTCACTAGTGTTCCAAAACTTTTCATCGAGATTCTTTTAGATTCAAACTTTCTCTCCCAGCCATGGACTGTATGACTGTATCCCACCAGACTAAGTAGGCAGTGGACCAAACCACTGTCAGGCAAGCGAGGGGGGACTCAAAATGTTTCTGAACTTAAATCGCCCTTTTATTCCCCCTTTGCGTTTGTATTGTTCTACTACTTACACAATTATTTTAAACACATATTACATTATTTAATGATTTTTTAAGGAGGGGGGGGGGGCAGCACTCAGATGGGGTGGGTTCCCCCGACCTCCGCGCAATTTCCTTCTATGGGTGAAGTTACCTCCAAACCTATGCTCCAAACTACTCAAGTTTATGACAGCTACGCTAGTTATTGTACCTGCAATAAAACTTTGTGAGTAAAAAAAATAATAGTTAATACACCTGTGTGTAGTGTAAACATGTAGAAACCGTTATTTTAATCTGCTCTGTCCACAGACCCTCATCCTCTATGTTTTATATTGGGGGGATTGGTGATGGGGCAGTGGATCAGACACATGCCCTTGGAGTGAGAGACCCGGGTCCGAATCCATTGTGAGACACCAATGTATCCCTGAGCAAGACACTTAACTCCTAGTTGCTCTAGAGGCGTGCGACCTCTGACATGTAGAGCAATTGTAAGTCGCTTTGGATAAAATCGTCAGCTAAATACATAAATGTAAATCTAGTGCTGAGGTTGTGCATTGTCACCAGCGTTTCACGGTGCATTCACATGCTCCTTGGGTTTTCCCATTTCCCGAGTTCTTCTGACTTTAGTGCGAGTTCATGTGCTCTTAAGTCGGAATGTGGAATCAACATGGATGCTACTACAAAGATGTGTAGGATTAGCATTATCAGAGCATATAAACAACGCAGACATGTAGTTCACTCTACATGGACAAAATTTACTTGTTCTTCTTCTTCATATCAATTCAAGGTAGAGGCGAAACGTGTTTTTTGAAGAGATTTTTGACCATTTGGGCTACAGCAACATGGCGGCCCTAAGTGTATGTAGATAGCAGCTCATTAAAGTAAAAAAAAAAAAAATCCAGTTCATTATGTAGGTTCTTTATACACCAGTGAAAACATAGTTATGTATATTATATTGTATTTCTGTCAATAGATTCTCCTAAATATTACACACTGAATCTTTAACTAAAGCCAAAGATAAGGAGGAAGTGAAATGCCATTTATGTTCCAAGTTAATTTCTTGTGAGGGAGGGAACACAACATTAGTGGAAGTCATTTAAAGGAAAAATGCTATAACTGTCTTCGAGTTGGAACATCGCCAAATCCGGCTGCCATTGGGTCTCATCTTATTCAGAGTGAGAATTATACATTGACAATCGGGAGGGTCAACTTTTTTTCCAGGTCGTAAAGAAAACCAGTAGGCCTACAGTGTGCATGTGCTTAAGAGAACCAACTAATATTATAACATCTTTGCTTGTTTAACTAATATCTGCAGCCAGTAGATGATAATAAATCAAATTCATTACACACACACAACTTTGTTAGTCTGGGGTCAACAAGTATTCTAGAGCAAAGTGCCAGCAAGTCAGACCTGCACACAAACACCAGCAGACCATAATGACCGCTCAAACTCCACCAAAGACACTATCATGAAGTACAGACTGCATTATCATCTCTAATTCCTTCTTGTTAGGGGTGATCCCAAACTGTAGAATATTCACTTATGTAACGAGGATACCATTTTGGCTATTGGGGGTTGTGCTCAACTCTAATTTAACATAGAACTACAGGTTTTCTCCCTATAAGTTAATATAAAGCTTATTATGATATACAGGTAGATAGACAGGAAAGAATGCTATGAAGCTTTCCAAGTTAGTAGAGGACCATGATCTTATGGAGAACACCTAGCACTATTAGCACTATTGTAACATACCCTTACTTCCCTCTGAGTTACCTTACTATGTTTGAGCCTGGGTTTGTTGTTATTTTCTTTATGATGTTATTTTCTTTTATTAGTATTATCTATGTAGCCTATTTTATTTATTTTGACGTAGGCTACTTCACTTTCTAGGCGTGTCTGTTCCTATGTCAGTTGTGCACTGTTCTGTTCTATGCCACTGTGTGTGTAAATTTGTCAAAATAGACGGAGAAGAGAGAGAAAAAAAGATTGACAGGGAGGGAAAATCTGACAGTCGGGACACTGTAGGAGTTGTGTAACTCCAGAAGATGGCAGCGATGCAACACAAAGGACGCAAGCTGCCGTTAAATCTCAAAGAAGAAAAGGAGGAATCGCGGCCCCGCCCCTGGTTATTTCACTGACGGTCAGAGGAGAGGCCTCTTCGCATTGAGATACATCAAAAACTTGAGCACTGTGCACATATATTGTGGTAAGTTCATGTACACCTTGTGTAATTGTTGACCGTAATGTGACTGCGTGTTTGCAGTAAGGACAACTCAATTTAGTTAACGTTACGGTTAGCGTATCGTAGTAACCAGCTGCTCATCCCCGGCAAGCTGCATCAAGCCTCCTAGCCCAGCTGTCCGGTGTCCGGCTAGGAAAAGGCTCAGATGTGGGACTTCATAGTTTGTGCTTAGAGGAGTTCTGGCGGACATTATCATGCAGCTGCAGCTGAGAGACGTTTTAGGAGAAGGTTGGATATTTTTTAAATACATAACTAGCTAGATACCTATTTACCATGAGTATAATATTATTGAGATTGGCTAAGCCCTAATGTTATCTAACTTCGCATTTCCCACACTGCCCTCCTTTGCTAGCTTGACTAAGTTAGCAAACCTGGACGGTTAACGTTAGCTTAGTTAAGGTTGACTAGCTAGTTAGCAGCATTATTATGTGTTGACGTTTTTTTTTACCATGCTCTATCAACACTTGAGAGTGGCTTGTATCTGTCTCAGGAGTATCATCATGTCCTGTAATCGGCTTTAAGTTATTTCTGTCAGTGCATCGAAGCAATGAGTAAGAAATGTTGCTATAGCGTTTTCTTGAGTTCACTGAGGCGCTCGAACATGCGGCATTTTGTTAACGTTAGGGCTCATTCCAAGCTGAGTGATCCTATCCCACACCACCAGCATCATACATGGGAAATTAACACAACAACTGGCATAATTCTGTTAAATCTAAGCTGATTGTTTGGATCATTGTCGGTTTAACAGATGCGAGAAGTTAAAATGGTTCTTTCATTAAATATTAAGACTGCATTCCCCTGTTAAATTCCTAATTTTTTAACCAGTTACTCTCATCTTACGCCCTGTAAAGCGTCTTTGAGTACTCAAAAAAGTGATTAAATTAACTTTAACCACTTTCTATTTCAGGCCTTATAGTGTTACAATGGAGCCATCGGGAAGTACTACGATGAGCAACCACACCCTCAACTCAACAGGAGGTGGTTGCCCATGGGAGGTCAACGACAAGGCCAGACTGTGCCGCTTCCTCTGCTATGGCTTGGAGGGAGACTTGTACACTGCCAGAGAGGAAGGTCAGGTTAGCATGGAGTGCGCTGGAGCTCTGCTCTCCCTGCTGCAGGAGGGCCGTGGTGCTGAGGTGGTGGAGGAGATCAAAAGGTTCACGCAGGATGGGCGAGCTGTCAGACTCGGCCCCTCCTTTTTTGCCCTGGCTTTGTGCTCCCAGCACTCGGAGCTGAAGACGAGACAGGCGGCATTCAAAGCCCTGAAGGAAGTTTGTCGGGACCCTGCCCACCTGTTTTCGTTCATCCAGACCAAGAAGGAATTGAAAGAGGGTATGAAGTGTGGGATTTGGGGACGTGCCCTGAGGAAAGCAGTGTCTGACTGGTACAATGAGCAAGATGCCATGAGTCTGGCTGCGGCTGTGACCAAATGTAAACAGAGAGAGGGATGGTCCCACCAGGATCTGCTCAGGCTCTCTCACACCAAACCAGCTAATGAAGGTGGGTTTACACGGACCCACATTTTACCAGAGCCATATACAGGGCATGAGCAAAAGTATCATCCATGTCACATTACAATATCCCTGCCCAGTAGTAACTAACTTGTGAAGGCTATTTTTTGGGGGAAAGCTGGATGTATCATTATTTTGTAGAATTTCTAAGGAAATATGCTGTTTAGTGTCCTTAAATTATTGTTGGAGATCAATTTGCTGTCATATTTTCAGAAGATGTGTCCCTTGTTAATTTCATACAGTAATTGTTCAGCATTTGTGACTATCAGCAACACAGGCAACTGCAAATAAAAAAGGCAGTTAATTGAAATACCAGTTTAGCAGTATGTGTGAGCTTTAATAGAGATCTGAGAGCCACCATTTAACTGAGTTCATCAAGTGTTGAAAATGCTAGAAAGCCATGTAATGTGGGAAGGGAAAATGCCTCAAAAGTCATGATGGTAATCAACGGTGATGCGACGCTGACAGAAAGACAATTAGCATTACAAGCTACACCCTCCAAAATGGCCAAGTAAAATTGCTGACTTTTTTTTAAAAACAAACAGATCTTTGCCAGCTTCTTATTTACTGCATTGCTGCTCTGTACATTTGTAAACCTGTCCTGACTAACAATCTGTAAAATGTACGTTGTAATCCTACATCATGACTTCGATGACGAACACCACTTTAAGTAAGACTGTAAAGGTCATTCCTTTTGTGTTTTACAGCAATTGCCTTGATCAGCAAATATATAACAAAAGGATGGAAAGAGGTCCAGACTGCTTACTCAGACAAAGAGAACTCAGCAGAGGTTGCCAAAGTGCTTTCGTATCTTGAAGTGGTGGAGAAGGTAAAGCACAGTTGTGATGAAACGGAGGTCATCAATTTAATAGAGGAACACAAGCTGGAGAGGGAACAGCTGCTGACAGACCACCTGAAGTCCAAACAGGTGAGTGTTTCTTTTCATTGTTTCATGATATTCAGGGAGGATTATTTTTAGAGCTTCCTCTGTCATCATCAAAATGCACCAATGATACTGTATACTGGTAGTAAATGGTAATTAGCAGTCTTTCCCAACGGGGTATTGCTCTTTACTACCAACAGTTTAGAAGTGGCTGCAAAACAGCCTTGCTTGGTCTGGTCAGGATATTTTTCAGCTGGATTATTATTTTGTTTTACTGAGAAAGGAATAAGTTTGTTTTTTTTTTTTTTTTTTTATCCTCAAGGTGTGGAGAGCTTTGTTGAAAGAAATGCCTCTCCAGTCAGTGCTAAGGATCTTGGGTAAGATGACATCAAACAAAATTCTTGAACCTGGAAGTTCAGAAACGCAAGCTGTATGTGACAGAATCCAGAGTGAGACGGCACTAAAGACGGTAGGACTTTGCTAATTCATGCACAGTTGCGTTTTTCAGTAAACATGAGTCGGTGTATTTAATGTCTGTCTTAAAATCATCAGGCAAAGATCCACCCTTTCAGCATACTCTTGGCTTCTGAAAACTACAAAAGAGGCCAAGGCTATCAGGGTAAAACAAAATGGGAACCAGACAGCGGCATCCTCAAAGCAATGGACTCTGCTTTTTATAAGAGTTTTATGGTTGGTTCTTCTTTATTTTCACAGCTTCTCACACCCCATCAACGAAGACCGCCAACGAAAGCCATCACTTAACCTCTCGCTCTGTCGCAATTCTGTCCTCAGAATCTGGAGCCTGTGGGTAAACGCTTCGTAGTGGCGGTAGACGTGAGCACGTCACTGAGCAGCATTGTCCCAGGGACGTCAATCAGCACTGCTGTCGCTGCTGCAGCTATTACCATGGTAAGACAAGACTAGAGTTAGGTAGCTCCACAGTGTGTGGGTGATAGCTCTAGTTGGAACAGCTGCGCCCCCATCTTTGGAGGAATCCTGGGTCAAGGAATTGGTCTGTTGATACATACTGTGAATTGCTGAAGTATTTCTTCCACAGTGCGAATATCTTAGTCCACAGGCCCTCCAGTAGTCGTTACCTTAGAGACATTGCCGTCCTTGTTTGTATGAGTGTGTGTGTGTGTGTGTGTGCGCGTGTATGTGAGAGACATGAATTATTGTAATAGTGATGTCATGCTTTTCTTTTGACCCTTGTGTCTGGCGCAGATTTTTGCAAGGTCAGAAGCAGACACACATGTGCTGGCCTACTCTGAAGGAGCTGTAGTTCCATGCTCTGTCTCTGCTGACATGACTCTCGCACAAGCCACATTTGAGCTGGTCAAGGTAAGGCATGTGACCGCATCAAAGTAAAAAAAAAATTAAGTACAGTTACTGATCAGTATACTGTGGGAACAAGGTCATTTTATAACCGTGTGACTGCACATTATCTGTAACTAGCGTTATGTTCACATTGTCTTCATCGATCATCTCTTTCTCTTGAGCTCTGACCTTTCCACCATGCTGTAATGTTCTAGATCCCGAGCGGAAGCACAGACTGCACCCTTCCCATCACATGGGCCACAGAGAATGGGAAAGCTGTAGATGTGTTCATCGTTCTGACCAACAACCCGTTGTGGACGTTTACTGCCAGCCCAGTGGAGTCTCTAAAGAAGCATAGACAAGTACGTTCATTCATTCTTTCATGTGTGTCTGGGGAGAGGATGTTGTTGTTTTTTTTTTTTAAAAGGATATTTTTGGACTTTTTCCTTTTTAAAGATAGCATAGCTGGACAGGGACAGGAAATGCGGGGCGACATGAAGAAATGGGCAGCGGCTCAGATTCGAACCCCTGGCCGCTGCAACGAGGACTGAGCCTCTACCAATGGAGCTAAACGGCCACCCGAATAATGTCGTTTGAGCTAAAGATTGTTTTATAATATAGGCTTACACAAACACCGGGTAGAATTAATTTGCACTTTGATGGGCACAGACTTAATCAGACAAATGGGAGGAGGTTCATTTTAACGTCTAATAAAGTTGATTCATAAAATTGTTTTATTTGTCTCTTATGTCGGATAGACACCTATAATAGGGTTGAGCAACAGGACACAATCAGTTTTCTGTGTATTTTATGTGACAGTTACTGAAAACACATGCACATCTATCTGTCCATGTGCTGAGTCCTAAAAACTGTAACTTGGATTTCTATCTACCAGAAGACTGTCAACATTGTCATCTGCTCACTTTAAAATCTTGTCTTTGGAAGGAAATTTTGAGCCTAAATTGGCTTTCGTCTGTAACAAAAGAATTAAGGTCCATTTTGTAAGCAAATATGAGAGTATGTGCATTTTGCAAAAACAATGAACCAGTTTTTTTTGTGTGTGTGTGTTTCTCAACAGAAATCAGGAGCTAGTTCTAAGTTGGTGATGTGTGGGCTAACGTCCATTGGACACGCCATCGCAGACACAGAAGACAGGGGTTTACTGAGCATCTGTGGCTTTGACCTTGGAGCTTTGATCGTCATTCGTAACCTAGCCCAGGATTTGATCTAATAAAGTATTGGGGCTGTCTCTGAATCATGTCGTTAGAGCACAGAAAGAAATCCCTAAAACAGAACTAATCCAAAAGATGCTGACATTTGCAATTACAATTTCTCTTTTTGTATTATGTCACTTACACGTCAATTGACAAAGTGTCCAGCGGGCTGGACAAAACTCTGAAAATGTTATGTGCATATATTTTTTTCTAAAATTTAAAAGTGATAAGACATAATACGTTATTGCATATCATGCTGTCAAGTTTAAGTGCAAACAGCACTGTTTAATGCTTTGATGGACACACTAACACATACAACAATGAATCCACTAATTTATAGCAAGATGATGGCAGATTAAAAAGAGGAACAGTGTAAGAGTCAGAATGTTAGAGGCTTAGTTCAACTGTAGGTTTATTTTAATTGGAGTAGTTTCTAGTATGTATCTATGGTATGAGTTTAGCAGGTTTTATGTGACGATAGAGGCATTTTATATTTGAAAGTCCCTCTGTTTTATGTAGCATTATCATAAATTATTAACAGATATACTGTAAATGAGAGGAATTGAAACAAAGCACCAGAAGTCACTGCAATGTATTCTGTTGACCTCAAATTATTTGATTTATATGGTCAGAAAACATTTATAGGAATAGGAATATTAATATCTATTACACAACTTTTACCTTTAGCATAGCTATAGTTTTTAGTTGGTAGTGTTTTCCCCTAAGCCAATTTTATTTGAAAACACTGTTGTCTGTTTTGCTCTTGTTGAATTTATTCTACAAAAAGAATACCCTTGGTGCTCTTAAATGTGTTGATGCATTTTGGGGGAATTATTTGGGATTTTCTTTGTGAAACAATTATGCCAATGTTTGGCACTGTAAGTCAGTTTACTGTAAGTTGGAGAGAGTCTGAATTCTATGCATTACAATTTGGATTTTACTGTAATAGTAGTATATCCAGGAAGGACAAATCATAGCTGTTTAGCTATGATTAGCTAATTGTTTACCAAGACTGAATCTGCTAGCACAGTCATGTTTCTGTATTTTTGATGTAAGAATGTTTGTTATGCAAAGTCTAACAGATAATTGATACCTTCCTGGAATAAAATTAATTGAATGTAATTTTGTAAAACATATAACGGTAGATATTTGAAGTACAATGCTTTATATTTCTTCAAACACTGCTTATACACACACACTGCTTACAGTGTTTGGGGCCAATGCATTTCGGGGAAATGCAAACAAGCGGCTACAGTGGTGCTTCTTGTTTAGTCAAGAGCAACTGCTGTAATTACTGACAGCATTCTGTAAACATGTTACTCATCATTCATTCTGATGTAATTTACTCATGATGAAAATAAATTCCTGACCATGTTACTGTGACAGATTTTTGTCCATGTAAATGCTATCATTTTCAATGTTAAGACAATGTCCACTGTCTTTTTGGCTGACGGTCAAAATACTATAAAGCTAAAATGTGTGTAATACATTTGTTACTACGTTTGTAGTTAAAAGTCTAACATGAGAGATAGTTATTATGAGGTATGGTAGTTCATTCAAGTGTTTTACCACCATGACTGACTTCTTTTTCATCGTATTGTCAGTTGTATTCATTTTGCTTAAATGCAAGTACTTGACTGTAGTGGCGATGTAAACCCCTAATAAACACTTTGCTGCTCTACAAATACAGTTGTGTTTTTGGCTATTTCTGACTTGCAGGAAGTTAACGTTACTTTCTTGTGGGTATATCCATAGATGCACAGTATACTATAAAGAGGAGGTTTAGCCATTCGACCGAATGGGTACCTTTCGCTGTAACTTATAAACTTTTACACTAAAGCTAATAACACATATATTCAACTATTTAAAATGTTTACTGCTCACTCTCGGGCAATTTTATAAAAATTTTTACAAGGTTTCTAAGCGTAAGGTGGCTGCATTTCAGTCCTCTTACCAAAACTTTTGTCATTTTAAAAGCATGTCAACTAATTCCTTTGTTTTCCCCTTAAGAAAGTGTTGTGTACATGTTCAATAAATGAATATTAGTTACAGAAAATGTACTTTATACGCACACAAGTTGTTTTTTTTTAAAGAATCCTGAGGTTTCAGTATCAATGTTTTTGTCATGTAATTTATTGGATAAATGATGGACCAAACATTATATTTCATGGTAGCATGTAGTTTTAGGGAGTGGGTACCGGTATGCTATTTTCCAGTGCTGTAGGTACTTTTTATTAACGTTTTAATATATTTATCTTGCATTTGCATTTGGTCATTGTACAGGACACTTTTTTTTAGTAAAATAATGTGTTAAAGTCATGCACATTTATACATGTAATGTCATGGAGACAGGGAAACTGCTTTTATCTATATAAATGACCGTGACCAAAGTGTCCATCCTGTCGAAGAGCCCGTGAGCAAGACAGACATCGTTCCAGTACTCTGTTTGCAAGTCCTGACAAACAATCCAGCCAAAATTAAGAATTACGTTTGTCAGCGGCGGATGCTTAATACAACCTGGCAAATATGGGGTAAAATGTGTCTACTGCCAGCTTTGACAATCCTGCAACTAAGGGGAAATTGGTCTAAAAAAAAGTTTAATTCAGATCAGGCACCCTGCGAGGCCGCATGATGTTGAAAACTGGGGGCTTCGCAAACACACTACATCAAGACAAGTGAAGATGGCGGATGTGTTGAGTGTTCTTCGTCAGTATAACATCCAGAAAAAAGAAATCGTCGCTAAAGGAGATGAAGTTATATTTGGAGAGTTCTCCTGGCCGAAAAATGTTAAGACCAACTACATAATCTGGGGGTATGTCAGTGCTTAAAATACATATCGCTTTTGTAGGCCCGCAGCTGAAGCTCATCGGTGCCTTGTGGTGCTGCTAACGGCGGAAGCTAGTCGCTAAGATGCTAACCTAACTCCTCTCCTCTTCTTGTTTTTGTACTTCAAACTTTATGCTCGCATTTGTTATCTAAGCTTGATGGTGAAGTAATATTCCCTAGACCATCTCTTTGCTAGCATGTATGTGTGTCAATGTGTATATTTTTTACTTAAAAAGTATTCATGAGAGATGTAACCACAGCTAAACTTGCAGCAGTGATGTGATGCTAACTGGTTAGCGACGCTAGCGAGTAACGTCGAGTTGTGTTCCCATGGAGTCAGGTGTCCAGTGGCCCAAGGGAAAAGACTTGGTGTTTTTAGTATCTACAGTCATGACTACAAGCAGCTTTGTTTACAGTGCAAAAAGAAGAGTTTGCTCATGCAACGCAGAAAATTAAGTTGCACAAGGATTAGTTTAACCTCAGCTCACCGGATAACTGTTGATAGGTCCGCGTTTGAGATTTCAGAACCAGTGTTTTGTTACTTTGATCAATTAACTATATTTACTTCAGACCATAGACTTGTAACGTTACAATGTAGATTAACTTAAACGTGCATCTTGCAGCAGTCTGTGTATTTTAGTCATGTGAGTAATTGTTTTTTCGTGCTTGTGTTTCTACCTTCAGTACTGGTAAAGAGGGCCAGCCCAAAGAGTACTATACTTTGGACTCTATCTTGTTCTTGCTCAACAATGTGCATCTCCCGCATCCCTCCTATGTTCGAAGAGCTGCAGTAAGTGATCTGAAATATCTAAATATCTAACTGCCTTAACCGGTCAGTGACTCTAGTTCATTACTCACTAAAATATTTTAGTTAATCCCCTATTTTAGCCTCTTTTTTTTCTCTCATATGCAACATATTTTTTTTTTCTTCCGCAAATGCCTTGAAACTGTTTTTAGGTGACATGAGTATATGTTGTTTATAGACAGAGAACATCCCTGTTGTCAGACGACCTGATCGAAAAGGCTTGCTGTCATATCTCAATGGCGAAAGTTGTAAGTAGCACATGTGAGCTTGAGGTTGATTGTATTTTGCAGGATGTTACAAATTTGTCTGTGTGTAATTCTGCAGTTTATTTACACTCTGTCCTGATTATGACTAAAATATACAATAATGACAGGTTAAATATAGTTGTGCTAAAAGGTTTGCATACCCTTGGAGAATTGGTAATATATATACCATTGTGTAAAGAAAACCTCAGTGAGCAAGCAAAACACATGACTATTATTTCTTATGGGATTCATATTGAACTGTAGATCATAACAGAATGCCTACAAAAAAAAGCAGAAGAATGCAAATTGTCTGCCAGTATTTTCTGATAACATGCTACATTCATTTTGCCATCTATTTCCGCAAGATTCCCTGTGCCTTTAGCGCTCACACACCCCCAAAACATCAGTGAGCCACTACCATTCTTCACAGTGGGGATGGTATTCTGTTCACTATAGGCCTTGTTGACCCACTCCAAGCATTGCGCTTATGGTTGTGACCATAAAGCTCTATTTTGGTCTCGTCACTCCAAATTACAGTGTGCCAAAAGCTGTGAGGCGTGTCAAGGTGTTGTCGGACATATTGTAATCGGGCTTTCTGTGACATTGGCGCAGTAAAGGCTTCTTTCTGGCAACTTGACCATGCAGCTAATTTTTGTCCAAGTATCGTCGTGTTGTGCTCCTTGCAACAACCACACCATCTTTTCCAGAGCAGCCTGTATTTCTCCTGAGGCTACCTATGGGGTTTTCTTTGTAACCCGAACAATTCTTCTCGCAGTTTTGGCTGAAATCTTTCTTGGTCTACCTGACCTTGTTTTGGTATAAAGAGATTCCAGATTTTTCCACTTCTTCATAAGTGATTGAACTGTACTGACTGGCATTTGCAAGGCTTTATATATCTTTTTATATCCTTTTCAGTCTTTATAAAGTTCCAATACCTTGTTACGCACGTCTTTTTACAGTTCCTTTCTGCTCCCAATGTCTCAGTATCTGGCCTGCTCATTGCTTCCATGTGAGAGCTGACAAACTCATTGAATATTTATACGCAGACACTGATTGCAATTTAAAAAGCCACAGATGGGAGAAATTAACCTTTAATTGCCAATTGAGCTGTCAGTGTCACTTTGTGTGTCTGTAACAAGGCCAAACATTCAAGCATATATAACTGTTGATCAGGGCCATTTGGGTGTTTCTGTTATTATTTAAAAAGGAGCCAAACAACTATGTAAAAGAAATGTCTTCATATGATCACTGTCCTTAAATCAAAGACAGTTATTTTGCATGATAAGTCATATTTTCAAAATCAATGATCAAAACTTAGGAGCACAACTGTAGATAACATCCAAGAGCAGGAACCTAGGTGTAGTTGATCTAATTGGTAGCTTATTAATGCAGTTTCTAATTTTGTCTTTTCACAGCTACATCAACTAGTATTGACAGAAGTGCACCTATAGAAATAGGTTTGCAAAGGGCAACGCAAGGTAAGTTCACACCGTATTTGTTAAGACATTTGAAGAGCTAGATCCACCTGTAGTAATAATTCATTGTTTTATGAGCATAGATTGGTTGTTGTATTTTAATCTGTGATTACCACTTAATATACCATATCTTCCTACTATCTACAACAGTGGTTCTCATAGTGGGGTCCGCGGACCCCCAGGGGTCCTTAAGGGGGCTCCAGGGGTCCCCAGCAAAAGGGGAATAATTTCTTTTTACTATACATTACATCCACAAGTAACACAATAAAAAAACGTATGACTATTGGGTCTATTGACATGGGTTGCATAAATGTTCTGTAATAAAACATATAAAAGAAAAATTGTATCAAATGGGGGTCCCTGGTCTAATTTGTGTCAGTTTAGGGGTCCTTGACAAGAAAAAGTTTGAGAACCACTGATCATATGAACATATTTGCTAGTAAAGGTGTAGCATCTCAGTCTGGAAAGTTGGTACAAAACCAAAAAGACTTGAAGTGAAATAATACCACTTTTCTACTTTTTTAGTCAAACGAGCAGCAGATGAGGTATCTTCTGAAGCCAAAAAACCAAGGATTGAGGTAAACAGACGTGAAATATTTTCTGCCAACCATTTCTTAGTAGAAACATAATACTCGCATGTTGGTCAGTGCAGCTCTGGAGCATTTACTCCATTATCTCTATTTCACAAGCGTGAACAGTTCCAGTACAAATCTATTACTGACGGAGATGTTTTGTTTTGTTGTATTATTGGTAACAGCTGGATAATCAATAAGTTCTTCTTTAGTGAACCAATACAAAGGACAGCATGGAGCTCTTGTCCTGACTGACCAATGATTCAAAAATTAGACCAAAATATTGACATAATATAATTTGTTATCACATCATAGTTGCATAGTATAATAATTTAAAATAACAAACATTTAATTTATCATGTATGGTACATTTGGTTTTATTTGAAAATTAAAAAGCCTCCAGGAAATTTGCATTGTGAAACATTTGATTGACCATTTGGTTAGAAGATTTTTAGCCAAAATAAACTATTCTGTGTCTATGTTTAGTGATTAATTAAATTCTTTTTGTTGCAGTTACAATGCATAATTGTTGTTGCTCACATGCAAGGAATAAAGAACAGTGGTTGAATAGTTAACCATAGGGTTCCTTGTGGTGGACGGTGTTCTTCAAAACAAAGTGCATTGGTAACTAACTACAAATAAAACTGATCGTTTTGTTTTTATGTATAATCTAAGCGAGTGTTACTGTGAACATCCCTACATCAAGTCACACAAGGGTACTATACCAATAACTAACTAATTTACAATGAGGAGGTGACTTTTGTAAAGTCAGCACTGATGTGGTAAATAATAAGCCTCCGATATTACAACTTGTTTTATCTGCAGTTTGCTAATAGTGTGTAAACTGTTTTCATCTGAAGGATGAAGAGCGAGTGCGTCTGGATAAGGAGCGTCTGGCTGCCCGTCTGGAAGGCCACAAAGAGGGCATCGTCCAGACTGACCAGATTAGGTATAATGGATTTTCTCCAGTTGCATTAATATACTGTATAACGGGTCGGCAAATAAGTCTGGCGCCAGGCCAAATTTTTTTCAAGTCATTAAATGGCGGGCCAGAACATCAATTGACCATTTATATTCCAACATTTACTGTGTGCGCGATTAGCTCAGTTGGAAGTGAACTCCCGTTTGGACAGTTGTGTGTTCAATCCTCACTTGCGCTAGTATTTATTTATTTATTTTTTTCCAACAAATTGATTGTGTAGAGATCATATTACATATTACAATTAAGCATGTGCAGGACTGTGTACATCCCGACGATTGGTCCACATCAACTTATGGATGCTTATTTTCCCCATTAGTCCCCATTATTTCCAGGCAGAGGAAATTCCTCCTTTTCTCATTCAGTGGAATCTGCTATCTCACGTTTTCTAACAGCTTTTTCAGAGGTGTGTCAAGTAAGCCAGAGACTCTTTTGAATTTCCTTTAGAACTTTTCAACGTAAAAGGTCTCAATGAAACACAACATAAAGTACTGGTGCAAAAAATGTTCTTGCACTTTTATTTTGTGGGCACAATCACTTAAGAAGTGATTATGTGCGTAACTTTGGCCCGCGGGCCGCCTATTGCCGACCAATGCTGTATAATGTGCTTTCTGTATGAAGCAATAACCCCTTGTTGTGATTCCCCTCACAACATACCGTAGTGTCAGTCTGAACTGATCAACATTATTCTGATTGCTCTGGATGTCATGTTTCACTATCTCGACTAGTTCCTCGAAGCAGTTGGCTGTTAAAATAAAATAAACTTTTGATTCTAGATCACTGTCTGAGGCCATGTCAGTGGAGAAAATTGCTGCCATCAAAGCCAAGATTATGGCCAAGAAACGTTCCACCATCAAGACAGATCTGGATGATGACATCACCCAGAAGCAAAGAAGCTTTGTGGACGCTGAGGTGGATGTCACCAGAGATATTGTCAGCAGAGAGAGGGTCTGGAGGACCAGGACAACAATCCTCCAGAGCACTGGAAAGGTCAGAGTCCACTTTAAGCTAATGATATCCAGTCAGGGATATTTCAGTGTTTCTCTCTTGACAGCAACCAGCTGTGTTTCCCAAATTGTCCGACTGTTCCTTCAAATACACCTGTGTTGCATTAGTATATGAATTTTGGGAGATTTTGTATTCTTACCTGCACATTAGCTCAATTTTGGACCTTTCTGTCCTGACCTGGTCATTACACAAATTGTAAATGAGCTTTAATGAACAAATTAAATCCCCACACAATATTTTATGTCAAGAAAGAATTGCTGCACTGACCATTTGTGGGGTGAAAATGTCTAAATTTTTTGCACTTCCAATCGTGCACACAACTGTTGTGTGGCAATGCAATGTTGTGTTGCGTAATGGTTAGTGGTATATGGGTGTTTTGAGTCTTGGTCCAAATACTTTACTTCATACCCAGAGTTGTCTATAGTCATTTGGTAATTGGAGGCATTACTGTAAGAATCTTTCCAAGCAATGTAACATTGTACGCCATGTACATTACATTAAATGTGCCTTTTTTATTTAACCATGGACACATTTATACTCTTCTCCCTAAAAGATACTATGCGATTCTGCAGAGAGTTTGTTGATAAACAAACTCATGAACTCGCATTGCCATGGTAACCAGTCCTACTCTGTTGAAATATAGCAGAATCCACAGCGTCTGCTCTCCGAGAGCACGTAAGAGGGCATGTTTTAGCAGTTGTGTAGAAGATGTAACAAGCCTAAATCTAAGACACAGAGTCTAGTTTATTTATAGGATTATCGAGAGGAACTTCAATAGTTACAATTCGTGAACAAACATCATCAAACAAACAATATGTGTAAGGACACAAACGCTGCATCCAAAACACAACAGAGTAAAAAACTAGCGAGTTATTGTACAAAAATACAGTGACTGATAAGAGTTGGGAAGCACAGGAGTGACTATTTATCTCCAGAGCTGAAGTCAATGCTAACTTTGGGGCTAACCTCCTTCACTCTTTATTCAACAGTTGGCAAGCAACTCACGGGAGCTCCTCTTTAGTCCTGAGAAGCTGCAGTTCATTCACCGGCCACTGTAACTTCTACTGCACATTTACTGCTGACCAAGCCTTACTGCTGACCCGTTTCTCTCTATTCACCGGGACATGCGTTCACACACACGCTCTGTCTGTTTCTCCTCTACCACACACATACTGACCGCTGCGGCTAAGCTAACCAGCTGGGATCATCACAAACATGACAACAGACAGACAAGACTGTAATACTGAACCTGTCGTTTATGTGGAACAGCAAAGCTAACGTTAGCCTACTCACCTGTAAAGCAGAAACAGAGCAACCTCAGCACTGATTTTCATTCCTTTCTAATCTCTCAGATTTATCCAGCACTGAAACCCCTCACAGATGTTAACACAGGTCTTCCCCTCACCTGGTCATATAACTTCTTTCACAATTCCTCAGACCTTTCCCTTTGTGGCTGTTTCTCAGTCATCTTCACAGCTAGAGTCCCGTAATAAGTCCAGCACGTTGGAACATACCGCTGTTTGTTTACATTCTGTCTCCGACTGCTTTGAGCGCGCCACCGCCCCCTGCTGCTCGCTTCGAGCAGCTTTGTTTGTGCTCAATTTACCAACCCAGGGCTGCTTAGGAAAACCGGATATTTTTTCTGAGCACACGAAAAACAGAGAGCTACTAACCGAAAAGCAAATATTTGCCGAATTTAACAAAGTGTATTGGATAAGAATTGCAAAGTACCCCTTTAAGTCACAGTTTTCAGTCACGTGACATGCGCGGTAACCTGGAGGGCAAAACAACAGACTAACACCAAAAGCAGTCAAATTTTATTTGGATCACCTTTCAACTTAAGTAAAAGAAAGATATGAACACAAAATGCAAGTGTTGGGCATATCTGATTGGCCTAACACAGCCCAAGCTTGTCTCCTCTTCGATACGCAACACGAAACAACCATCCAGCACTCAAAGTAACAGTGTATTACTTGCTTCCTGGTTATCTTTTTTTTGCCCTCCAAGGGAGCGTTTTCTTTGGAATGTGTCGTCACGTGAAAACTATGAATTGATCCTTCACTAAACCTTGCCCTCCCTAGTTACTATTGCAATGCCAGACAATCGTTACATTCGTCTTTAACAGAGAAAATTGCTAAATAGTAATTTTTTTTTAAACACTAAGTCTTAGATTCCACAGAGACCTAAACAAAAGCAGGATCTCATTTCTAGCTGATGACCATGGATTTTGTCAGCCAAAATGAAGACTCTCGCATAGCCAGCTAATGTAAGCTAATGCCTAAACTCCTTGAGAGGAAAACCCCCTGTAAAAAGGCCTTAAAATAGTGATGATATGTTCTTTTTTTGCTATGCGTTTCTGTTTTTCTCTGTCTTCATCACCATGGATCACGCATAATATTAGGCTATTGTCGATGGATGATTGCTGAATGAGGATGATTCATCACGAATTGACTTTAACAAAGATGGCAGCATGCATGCTATTGTCATCACTATGGAAATGTAGCAGTGCAATATCATGAACTTCACTCACTTTGACTTAAGATCAGACTCTTAGTCCCACTCAGGCTGCACTGAATTACCATGATTCAAGCAGGACATAGCTTCCCACCTTATCTGGTGTGTGTGGGGGAGGGTTTTTTGCTTTTAATGATACTGACCGCACGTCCCACAATATGTTGCGTGAAAATAGCCTCTCTTCGCTCCTTATGTCGATCTTATGGACCCCTTTTGGCAAGTTTTGGCACAACACCCTTTATTTAGGGATTAACCTCTTAACATTGCTGTAAAATTAATGCTAAACTCCTATTCAGGGCATATCCAAAGCAAATTGAATGTAGTTCTTGAACCATTTGGAGTACATGCATGGTTTTGGGCTTCTCTGAATGATAACACTCTGGAGTGTCTAACCCAAAAGTCAGAATGATTGTTAGTGCTACTGGAATTGATCAATATAAGTTTAAACACACTAAAACTAATATTTTTTGTTTCCGCTTGAAAATACTTGCTGACAAATGGATGCAGACAACTACAGCTGGGACTTATTAGCTGGAGGGGCACATCATAAAGTTACTCTTACCTAGTCCAGGTTAAAATTTCATACCAATACCATGAAAAATTACTATTTTACACAGGTTTTTCTTAGTGTATGTCTTAGCGTATTTTTTCTAAAACAGCACTGGCCCATGGCGGCCAGCAGCTGCTGCTGCATCGCTTTGTATCAGCCGGTAGCTCGACGCAGATGTGTTTTTTGCTGATAGATCATGAACTTCCTACTTAAAGCTGGATATCGTTATTTTCAGAATTTTATTGGCTTCACAAAGTGCCAGTCATCGACACAATTGGTTGCAATTGGCTCGGCCTTCCCACAAAATAATAGAGGCTGGCCCTTCCTTAGAGCGCAGGCTCTCGTTGGGTGTTTTAGGCTGTAAAACGGACATGTGAGCAGCTCCTGTCAGATTTGGTGTCACTCGAAAGGTCAGAGTTCAGATTTTGTTCAGATAATATTAAGATATTGTTGTTTTTTATCGGAGTTATTACGGTTATGACGTACGAGCCATGTCTGCCGGCAAATATGAAATGATTCCTGGGGATTTATTGATGGAATACATGTGTTTTCGACTAAATATTTTTACTGGATTGGATCATCTGGACCTTTGACAACGTAACAAGACCATTTTTGTTGGAATATAATCGATTGGTGGATTACTATGACGCTTCATAGGTGAGTCGCGTCAATTTTGATTGCACTGCTTGGTCTGACAGAGGCGCTGATTGTACCTGCTGTGGTGATCGTATCTTGAAATGGTTTGCACTAGTCGAATCACGAGGATTTTAGCTTTCAAACGGTGTAACATAGGAGTATGAAGTTAACATTGCAGCTGTGTGCACATACCGAAAGCTGCTGACACGACCTGACCGCCCGTGGGATGTTAAGAAAGGTCCATTTTAGCGTTTTTGTTCTGCAGCCACAAAAAAGCAATGAAAAGCAGTCATTGGCACTTTTTTTTAATGCAGCACTGCTTCTTTTTGAAAAGCTTGAGTACTGATGTAGACTTTTACCATATATTTTGTGATTTTGACAATGGTGAATTCATTGGTTTAGACTGTATGGACTGGACCGGGGCTTGCTAGAAACAAATTTCAGACCACTATTTGGAGCTTTACTCAAGACCATTTTACTGTACATACCCGAGTTCAAAAGCAGCTGTCCTATTTTACCAAACCTGCTGAACTATCTAGGACAATAGCCTTGTGTGTTAAAATTCCAAACAGTCTGTGTGAAAATACTTTGTGTAGCAAGGTAATAATAAATCTCTACCACTAGATGGCAGCAATTGCATTTTTTTCATTCTGTGTGTGTATTTACTCTCAAAATATAGTATAATATATTACACTAAAGGACTGACATGCTCATCTGAAACCCATTATAGTTTTGATTGGCTTTATTTTAATTATACTGGCAGAATATAAATAACTTTCCAAATCTAATGTGGGTGGCTACATTTCTTAATTAATAATTTTCCTCTCTGTTTTGGCCCTTCATAAGGTAATGCAATGTGATGTTTTAAATGGGCAACTTGAAAGTACATAGTAATTACTATTCAGGACGCCCCTTTTAAATGTGTTTTTAAAACTATCCCAGGACAATTTCACATGGTTTATCTGTTTAAATCTAGTCTTTAGCTAGCGACCCTGAAACCTTGATGTATTTCACTTATTGCCAAATTATGAGAAGGGCAAAAAAAAATTTGGGCGAGGGTGTTGAACTCATTTCATCCTTATGTGTTGCTCCTCTGCAGAACTTCTCCAAGAACATCTTTGCCATCCTTCAGTCAGTGAAAGCCAGAGAAGAAGGGCGAGCACCAGAACAGAGACCAGCACAAAACACAACTCAAGTGGTAAGAATGAATATATATATATATATATATATATATATATATATATATATATATATATATATATATATATATATATATATATATATATATATATATATATATATATATATATATATATATATATATATATAGAGTACAGTTTCCTCAATGTGTCAAGGAAGTATACTAATAGGGCATGACTAGGAGAAACAAGTCAATCGCTGCGTTTCCTCACACACTCTTTTTTTCTCAAATAAATCAAGATTGAAATTATCTGGAAGGTTGTGTAGAAAAGGTCAGTAGTTATTTAACGCATTAAAGCAGCAGCAAGTCTATAAATGACGGCAATGGTTTTGACTAAGCAGTGAACTGACAGATACTGTAACCACAGTAGGTAATTGTTTTGTGTTGTTTCTAGGACCCGTCCCTTAGGAACAAGCAGCCTGTCCCCGCTGCCTATAACAGATACGATCAGGAGCGATTCAAAGGGAAAGAGGGTGAGTTGAGCGTGTGGTAATAAAGGAACACTTCAAAATGTAGATTTGATTTACACCATGACTTTTACCCCATATATTAATTAATGCATATAATATAGGTGCACACAGATTACATTGTGAGTTTACCTTGAGGAGGAGAAATTAAGTGTAAGAATTAATAATTCATTGCCAGAAATCTGCAACTTCTTGTGTCTCTCTCTCGATCTATCTATCTAAAATTTTCTTTCTTTCCAGAAACGGAGGGATTCAAGATCGACACTATGGGCACCTACCATGGCATGACCCTGAAGTCAGTGACGGTAAGATCAAAGCTCTGCTGTTTGCTGATGGGATTGTAAGAAGACTAATTCCAGAGCTACACTGCATGTGATTTTTACTTTGCACACGTTCGCAAAAGCAGCAGCTATTCACTGCCTTACTTTCTGATGAGGATGCCTGTGATTATTGCCATGTAATGACACTCAGCACCGCTCACTTGGTACTCTCTCACACTGTTTTTCAAGTAGTTAAATAATTTTCCATTTTACCATCTCAAAGAGAATCAGGAGACAGTACCTCCACTGAAGTAATAAGGGTAACCTTTTCTGCTACATTAAGGGCCAGACTTACTGAAAGGTTTGCAAAAACGTATGCAAACTTGAGATCTCCAGCAAATTAACACATAAGTAGGTCTACTAACAGTGTACATGGAGAATGACATCTTTCAAAAGTGCAAGATAGCACCTGTTGTTGTTCATTTGCTACTTTTGCCTTAATGAATATGCAATTTGGGGTGTTTCAATTTTATTGTGCAAAGTAATGGGAGGGTAACATGCAAATACCTTTTATTTATTATACGCAATGTGATCTAACAAGCCTAAAAGCAATTTAATGTAAGTGTAACAGCATCTGTCTTACGTTTGAAAGGAAGGTGAAAAACAACAACTATTGCGCAGAGATGGCTGCTGTTGTCGTTGCGAGAAGGAGACACAGCTATAATGAAAGAAGACGTAGATAAATTTGCAATATTAGACAATATTATTGTATATCCAATATATAGAAAAAAAATTATTTTTCTTTTATGTATTCGATGAACTATATGAATAGAATTTATTTATTTATTTTTATTTTCCTTTAGCTTTGGCGATACTGTTGTATTAACATTAATGCCAATAAAGCATATTTCATTTCGACCTGACTTCTTTGCTCGCTGCGGCGAGCCCACGGCTGCAGTAGTGCGTACAATTCATCCAGCCAGAGGGAACGATCACCAACTGTTCACAGCACGCTGGTCGTAATAATGACACAACCGATTGTAGGTATCTGAGAGGGAATGAGGCGTACAGGGCCAGGAGATCACGGTCTGCTGGTCTTTCCTCCATGTGGGTCATTGCAGCATACTGTATCTGTTTCTGCTGGAGTTTCCCAAAGCAGTTTTTCAGGTGTGCTGTGCCAAGTACTTAGTGCAATCTTACAAAGGATGGGAAGGTACATACAATTTCCACATACTAGGGACACACTGAATGAAACAAACCAAGTGGAGGCTGCTTTCCGACCTGATTCGCCATGGCGGAAACCATTAAAACGCGCAAAACCCTCATTTAAATACTGCCACCTCCATTGTGTTTACGCCTGTTGTCACCTACGCAATAATTGTTAGTTAATCACCCATAACAGATACTACAATTGCACGTGCATTATTTTAGAATGCACACACAATTTAGTACTCATTATTCGGGATGCTAGTAAATCCGGCCCTATGTCCTCAAATGTACTTTTCCCAAGTGTAATTTTCATAAAAGCATATATTGTATTATGGTACATAACAATGGGGCTTGTCCCACATTTGTCAATCTGCAACAGTCTCAGTCTCTCTTCACTAACTATTTGAAACACATGTGGAAATGTTTATTGGTACTGTACCCTGTTGACGCTGCATATATAAAACACATACAGTAGATCTTACATTAATCCAAAAAGTAGCTTTTGTAACACAGCATATTTTGTAAAAAAAAAACTCTCCAGTGGCTTGACTCACACATTCAAACTATTTTGTACAAAATTGGCATCATTTTAGAGCACTTAATCAAAACAACATCTATGCAGAATTTCTTTTGAGTTCTCAGAGAATGTGGTGAAATATAAATCATTATTTGTATCTAACAAAGCGCTTGTAAAAAGAGAATGCGAACTTCTCAGTTGTTGAGCTGGTTTTGTCTCCGTTCATTCTGTTTTAGTGTGTCCTGCCTATTCTCGCTTTCAATGTGTTTATACAGGCGTTACGTTTGTTGCTCTGCAGGTGATGCCAGTATTTAAGTAGTTCATTGGGATGAAACCCATGTGATGTTATCAACTGGCTGTACTTGCAGCTGGAGTAAGATACCCGCCAGTGGTTGAATAGGAATGCATTGGGTGGAGGAGTGGGCTCGATCCGGAGCTTGGCCAGGCATATTCCCACGTACACATCCTCCAGATGCAGGTGACTGATACTTAGCGATGCTCGATAGATTTTTGTTGCCAAGTCTCCAGAGAAGACGTAACCAGTCCCAGAGCAGAAGGTTGGATACTTATCACTTGGATACAATTCAGGCGGCATGTACCACTTGCTGTTTTTATTTCGGTTTGGCGCAAAGCCTCTCATGTTATTGCCTGTGAAGTAGTTTTTTTTAGGCTTCATTTCTGGCCTGAGCAACTTGTTAATGAGGTACTCTGTGTTGACGAACATGTCGCTGTCCGTCTTCATGACATAGCTGGCTCGTGGGCAGTGAATTGCCACCCAGTTCATTCCCATCAATGTCTTAATGGTCAGGTTTTTGTAGGAATCCATAAACCCCTGTTGAATGATATCATGATGCCTCCGGCTCTCTGCTTCTAGCATCCTCTGCTGCAGAAGTCCCAGCTCTCCCTCATTTTCCCCCAGCAGAAATAGTCGGATGAATCCCAGACCTGGAGCCACACTCTCATTCCCCCATGTCTGCCGTATTGCATTTCTTGCCTCTACCTGCCGAGCCTCAGTGGCTATCAACAACACCAGAAATGGCGCAGGTCTGCTCTCGGCACATTTGTCTGGCTCGTTGATGATATAAGTAAAAGGCCCATGGGTTATAGTGCTGCCAAGTTCTCCCTGTACAGTGGCTGCCAAAGTGTGCTCAAAACTTGGGTCTTCCCGAGGAGAGGGGGCACCTTCCTTTTCATGGGAGCTGATGTTAGCATCAGCATTGAAAGTCGGCTGAGGATTGACAAACCTCCACACTGATTGTTGGGCGCTCATGTTCGATTTGACTTTGGTGGTATGAAGTTCTCCACCTCCGTACACCACAGGATTGCCTCGCCTCCATGGCATACCTGTGAGCCTAGGCAGCCACACCTGTTGAACCAGGAAGACCAGTACTCCCAACAGTGAGAGGAGATAGATAAGTTTAGCTGTATGTGTACAGCAGTGGCGTCGTCTCCACTTCATGGTTTGATTAATTCGCTCAGTCACATTTGTAAGGCCAATTGTCAGCAGCTTCTGACCAGGCCTTGATCCCTGGAGGCAGTGAAGTGTATCTGATGAGTCGCTTAAGGAACCCAATATTGATATCTCATCATTTTGTTGTTGTCTGACAAGCTGCCCTGATGTTTCATATCTAGTGATTGCCTAGAAAACAGAAGAGAGGATATACTGTATTTGAGCAATAACAGACACATGTCACACAAACCTAATTTCCACTGCATGGTACGGCACAGCTCGGTCCGACTAACCTTTGGTACTTTTCTCAATTTCATTTTCCAATGCAGATAGTAAACCCCTCAATGTAGGCAAGGAGACCAACTTTGTTTTGGAGAACGAGTTGCGGAAATCGTACATTAGAGTGCAGAAAACCAAAAAAGAGAATTGAATCGAGCCGTGCCATACTATGCAGTGCAAGTGAGACATTAGTCTCACTAAAGATGTAGTTTAAAGTGACAACAGAGGAAATAACCACATGTATGTGAAAGATATAACTCTTTGTGACGAACACGGATAATCGTTGTACTTTGTCTCTTAATCATTTATAGGTGTGTTCTGGGCGTAACATGAATCAAACCAAATGGTATCCCATTACTTTTTAAAAGCCAGGTGCGCCTGTACCTGGGGCATTGCTTTTTAAAATGTGGATTAATGGCTCATTATAAACATAATTCAGTATAAGTGTGATGCAGAATCGCAGCAGAGAGAAAGAGAGCTCATGTGGACGAGTGAGAGGGAGTGTGTGATTATGACGGAAGTGTTGATGTGTTATATAAACTTTGTCACTCTACAGTTCTGTGGTGTATCAGTGAAGTGTAAGAACTACATTGCAGACAGTGAGAAATGGTGCGGCTCTATAGGCGTTATATACGCCCGTCTCCTCTGTGAAACGTTGAAATCCTCACTGCATTATTAACTATAATGAACTGGTAGTGAGTCACATCTCTATCTTCCAGGTTTTGTTTAATGATTTACTTTAATGATTAGAGAGGCTGATGTCAGTGCATCTTGATCTATCCTGTCGGTTGAATCAAATAATCAATGAAGTGACGTTGCTGTGCCTTATGCGTAAATGCACACAGTGTCTCTCTTAATGGGGAGCATCTTGCCATCAGAATAATGCACCCTTTAAATATCAGAAAAATACAGTGCCATTGATTTTGGAACAGGTTTTTGTTGGTCAGTAAGCAGTCACTTTCTGATGCCAATAGTAATATGCCAGCAAAGCGCTCTCTATGAGCACAATTACATTTGCTGCTTACACCACGTGCTGGCTGTGAAAGTAACGCATTGGTGGGAAACTCACACTGACACTTGGGCTGCACTCCAGCTGTCTCAATTCTCTTCCTCTTCTGGTGTTAGAATAAGTAAAGTAAATAATTGTATAATGGATTTGGGATTCTGGATTCTGCTTCCTTGCTATTTAATGAAGCTCTCTGTGACAGGTATCAGACGGTCGGATACCTGTCACAGAGAGCTGGAATCACCTCCCAGTCAATGTACGGAGTTTAATAAACAGGGTGTATTCATCTATCATTTTAAAGACAGACTATTAACAAACGAGCCAGCTAGCTAGCATAATTCATTACAGTGGGTTTTTTAAATAATTTTTTAAAATTATTTTAGCCAAAAGTTAGCTTAACCCGATCACTGTAATCACTAGAAAAATAGAATAGAATAAATCTCACTTAATAGGAAATAAACTAGCTGACTAGAAAGTATACTTGTAATCTGTATTTGTTTGAAGGAATAATTTGTATTGCTTTGGGAACAAGAATGAACAGAATGGTTTTTGTTGTCTCAACTCTACATTGCTTTTGAACAGTATCCAGATGAGGTATTGTTAAAGAGGAACAGCCTATGTTTCAGGGCTGCTGGCACCCTGAAGTGGAGTGTGTTCTCTCAGTTATTACTGAATTACACACTACCCTACGGACCCCGACAAGACAAAGAGGTGTTTGTGAAAGCTCATAGAAGAACTGAAAAGACTACTGTGGTTTCTGAACAGAAATAGAAACGGATAAAGGCACACCCTTCACATCCTGTACGGTACACCTTACATCTGATGTATTTTTGCAGCATGAATTTATTCAGCATAGCGTAGCATTTTAAGCATTCATAGCATAAACTCACCTGTTTTAATCTAAGTACTTTTTAATTTCTGGCATCGATCGTTTCTGAATGTGATGAATTACAATCCTTTACAACGATTGACAAATCCTTCTTCTTTAAATCCAACCTACATGTGGCTGTACTCAGAAATACTGGGAAAATTAGTCCGCTTGAAGCAACTCATAGCTGTCTACGACATGCATGCGTGCACAGGCAGAACATGTGTCAGAGCTCCAGTGTTGCGGTCTCTCCATCTGTCTTGGCGCATTGTCCCCAGAGGCTTGATGCTAACAGTGCTGCGCTGCTGTTGTCTTTGGCCGAAGGGAGAAAGGGTCAGTAGTTGACAGTTAGTTGCAGCCCAGGCTCTTTTGCCATCCTCGCTTGTCGTATATCAAAGCAGCAGTGGATAGATGGGGATCTTCTCCGGATGATGCAAAAGCCTTACATCTCTGTTTGTTCAGCTTTTCGTCCATTTCCATGCTGATCCCTGTTTCCTCTCGCTCTTCCCCTTTGATTCACATGTTCTCGTGTTAACTTCCCTCCCCCCTGTGTGCCTCTGTCCCTTTTTTTCCCCTTTACACTTTCCGCCTCTCACCCTCCTCATTCAGCAGCTCCTCACACTCTGCTCTGTGCTGCCGTTGTGTTGTCTGTGAGAGTGCTAGAGGGGTGAAAGCAGCGGGGGAGGAGGAAGATGAACAGGGAGCAGCGCTGTGAGTTGTGTTCGTTCTGAAAGGCAGCTCCAGGCTTGGTGGCAGTACGCTCTCCCACAACGTCACGCCGTCTCTGCTGCTGTTGCTGCCTGCACTGATTTGGGGGGGGGGGGGTTCTGCTGCTGCTGCTGCTGCTGACCTATTTGTATTCACACCCACTCTCCAGAAAGAGGAATAAGGCATTTTCTCAGTTTGGCACGCATGTAAAGTAAGAGGAGAGGAGAGAAAAGCCTTCATGTTGGCGGCACTTACTGATTGCCGTGTTTCAATCTTATAAGGCAAACTTCAGGTTTCATGCCAGTCTCTTGTACAGGATTATGATTGTAACACAGGTAATTATAACAATTCTTCTGCTCATTCAGCCATGGTGGTCTGCAATGCCTGAATTTTCATATTCTGGTATTTTAATTCTACCCAGTATGAGTGGGAGCAATATTTTTTAAACCCAAGGAGGGCATGAGAAGAGGGGTGCTTGTTTTTGCTTGTGCTCCTGGGCGGCCATGATCCTTTCAGATGCATTGTGGTCACCTTTGAGTTCCCGGTGCAGGCAAGTTAGAACACAAAATGATAAAACACTCTATACATACTTGAGTGTCATCTCTTTATAAACTGACAGACTAAGGGAATGATGAGGGTTGTGGTTCACATGTAAACTGAAAGGTGGCTCTCTTATCTGATCTACTTGTGTCTGCTTGACAAAGTGTTGACACATTATGACTATATTTCACAATACTTTGCTGCTAATAGAAATATAATAATACCCAGTACCTTGCCTCAGTTTTTCTAACCACTGCATATTAAACCCATTAAATTGCTGATATCTACTTCATCCATGATTGTAGGACTGTAAAAGTAAGCACAACTGTCTAGTAGAAAATATTGTACATGTTTTGGATTTACTAGCAGAACTGCTTTAATGTACAGAAGTATTGGATATACAGAATTTTTGCATTGATTTTATGGCTGCCAGGTATTTTAACAGCTGCCAAAGTATATTTGCCAACCCATTTTAGCATTTTGTAGTGAAACGGAGAGAGATGTTATCTGTTATTATGCAGACACGGAGGACATTTTACAAGCGCGATCGTGAACACACAAGCTCTGCTGATAAGAAAGTCAGCAGAGCACAGACATACAGGGAGAGAGAGACGGAAAGAGGCAAGCCAGTGTGTTTACATTGAGAGATCGTGTATGGGGGAAAGGGAAGTGAAGAGAAAGCAGATTTAAGTAGTGAGTAAACATTAAAATAAGGTGGAGAATGGTAACTTCCTAGAAATATAAATACGTTATACACCGATACCACCTCTGGCCGCTGCCGCCACAGTTGCACTGTTACAGTTTAGGGAGCGGGTGTGTCGCTGTTTCGGTCTCTGTTTCAGAATTGTTCCAGCCCCATTAA
The DNA here is from genome assembly GCF_014851395.1 of Micropterus salmoides. Lineage (NCBI taxonomy): Eukaryota > Metazoa > Chordata > Actinopteri > Centrarchiformes > Centrarchidae > Micropterus > Micropterus salmoides. The sequence goes on along the minus strand of NW_024040485.1, from coordinate 22,638,482 downwards.
ATACTGAATTGTAGAGCTGTACTGTGGTGCAGTGCATCTCTTGATGCAAAGTCTAGTATCCCCGTGCTCAAGCAGCTGCTGAGCTGCAGACAAGCGTTTAATCTGTAACTGACATTGATCCTGCACTGCTGCTGATAGACCCTGCCATGCAGCTAGTAGGATGGGAAGGGAGAAAATACATTCGGTAATCATCAAGAGACCTTGGTGATTATAATTCATTTATTATATTGTAAAAGTGCTGGCAATATGCAGATGTCAGCTTTGACCCAACCTACCCAAACATTTTTACACTTTTAAAGGTAACAGGTTTTCATGTGCAGTGAGTGCACAGGCGGAGTGCTCACGGGTAGGCAGATAGGTGGTTATTACAGTCCTGCAACAGCCACAGATACCAGATTCCCCCCCCCCCCCCCCCCCCTTTTTGAGTCGGAGCATATTTTTTGAGTCCAAGGGAAGATCACCAAACTTTGCACACATGTCAGAAGTGGTGAAAAATTTCGTATTTTATGGGTTTCGCGCATGGGCGTGCCAAAATGACTCGCTAACGCCACCTAGATAATTGGAAGAAATTAGCTCCTCGTCCACGTTCAACCTACATGCACGAACTTTTCTGGGGACATGTATCATGTCCAGACGCACAAAAAAGCCTCAAGAACCCATATCCTAAACTCAACAGGAAGTCAGCCATTTTGGATTTAATGGTCATTTTTGGATGATTTACACACTCCGTACTTTAACCAACTCCTCCTAGGCGTTTAATCTGATCGACTTCAAATTTCTGCTGTGACTTCTAAAGGCATTGACGATGAAAAGTTGTGCTTACTGTGAGTTTTTGTCAATGGGCGTGTCCGTGGCGTGGCGTCCAAGATCAACTCTTCGCCATGACACAGGAAGTTGTTATAACTTCACTGTACATGCTCACATCTGCACCAAACTGTAACTTCTTGATAACTGTCCTGAACACATCTACGCGCCTATACCGATTTTATATTCATAGCACCAAGTGCTATGTAGCGCCACAAAGGGAACACAGGAAGTGACACATAATACCTTCATGCAGCGTCCGAACCGTGTAGCAAATTCACAGCCGCACCGGCAGAGCTCCAGAATATGCACCGAGGCAGCGTCACACCCCATCGCACTAAACGTTTGAGGGCCCGCCCAACGCTGCATACAGCTTTAATATTTGCTTTGGGTTCAGAACAATTCTCAGCCTTTATATAAATTTATCAGTTGAATAAGTGGTATGTCATAAATGAATAAAAGTCATAATACATCTTATGACACAACTGTTCTTTTGTTACTTCATAATTCTGGGATGGTATGGGCTGTTGAGCATTCTAGTCTGCATGTTTCCATCACTCCCGTCAAAGTGTGAGCTCCAGCCTGTGGGAATGTCACTAGACAATGGATTGCTGCTAGACTGTGAGCCCTAGTGTTAAAGCTGTAACGGTTCTGAAACCAAGGCTGAAATCGCAACACAAGTCCTCGGTCTCATGTCGCGCATCCGAGAAACAGAACCGCAACACACCCGCTCATTGAACTATTGAGCTCTCATTAAGAGTGCTGGCGGTGGCTGCGGCCGGTGGAGGTTATTGAAGGTAATTTTTCACCTTAGTTTAGTTTTAATTTACTTGAATCTGCTTTTCTCCCCACACTCTCACACACACCTGTCTGTGGCTCAGAAATCAAGGTCTGAATCGAATGGTGGTGTATCATTACACCCCTATCTTGCACGCACGCGCGTGCACGCTCTCTTACTTCTCCACAGGGGAATGAGTTGTGACCTGGAGCGAGTAGAGGATGAGCGGATAGCAGCGAAGGACCATGTTTTCCAAGGAGAGTTTTATAGTTAATGTGGAAAAACTGTCACAGCTTTTAAATACACTGTAAATTTTTTTTACTTTTAATAATAGAAAGTGCATCAAAGTCTTAATGAGCATTGTTGAGCTGTCAGAACAATTACCATTCAGTGGGTTAGGCTTTTCAGTTCACATGCTCAACAACATAAATGGTAACATTTAGACACAGCATGTTTAGGAATTTAACCCTGGTGTGTTGTGTTTTCCAGGAAGGAGCATCTGCCCGGAAGGCCCAGACCCCAGCGCTGCAGCCTGTCCCTCGTCCAGGTTAGTGGTAATAATAGTCATAATATCCACATCCCCTCCATCTTCAGGAAAGCATCAAGTTGTCCACAAAAATAAATAATTTCTAAATAAATTGTCATTGAAAATATATATTCAATAGAAGCAGACTCTGCTTTTGAAATAATTCACACACTTTTTGAAGGGTTTTGTTGGTTTATGCTAGCCAGCTAGCAAATTTTACATTGATCATACCTTGAAAATTCCATGTTTGTCATCCCCTCTAAGTTGTAATGAAAACGCCCTGTATTGGAGTTCATAGTTTTTCTGTATTAGAGTGGGGAAGTGGGAAGTGAGAAGTGAGAAGGGGGGAGGGGGGGGGGGGGGGGATTTTGAATTTTGTTTGTGTTTGTTTACAAACACCAACCGACAAATCCTACTCAGTATGCCTTTACTTAACAAAAAAAACAAATTTAATCTGACTTGAGGATTTTTGTGTATGTGTTAATGTGCTTTGTTTGAAAACCTTAATAGAGGCTTTAAATGTAAAACAAAATGACAGTTAAAATAACAAATAGCAGTTGCATTTAGTTTTTCTACCCTTGATATTTTTGGCAAGCTTTTGATCACCCGCAGAGAAAGACAAAAAGGAAATTCACTTGGCCTTGAGCAAAAACTGTCTGGAATACCATAGAACATATTCACATGATTCCTGAATGAAACTGAAAGGGACTTTTGTTCGGTTAGCAGAATCACGTGTATTTCACTCCTCAACAAAAAAAAGGACCCTGTAGATTTTTGGCAAATATGTGAGAGGGTGACCAGAGCAGCAGAGTCTGTTTGTTGTGAGTGACGGCATGACTGGTTGACTATGACACATTAGTCCTACCGCAGTCCTATAGATTAATAGAAGAAGGTTAAAAAAAAAGGCGGAATGCAGGCATTAACACCATGCAGCCTAGAGCTCTTGTGTGTCTTTTGATTTTGTTTTAGTGTTTTAGAGGAGTTACCTGCAGTAAATAATTTGTGAGGAATTGTTCAGTTAAGCCTCCAGCATAACAGTTTAATATTTTGAAATTGCACTTTAGTAGTTAGTGGAGCCCTTCAGCCCAATAGGGCTAATTTAAAAGTAGGGCTGTGATGAGATCAAAACATTACGAGATTTCTCATCAGGTTAAAAGCTCAAGCTCAATTAACATTTTCCACATGCTGTTATGCCACAATCAAATTTCTGTCACAGGGGAAAACCATAGACCATAGATAAATTCACCAGAATGCAGGAAATTTACAGTTTAATGCTTAAAATTTTCATATAATTCAGCGTAAAAGATTTCTTGAAAATGGTATTTAAAATGTTGTGAATATTGTGTTTCGTATTGTGAGCTAAGTGTCTTGTTACATCCCTATTTAAAAGTAGTTGATACTTAAAGCTGGGGTAGGCAACCTTGCAGGTAGGTAGGTAGGCCAGACAATTAGCAGCCAATCATTTCATTTGGGCAAACACCAGAGCCGTTTCAATGATGATCATTTGTATCACTATTTTGCCTGCTTTGTGAAATGTAATGTGTACATCAGTCCCCCCCCCCCCCCCCCCCACTGTCTTTATTTCTCTGTAGTTTCACAAGCCAGACCTCCACCAAATCAGAAAAAAGGTACAGTACTTTCCCTTAGTCATATAAAAGTACAATATAGAGTATTTATCTAATGTCTGTTCTGGCTGACCATTCTGTCAGATATATGCCTCTATTTGACTCTACCTGTTTTTAATACCTTTTCATAATGACTTTGTCAACCAGGGTCACGGACACCTATCGTCATCATCCCCGCTGCCACCACATCACTCATCACAATGCTCAATGCTAAGGATCTTCTGCAGGATCTAAAGTAAGTGTTGCTCTTTTGTTCTTTTTTGTATGTTGAAACCATTCAAAGAAGTTGTTTTGTTTTTGTTTGTTTTTGACATGTTAAAGGGGTAAAGAAAGATGTTGACTGCTCCACTGTCAGGGAAGACACTATTTGTATAAAATGCTGAACAGGATACAGTCCAAAATTTATCTCTGTGGCACACCCAATTATATACAGAAATACAATATATAAATTATATACAGAAATAAAACTACTTCCATGGTGTAGTGCTGAGAATGAATTTAAGGGCAGATATTATCCTGCTATGCAAACTTCAGCCAGTTGTGGGGAGAATAAATGTTCTGTAACACTGTTTGCTTGTGTGGCCACGAATGAGTTATGTTTGGAAAGCTACATGCAAGTACAGACACTAGTCTTTCTCCTTATTGTAACTGAAAGAGATACTGAGCTCTTAAAGCGCCTGAAAACTTTCATGTCTTAATTGTTTCTCTACAACATTAAATATATATGACTAATTGAGCAACGAGCAAATTTCAGGTTTTTTGAAGTTTAACACAGACCTTCAAACCAGTGAGAAGAGCAAAGACAAAACGGCACAAGCAGACAACTCTCATGTGGAGTCAAAAAACAAATTAAAGTTGGGAACAAAATTAAGTAATTGTGTTTAGCATCTATAAAAAAGCTGCATCTCTACAATGCAGTCCATTTAAAAGAAGAGGCTTTATTTGTATAGCACATTTCAACAACAAGGTAATTCAAAGTGCTTTACATAAAACATAAAAGCAACAGGGAAATATAAAAAAAGTTTAAAAGCAACATAGGGAAATTGAAAAAATACCCATTAAAATCTAATAAAAGTTACAGTGCAGTGTACAATCAGGGTTAAGAGTTAAATGGAAAATAAAAACAGGCTGAGGGGTTGAGCAAATAATTGAGTCACAGTTATTTTGAAAAGAGAATAAACAGAGACGTACACTTAATCTACTCTCTCTAGCTAGTCTGTACTATATAAATGATATGATAGTGTTACATGTTGAACTTGGTTGGTTGGTTGGTTCAGAACAGGTCACATTTTTATGCAGGTGGAAAACAGTGGAGCAGTCAACATCTTTCTTTACCCCTTTAACATGTCAAAAACAAACAAAACATTCTTTCCATTCAGAACAGCTCAAGGAAATTTTTCAAGTTATGATATAAGGTTCAGACAGTGATAACATCAATTATGTCACCCAGCTGAGCATGACACACTTATTATAGAACCTGTGTGAAAGGACCAACCCTGCTTCAATGAATCACGTACAACCTCTTTGATGCCAGTAACCAAGGGGTTGTTTAAGTGAGTTATTGGCGGCAGAAATGGCAACGTCTGTCAAGCTTTTTACTCACCTGTAGCTCATGTGCCATTTAAAAGAATGGCAGATTTACCACTCAAAATGATTTGCATGGGTCCATGATTTCTGACAGAGGTAAATAAAAGCAGCTTCTAATTTATTGCTGCCACCCTGGATTTGATCAATTTAAAGGCCAACTATTTGTTCCAGATTTGATCCACTGCAGCTAGCTAGCTAAATAGATTAATGGTAGCTCTGCTGGGTAAGTTACTGTCCCTTTTTTAATTTGAATGTTTTCAGCTAACTTGTTTTAAAACAATAACCCTGTAAAATGCACTTGATGGCTACATACATGATATCATGAGGCTAAAGTTGCATGTTCCAGGCTAAAAGTTAGCATCCTCCTTGGCCAGTGTTCCATGTAGGAAGTGTGCACACAAGTAAAAACATGTGCAACATTGACAAAATAGAAATGAGGAAGTCTAAACTTTGTTTGTGTTGTGCCAGGTTTGTTACCCCAGAAGAGAAAAAGAAGCTGGGTATCCAACGCGACAATGAGGTTCTGCTTCAGAGGCGCAAAGACCAGATCCAGCCGGGGGGCACAACCCTGAGTGTCACTGTGCCATACCGTGTTATTGATCAGCCACTCAAACTTGCTCCACAGGACTGGTGAGAATTTGTTTAAAGAGGTCATATTATGCTTTTTGGCTGTTTCCATCTCCTTCATTGTGTTTTTTATGTTTGCACAGTAAAAAAAAAAAAAAAAAGTTTACCCCAAAGGCAATTACCATCTCTCTCAGAAAACACTGCTCCTGAACACAACTCGATTTTAGTCCAGCCTTTACTTCTGTAAACGATCTGCGTCACTTTGAAACACGTATCATAATGTTCACATAGTGGGCTAGTGTGTTTCCACAAGTATACCTAAATATGACATTAAAATGAACCAGTGAGTCAATGGACATAAAGTTGTTGCTATGATGTAGAGACAGTGCACAGTTAAAATGTTACATATAAAAGATAAATTTGTTACAAATTATTAATTTACCACTACCGTCTTGCTCCAGTCTAGGTTGCGACGCTGGTTCAGGTAGTTCTTCCTGTATTTCAGGATAAGACATTTACAGCTGAACCGAGGCGTTACCGGCTGAAGTGGCTTTGTATTGGATCACACTACCTTGCTTATCAGGACCCGCCCAACTCTGCTTCTGATTAGCTAGTAGTTCTTAACTAGGTACTGCGCATGTGCAACTCCCAACAAAGACCGAATAGTGAGATGCTTCACTCCGTAGCTAAAATGGAGCGTTAAACACCAAGGTTATTATAGTTTTGGAATTTTCATTAGTTTTTATTTCATTTTGAATTTTTGATTTTAATTTCAGTTTTAATTCACTTTTTATCTTTGAAAAAAGCTAATAGTCGAAGATTCGATGTTTTGATGGGCGGAGCCTGATTTGGGTGTCAATCTCACAGTGGAAGCTTCGCAGCAAAACAAGGATCATGCCATTTATGCAATATGGGGGTACTCAACGTCTGACTTTACATAGATCTACCAGCAAAAACTCTGCACAAGACCGGTGAATGGCGAGAGAGAGATCGATCAGCAATAAGCCTCAGGTACAGCTTCAGCTCGCAATCTCCGTCCACAAAAACACACATGATTCGACTATCAGTCGACTATAGGCAGGACTTGACGATTCTGATTCGACTATATAAATCCTTAGTTGGGGACAGCCCTAGAAAAAGCTTAGTTTTATTTTAGTTTTTAGTTTTAGTCCTTTTCGCTGCAGAATGCCAAGCTCAGTTCAGTTTAGTTCAGTCCAGTTTAGTACAATCAAGTACAATCATTAGAAATAATGCAGATTTGTGAAAAGGGACACCATTTTTAAAGTTGTCTAAAGCTTGTACATAGGGGCCCAAACACTAAGCAAATATATATTTGAAGTACTAACACATTGTCTAAATAAATACTACAAATAAATGAAGTACTGCTGTATAATTTCTAACCTACATACAGAAAACACAAAGAGCATCCTACCCTAATCCCACTACCAAGTGGTCCCAAGAAATTCATTACATCATTCTCTAGCTCTATCATTCTTGGTTTAATAGGTGAAATACAATAAATGGAGGTGAAGTACAATTAATAGACGGCTAAGAAACTGGAAAATAATGTAGGCCACCCTTGGAGCCACAAACAACAGGTCCCTAGCACCCTGAAGGCAAGTATGACTGGAAAGCAGTTATATTAAAATCTAAACCTTTATTAATCAAAAAATAGGTAAAACAAGGTTGGCTGAGATATCAATGAGCCCATAAAACACACACTAGCTGACATGCAGTAAATATAATGACAAGCAGACACTTTAACCCAGAGCAAGGGGAGCTCACAGTCAGTGGGCAAGAGGCAAGTTTATCCTACATGCAGCATGAGCAAGTCAGACCCTCAGAACAGAACAAAACAAGGTAAAGAAAATCACCAAGGCAGTGACTCACTACCTGCAACCCAAACTAAGCAAAACAATTCTCTATAAAGTTGTTGTATTAGTATGTCTAAAAGATAATAAAAAACATGTTCAAATCCCACCAACCACTCAGTTGACCCCTACCTGGGTCTCCCTGACGAAGTTGGCCTCCCCCTAACGTTACATGGGGCTCTCCTCGTAACAGCGGTCACCACCTGCTACTCTGTGGCCGCCCTGACCCTGGCCTCTCTTGATGGATAAAGCAATCATGGCAGGACAACACACATGCAGCGTGCCAGCTCTTCACGCGGAGGACAAAAGCATACTACACCCGCGGCTCACCAACTGATGCCTATCGGCTGATCACCGTGTGCACCACTAAACTGCCAGTCCGGTCAGACCAACTGCCCCGCAACGTCTGTTCCACCGGCTTCATATCCACTCGGAATGTAGGCTTATTAGGTCCTATAAAATAAATAAACAAAAATTAAGGACATTTACTCTTTCATTTTTGTTAGTTATTGTTAGTTTTGCAAACCTACAATACAGTTTGCTTTAGTTGTGTTTTTTGTAAAGGCTCGTTTTTATTTTTATTTCAGTAAACGACTGTTTTTTCACATGTAGTTTCCGTTATTTCGTTCGTCTTCGTTAACGATAATAACCTTGTTCAACACACAGAGTGAAAAGAGGTGTTGCAGCAGTGTGCAGTATGACAAAAATGTGGCGTTTTTTTGAAAATCAACAATGTAAACCTGTTGTAGTGCAAAATTATGGACCTGCAAATGAGCATAATATGAGCACTTTAATATTTGAGTAGTTCATTCACATTTTTTCACCAAACAAGAACTGTATATGGAGAGAATCAGCAGGGGCTCTGGGGATAGCAAAACATATGACCATTTCTCACTTAGTACCTTACTTTTACTATGAGCCTGTCTTGTGAAATACTCGGGGCATTTTTTCTACAACTTTATTTTCCAGTTAAGTATGCAGAGGATTTGATCTCAAACTGAATCATTTTCAGCTTAAAATTCTGTCCTTGTGGGGATGAGCAGGTCCAAGTTTACAGCCTGTTGTTTGCTTTAACCATTGGATGAATCCTCAGATGGCTCAGCTGTTGACACCAGCATCTGTGAGATTGAGTCGTTAGTGTGTCATTGGGGACAAACATGAATCAGGATCACACATGCAGCTTGTGTTATTTGCAGTTTTGTTTTTGATATTTTAACATTAATGTTGTAATCTAATTGGTACAAAATACTGTCCTGTTTGTAGTTTGGTCTGTTCATTTTAGATTTTTCTGTGGTGAGAGGGTGGCGGTTTCTTTCTTTTATTTTGTCTCAGCTGTATTTTTTATGTTAACACCACCATTATAGGAGCAAGGTTTTACATGATGTCGTGGTGGTGTGTGTGTGTGTTTCACAGGGTTGTTCCTCATTCTTGCCTCATGATATTAGAATAGTGGATCTTTATTTATATGTCAACCCACAATGCATGTAAAGTGATGTTAAACACATCTGTCTCTGTCTCTTCCCAACAACCTGTGAATGTTTCCCCCTGCAGGGATCGAGTGGTGGCCGTGTTTGTACAGGGTCCTGCCTGGCAGTTCAAAGGTTGGCCGTGGCTGCTGCCTGATGGATCTCCTGTCGACATTTTCGCCAAAAGTGAGTGACGTAGGGCTGCAGCGATTAGTCGATGTAATCGACGACATTGATTATAAAAAATCGTCTGTGAAATTTCATTGTTGACTTGACATTACAAAGAGGCTGTTTAAGGGAGAGATAGCAATCTTCTTCTTAAGAACATTTCTGGTTGTTTATTTCCAACTGCAATGCACTACATGGAATGCGAGGGGCAGTATCGCTTGCACTGTCTGCAATGACTGCTTGACTGTAAAACTACTTACAAAGAAGAAGCTTTCATGCGAGAAGCAGAAAACGACAGGGAAAGAGGCTAACAGCACACCGTTTTTTGTTTTTACAAGTTTTGTATGCTATTTCATCACTAAGTACACTTTTCAGAGGTTTTGAGGCAAGAAATAAACTGTATAGATCTTGAATATTGGCATTTTTACGAAAGTTGATGGCAAATCCAAAGTGTGCTCAAACGTTTTTGAGCTTGAGAAGCTCCACAAGCAACCGCGAGGTTAGCAGTGCCGGCTGGCCAACCACTCACTCCCACAGAGCTCTCTGGCCCCAGTTACTCAGACCACTGCAGCAGCAACAACAAAGCAGCAGCAATAGAGGAAAGGCCACAACTGTAAGATAGTTTCAATGTTTGTACCTCTGTTACAATCTGAGTAATGGTTTAAAGTAAATCTAGGAACATCTGGCTTGTGATATAGCCTACAGAACATTCTCTACTTATAAAACTTGTAAGCACTTTGGAAAAATAAACTACAAAAGAATTATGAAAGGGGACTGTTGCTTTATTATTCTAAATAGACATTACATAGTTAGTGTACAGTTGTGGTTATAGTAGTTGCTTTTAATGTGCTTTTATTGTATATAGTTCCAAAGCAAAAATCTTAAAAAGAAAAATGTTTTAAAGTTAAAACCTACTTGGCAGTAAATCAGATTGTGAGCTTATTGTTTTGGGTGAAAAGGCCTGGCTGTTCTTGGAGCAGCCTCTCCATAGTTCTTTGCATTCTTGGCTTTGCATTCTTGATTATGCTGACTGACGCTCTTTTAGTTGTGTTAGCAAACATGCAATAGTAAATCAGTGAATTATAGGAGTATCCTACACGGTCTTGTTTTTTTCCCTATTTTTACCCTGGCGTTGATACTTGTGTTCATTCTGAATAGTAAGCCTCGTTACTTAATGGTAACGTTAGCCTAGTTAGGCTGTGTGTTGGAGATCAGTAATTCACTTGAAAGATATTTAATTAGTTAATTGGTTTAATTCAGGTTAGGGGGGATTCATCTGTATAGAAATGTTTTGCGTGCATGTTTCCCCTCCAGTTCGAGCCTTTCATTTGAAGTATGATGAGGCAAAGACAGACCCCAACGTGCAGAAGTGGGACGTGACCGTCCTGGAGCTGAGCCGCCACAGGCGCCATCTGGACCGGCCTGTCTTCCTGCGCTTTTGGGAAACCCTAGACAGGTCTTTCTTTATTCTTGTGCATGGTCACGTCTACACATTTGTATGTTTACTGCGTTACTGTTAGCAGTTCGACAGAATTATGTTTCAAATAGCACAAAGTCACCTGTCCTCCCTTCTCTTTTTCATTTATCAGATACATGGTGAAACACAAATCTCACCTCAGGTTCTGAGTCCAGATCACAGCGTCCATCTCTGACCTTCTAACTGTCCTCAGTCCACCTCTTGCAGAGGTTGCCCCTCTCATCTAAGCTGCCATCCCATCTTTCAACATAATCCCCTTAACAGGAGATGGGGGACAAATTATTCAGTGGACTTCTTCGAGGACTCCTAATGCAATGCGCTGGATATGTTTCTCCGGAGAGGAGATTTAGGGGAGTTTTGTGTTTTTGTTGTAATTGTTTTCTAATGTTTTCATGTAGTTAAACAAAAATACCAAAATATGTTTTATATAAAAAGGCAACATACTGTGGAAACAATTTAAACAAGATATTAAGCAACATGATGGGTCGGAGGAAGAGGGTTGCATTTTTTATTTTTGTCAATTCAGAACAGTTTAGATTGAGAGAAACGTGAAAATGACTCTGCTCAAACAAAGTGGCCATTGAGTTTGAGGAAAGAGCCTTCCTTTACACTTAAAAAACAATTTTTGGGGTGTTTGTGGTCTGAATGTACATATATGATAAAAACCTGTCAGAGCCAAAGCTCTTGAAGCAGATAGGACGATGCAGGTAAGTGATTTGTTAATACTTAAGAAAATTACTCTGATCTCAGTCAAGCAGTCATCTCCTAGCTCAGTTACTGACCGATCAGCATATCTCTTGGTCATGCAATGACCTTGTTAAAGTCTTTTTCTTTGTTGTTGTGCTAGAGGAGAGAAACAATGGAAATTATTGCTTTAAGTCTTCACATGAAAATAGACAATAAAGCCTCAGAGAAACAAATGTGTGTACTGCCTCTTGTAGATGATCAGTGTTCACTTTAGTAATGATCCTTTTTTTTCATTTACCCTGAGAAAGACCCAGTTTACTGTGTCTGTTGCTTTGTGATAATTTTTTACTTTAAGGTAGGGTGCAGGTATAATGAACTAAGTTAAGTCCACTTAAAAAAAACCCTAAGCCCCTTTAATTTATCAACTCAAATCAACGCTTATGGAAAGTAATACTCGGATGATCATATCAAGTCACATTAGTCCTTTGACAATACACCTTTGTCTTGGGTTCTGATCATCACCAATGCTCAGGAGCCAGGAAGGGGAAGTCATTCCCACCACCCTCAGCTTGTCAGGCTCCACACAGGCCTGAGGATTCACTGTAACCATCCTGGGGGGAGGGCATCGACTGGCCCCTGACCATCCATCTGCTGCTTCATGCTGCCAGGCAGGCAGCCACCTCAGCTGGTGGTCCCAGACGCCGATGTGTTGTTGGAACACAGCCAGATGCCTCAACGCACTTCTCAAAGACTGACCATCTTTCAAATATTTGTTTGCATTCTGTGTTAAGAGGGTGAGTAAAGAGTCATCACACACTTGTGAGAATAAATATTCATCTTGTGAATCTCACTTCATATTTCCTGTAATGGAGCATAAGCTCTGTATCGTGTTCCTTCCACAGTCTTTGACAGCAAATGTAGGTTTGCAGCACTGCTTTTAGTGGCAAATCCTGACTGGGTGTCCCGGCTACATTCTTAAGTGTTGAAACCCTAGCAGTTACTCTCCAGCTGTAAAGGCATATGAAGTCTGTAGGGGATGTTTCCTAAATGAAGGGTAATGAGCACTTTATCAGCCCTGCTCTGTCCACACAGTGGGTGATTAAATAGCTATTTCCAAGGCTTCTGACTGAATTCAAAAAAGCCCCAAATGGGAGAAATCTGGAGGTAATTTGCACAAATTAAAAAGAGCAAAATAAAATGAAATATTGATATTATAATTCATGTTTTCTTGGCTTTAAACCAGACAGATGAATTTCATTATGTCAACAAGGCCTTCATTTCCCACACTGCTACAACAGTGTCTTTATTATAGCCTCCTTCAGCTCGCTCGTTTTCAACTCACTGCATTGGAATGGACGAATTGTGCAAGCGGTGAGAAGAACATCTAGGATGAAGGAAGATGTAGTGTGGCAAAAGAGATGATGAATGAGGGGGGGAAAAAACAGGAGGAAATTGGAAAGCGGGCTTCCTCATAAATCAGCCAGGGCAAGAGAGAGATTGGTAAAGCAGACAGTGGAGGGAGAAATCAATACAAACTACTTGAGACTGACGGCCTTGCACACAGAAGGATAAATTGCATCCAGACTTCCTTACTCTTTTACAACATCCGATCCCGCGTCACTCTAAAGACACCTTTGGAGTAGACTAAATACTCTGGGTCAATAATTGGATTCTGCTGGTTTCTGATTATGTCCAGTGAGACCTTGTGGCCCTGGAGCTTAAATTGACACACAATGTTAGGCAATTCCGGCTGTGTTGCATGAAATGTCAGGTCCTACTTTTGTATATTAAGGAAATGCACAATGCAAGAAACTCAGGAGAAAAGCTGCAAATACCATGACAGACCAGAATCAGAATCCCCCGAGGGGAAATTCTTTTGTCACAGTTGCACTTGTCAAAGGTAGATGGATAAAGAGTATATAAATATAATAGTATAAATATAAAAAATAAAGACAAATATAAAGGTGTGTGGGTATGTACAATATTTACATTATTAAGAATTATTATGGTGAACCAAAAAGGACAAGTGAATAAATAGCAGCAGAGAATATTGCACATTAATTATTGAACAGGTAATATTGGACACAAAATAGGTAATGAGGTCTAGTTTAATAATTTTAATAACTGACTTAAGTGTCAGACACTTAAAGGGAGGAGTTATAAAGTTTGATGGCCACAGGCAGGAATAGAATAGAATACCACTTTATTGTCCAGCCAAGGCTGGAAAATTGTCTTTGGTCTCACAAGACCTATAAAAACATCACTATACAAACATGAACATATATAAACGACTTTCTGTGGTGCATTTTGGGGTAATGAGTCTTGCACTGAAAGTGCTCCTGTGTTTGAGCAGCAAGTCATGGAGTGGGTGGGAGACATTGTCCAAGATGACATGTAGTTTGGAGAGCATCCTCCTCTCTGACACCACCGACAGAGAGTCCAGCTCCACCCCCACAACGTCAATGGCGTTGCAGATCAGTTTGTTGAGTCTGTTAGCGTCCGCTACCCTCAACCTGCTGCCCCAGCATTCAACAGCAAACAGGACATTACTAGCCACCACAGACTCATAAAACATCCTCAGCATCGTCCTGCAGATGTTGAAGGACCTCAGCCTCCTCAGAAAATAGAGACGGCTTTGGCCCTTCCTGTAGAGGGCTCGGGTGTTCTTGGCCCAGTCCAGTTTATTGTCCATGTGCACTCCCAGGTATTTGTAATCACGTTTGAGTATGTTTGAGCTGCAGATGGTTCAGTTCACACCACAGCTCTGTACTCAGCCTCGTCACCCTTGCTGATACATCCAACCACAGCAGAGTCATCAGAAAACTTCTGAAGATGACAGGACTCTGTGTGGTAGCTGAAGTCTGTGGTGTAGATGGTGAAGAGGAAGGGAGAGAGGACCGTCCCCTGCGGGGTCCAACACACAGTGTTGCAGGCACACATACTGTGATCTGCCAGTCAGGTAGTCAACAATCCAGGACACGAGGGGGGCATCCACTCGTATCGCTGTCAGCTTCTTACCCAGCAGGGCTGGCCGGATGGTGTTGAAAGCACTGGAGAAGTCAAAAAACATGACCCTCACAGTGCTCGCTGGCTTGTCCAGGTGGGCGTAGATGCGGTTGAGCAGGAAGATGTAGTCCTTGGAGTCACTGGGACGTGGTGTCTTTGGCACAGGAACGAGGCAAGATGACTTCCACAGCACAGGGACCCTACGGAGACTCAGACTCAGGTTGAAGACACGGTGAAGGACTCCACATAGCTCGGGGGCACAGGCTTTGAGCACGCCAGGACGGATACCTGTCAGGTCCTGCAGCCTTGTTGGAGTGGAGTCTCCTCATCTGTCTTCTCACCTGGTCAGCAGTGAGGCACACAGAGGTTACAGGTGGGGGAGGGGGAGAGGAGGAGGAGTCAGGTCGGTGAGAGCTGTTAACCTGAGAGCCGGAGGTTGGTGTCTCACAGGAGGGTGGGTGACAGTGAGGAGGAGGAGGGGGAGTCGTGGGGTTGGAGGTGTTTGAGGTGTTAGAGGTGAGACAGCAGCTGAGTTAGTGGGGGGATGGGCAGGAAGTTGAATAAAGTTAAATTAAAAAATAAAATATAAAGTCATAACTGTCAAAAACTGTTGTGTTTTAACCCTCAGGGCCACTGCAGGACAAATTTAATGTGTATGCACTTTTATATTCACAAGTCAGAGAAACAACATGTTTGCAGCTATGCAACTTAAAGGTGCTAAAATGTACATGGAGGTGTGATTTGCTCAGACCATCTTTCAAACCATCTGTGGTTGCAGTGAAGCATTTAGACTCTTGGCCTCTTTTGCCTTTTCTGAATGTGTATTTCAAATACTAAATATGTATGTACTCTATATAACTATAGAAATATAGTTTTTTTAAATTCATTTGTTTTTTGTCCGCATTCAAATTATTATAAATGTTTGTAGGATTTTTAAAAATTTTACAGTTTTGGAGAGTTGGAAAGTCTTAAGTCTGATGTTGCAGCAGTCAAAATAATTAAATTCAGGTATTTTTTTAACTTTATTGCATATTAAAGGTTCAGTGTGTAAGATTTAGTGGCATCTAGTGGTGAGGGTTGTGAATTGCAACCATCTGTCCAGTCTGCCACTGCCCCCTAACCTTTCAAAGAACATAGGACAGCTACGATGGCTGACAACAGCACAAAAGGTGTCTCTTTTGAGACAGCAGAGAGTGACCAGGTATATTTATTATGACATTATATTTACTTAATTATTCAGTAAAGCCATATGTTATTGTGATTTGGCCACTGACAGATAACATGGAAAATGCAAGCCAAGAGTGTGAAACACTGTCACTGTTTATGCACCACAGTCTATTATAAACCACACATTAGATAAAGTTTGTATAAAAATTGACAAGGGAAACATTCATTCTCTCTGATTATGTATTCTCGCCAAAACTGCCCGCCAACAGTAATATCTGGCCCGCGGCCAGATTACGGTGCTTTGATAGTGGCAAAAAATATAAATAAATAAACACTTTGATAGCGGTGCTGAAATAGATCTCTGTCATGACAGAAACACTCACATAATCACTTCCTCTTTAGTGCTTTTGCCTACAAAAGAAAAGCATGAGAAGCTTGTTTACTGCAATGCAGTATTTGAGTTGAACTGAGCTTTTACTTTGAAACATTATGAACAACATTAAAAGAGTCTGTAGTCTGCCTGACACACCTCTGAAAGACCCGTCAGAAAACATCCATCGTCAACCGCTTATCTTACATTGCATTTCTGTTGATAGATCCTCAGAAATATTACACAATGAACCTTTAATAAATCAATGTACTCTTAAAAATAGTCAGTTTTAGTTGTGGCTTGGCAGTCGCGTTCCATCGTGTAAACAGTGTAGCAGTCCATATGTATTTGCTGCTATTTTTAAATTATTAGTTTGGCCAAATCTCTACATTTGGTTCTTGATTAGGGGATCTTTCAGGGCACCTGTTGCACAAGGTGTGGGGACTGACACCTGCTAGCTCTTTTAAGCATTCTGAGTCCTAAGCTATGTCTGCAGAACTCACAAGAATCAGTTTAATTTGTCTTTGCAGATATAATTGTAGCTAATTATATCAGGACAAGTTTTGTTTTATGACGAGAATATCTTAAACAGAAAGCCAGCTTCAGGTGGCGGACATCGTCTTCTCATGCTAGGACAACATCCGGACTAGAAAAAAAAGCAGAATGTACCCAGCCCGGTGAGCACATGGTGCAACATCTGATCTGTATGCCATATAAGCTTAATATTTCATGTAACTTTATTCAACTTCACTCAATATTTCAGGGAATTCCAGCTAACAGTCAGCTTAGCTGCTCCATTCATGTTATCAAAAGAAAATGGGAAGTGGAGCTGAATAACATAGTGGACAATGATGGGAAACATATGCTCTAGATGTCTCAGGGGGGTTGGGAGGGAGCCAGCTATGGAAATAATTTGATTGAAAAGATAAAGTGAGATTCTTTAGGACCCTGCTGAGAGCTTGAAATGAAGAAATTGTGGTATGGTCCTGTGTTATGGTCCCTCATATTTTGGGAGAAAATACAATTTGAAAAAAAACATCAGAACAGAAATGGACATCCCCCTGCTCACTATTGTTCTTATTGGAAGTATCATCTGAACACCAGAAAGGTGTTGGTTTAAATGGTCTGTATTTGTTTTGCGCCTTTCTAGTCTTGCGACCACTAAAGGCTCTTTTACACTACAGCACATTTACCCATTCACACACATTCATACACTCAGCCAAAGTGCTCAGAACAGAAACTAACGTTCACACAGATTCATACACTCTATGTCCACTCTAAACGAAAGGTCTAGAGTACTTTTTCGCTTCCAATCGTAGACCGAAGAGGCAGCAAAAGGGATCTCAGCAGGTCCCAAAGGACAGAGCTACAGGCTGACATTGTCTATATGGCTGTCATTTTGGGACAGACGCAGTCGATAATTGGCACCGTTAGCTGTATGTTAAGTAGGTAGCTATGTTTGCTAGCGATGGAAGTAACTATTAACATCAAAATGATAAAAGCCAGATTATCTGTCCAGCAGAAATAAAGCCCCTTGGTGTTCCTCAGTTGTCACTATCGTTGAAATGCCACGCAGACATTACCCTCCGGTCTGACCGCTTCGCTCCTCAAGTCTGAGAGCTGACCGGTGCGCCCATGTGGGCAGCTCCTGTAGCAGCAGGGCTGGTAGCCAAGGCAGCGAGGATAAGTGACAGTCAGCCAGCCAATCATTGCATTTGGTCCAAATGCAATGATTGGCTGTGTTTACTGCAGCCCTGAGAGGACTACAGACAGCCGCTTTTTATATGTATTGGTGTATAAAGACAGTTTCAACAAATATGACAAAAAGTGTTTTAGAAGCAACTTGCCTACCCTGCCTTTAAAAGGATCAGAGACTATGAAAAGACTCTCAGAACTCAAACACACAGATGTAACCCAGTCCACGCATGTCAGACAATCAATGCACACACATTAAAAAATCTTAATAAATGCAAATACATTTTTGGCATTTATGTGCACAGACATAGCTTTCCAAAAGCAAATGTTATTGAATGTCTGAAATCAAAGTAGAAAATATATATGTAAATACTGATATTCATTCAAGTCAAATGTATTTATTTGTAAATTGTTTCACATTCGTTGGTTGGTTTGTGGATTGGAAAAAAGACAAATTATTTACAAGACATCATTCACATTTGTAATTCTTGTTTTTATTTTGGTTATGAGACACGCATTTCCCTCCATACCTTTCTGCCAGGCAAAAATCTTGTAGTATTACATAGAAGATATCTCTTGGAAGTACCTAGAAGCACATGCATTTATTTGATGACATGAAGAAATGTTATCTTGTTCGGGGCTAATGTAGTGTTAGCTGGCTGCTCGTGGCTGCATTATAATAGGATAGTAAACAAATCACTCCACATTAGCTTTTTACCATTAAATCATTTCTTGCAGGCTTTGACACTTTGACATAACAGTGGTACAGAGCAAAGTAACATGGGTTGCATTTGTTGGTGAAGTATTGTGAAAGCAATATAACTTTGCACCAGACAACATTAGCAACTGCTCGGCGTTAGCCGGCGAGCTAACGTGACTTTCTCTGTGTTTCTCCAACTTTACTAATGCTCACTTTGTTCTAACTCAGCATCATCTGAACCTGTTTGGTCTGATGGGCTTTAGCACATAAACCTTTATTGTTGTTTTGTATCCTTGCGTGGAGCCTGTGTTTTATGGTATTAGAGGACTGCATGTCGTTAACTGCGGTGTTGTCACTGTAGTACAAAAGAGGCTCGGGAACGCACACAGGGCTGAATCGGACCCGGAGACCTCACATTAAAAGCAGAATAGTGGCTGATACAAGCAACAGAGAAAACAGGAGTGTGCTTAATTTCTAAGTGAGTTTTGAGCCCACTGACAATAAGGCAATGAAAATTTGATTTATTAAAGTCAAAAACTTGCAGATAGCCCCTTTAATGATCACCCTTCCCTGCGATGCTCACGTTGATTTCAGCTCTTAGTGTTTGTATGTGGGTGTTTTAATGGGAATGTGGATCTTTCAGATCAATTTGTGAAATACCTATGATATTGTTACACATTTTATTGCGTTTGCTTCCTAAGTGGACAGTTTGATGACAGGAGTGTGATTGACTTGAAGTTACATTGTGTTGTTTAAGTGTTCCCTTTATTTTTTTGAGAAGTGTAGTATGCTGCTCTGACATATACAGGAGCGTGTGATTAGGACTTGGTGAAGCGATGCAGAGTGCATGATGGCCCAGCAGATGGCAATCAAAGACTGACATGGAGCTCGAAAACAAACTGTATGATCACATTGTAACCAGCAATATAAATCTAAGTTAGTTTAACACATAATATGGAGGATGGATCCTTGTCTGTTTTGTTTGTTTTATAATCAAAGATATTGTTCTACAGAATTTCACTTTGCTGCAGGCTGACCTCTGGCCTGACTGTGTTTGGTATTTCCTAACACTGACCTATGATCACTGCAGTCCGGGAAATCATTTTGAAATCTGGACTCTAAACAAATATTCTGAGTGCTATTCTGTGATAACAAACATGCAACATTTCATGCTATGTTACAAACGCACAGACTAACATTTTAAAACTAAATGCACCAAATCTACCAAATGTATCATGTTTGATCAGCAAAGTTACAACTGTCACAATCCTGACCGGGTAATCAGATTGAGGTGTTTGTGTTTAGTATGCTTACATGGTTTGTAAGATAATATCACAATATGGAGATAATATAATTATAAAATTCTAAATCATTATGACTATTACTACTTTCTTATAATTAAGAGAAAATCTGTATTTAAAAAATTAAGTATTAGTATAAATATCACTTTATAATGTCACAACTCTGACTTACTATCACATACTTATAAGAAGTTTGTTGTTGTTATACATTCATGCCAATAAAGCTGATTTGAATTGAAGAGGTGTTCTCATCAGTTTAAGTCATATTATGAGACATAAAATAACCAATATGTTGATTTTTATTTTATTTTAGAAGTACTGGTCTTCCATATTGTATCCCACATGTATCTCTGAGGTAAAAAAAAGTCCCCCTATGTGTATATGTTTGTAATATACATATGCTTGCTGCATTGTTGTTGTCTTCAGAGCAACAGTGTGATGTCAAAGTCAACACAGAGTGCTTACCCCACATTTCCTTTGGGTAAATTCCCTCAACAATGATTAACTGGTTCTGATTTGATCTGGGCTCTTCGCTTGCTTCGATTTCAATTCCTGGCAAAATGTGCGTGAGATATGTTGGATTTGTTCTTCTGGTTTGGTTTCCAGGAGTGCTACATGGTAAAAACATAAAATTTAATTCATTTAATTTAATGTCATTTTAATTTGTAAAAAAAACAAAACATCTCTGTATTTTGCTCTCTTTCTTATCACTGTTTCAGGACAGTCGTGTGATGCTCCCAGCCTGAGTGGTGGTTATATTGTCCCTGAACAAGAAAAGTATTCTCATGAAACCGAGCTCACTTATGCCTGCAGTCCCGGATATAAACCAGCAGTAGAGGGATGGTGGGCAAAAAGCACATGTCAAAATGGCAAATGGTCTCATAAACCACAATGTATAGGTAAGTGTTCTGTAATAGCTTCACTGGTCTGTTTAAAGGAGCCGTGTTTTTCAGCTTAAACTGTATGTCAGCTTTCATGTTTTATGTTTATGTTAATGTTTCTTTTATACTCCTTGGAAACTCTGTATTATTAATTATATTTATTTAATCTTTAAAAACTGCAACAGAATTAAGTCATCGATCTGTCACTGCATGACATGGTAGAGTATATTATCTACCTAAATGTTATTACATGTCTGAATGATACTTTTCAATGTTAAACTTCAAACAATATTTATATTTATACTTAATAGTTCAACTGCTATATCCACTGATGGTAATGAGAATTAAATGAAATTTCAACTTTTTTTGCATTAACTAAAATAGTTAGTTGTAAATAGTTATTTGCGCTACCACATAGAATGTAATAGCCTAGAACATACATAACATATTAGATGTTTATGAAATGTCTTCATTTTAGCAAGAGTTATATTGTTGATGTCAACTTTTTCCTTGGTGTGATCAGAGGACAGACTGCTGTGTCATCTTGCTCCTAACTCAATAGAAACTCAAATATTGTCATATTTACAAACATCTTTGGAGCTGTCAGAGTCATTGGTAGCCCTGCCTACATTCAGTTGGTTAGAAGACGGGACTTTCCAGGATGCTCAGTGATCTGGGCTAAGCTAACGTTAAGGGAGCGTATTTATGTTCCCAGTGTTCTATGTTCCCCAGCTTAGTATCCTCTTAAAATCTGTGTGCTTGCCCCTATTTCCAGGAAAAACACCTAAAATAACATACCCAAAATGAATCAGGAACTCCTCAACCATTTGGCCTAGATGCATAATTCTGGTCTCCTTTGAAGGATCAGAAGCTAAGGAATATAAATCCATAAATTAAGAGATTTATTTTATCATTACAGACTAAATGGAGATGCAATAAAGAAAACTAAGATATTTTCATCCTCTTCTGGTAAAAATAGCTATATTTTAATGCAATAAACCATCATAAGAAAGCTTATAATGCAAATGAATATCTTCTAATACACCTGAAGTGCAATTGTAACTGTAAATTTGATGAAAATAAACTAAAATACAACAGTTATCATACAGTATTTTTAAAATATACCAGGCAAATGTCCATATTTTGACAATATTTACTGTTTAAATGTTGACTTTTATTGGGAGTTATCTTTAAAACACTATTTATGTCCATACAACCACGTTCCAACATAACATTGAAATATTGAAAAAAAAACGAAGAAAGAAACGAAGAAAAGTGAATATTCATCAACATTCCTGTCACCAAAAGCACACCACTGTAGCTTCAGAACGGAACATCACATGGGGGATGGGATGGGGCGGCATCAATCGATCCAGTTTGAGCAGACCTTTCATTTGATACCCTGCATGTCTATGTAGCTCCTACGGGTTGGCCACCAAATGGCGAAAAAGACCTTGTGTTCCAAAGCTGCACTTCTTATTTATAAACGGTGTGTATGTACCATATACAGTCTTTGGTACGTACGCGAGAAACATGCGTACGCCACTTCCCAAGCAAAGGCTTTGATCTATAAAAAACAAACTTGACGGGAGAATGTGCGGTCCTGTAGGTAAACTCTGAGGCATGCATACGCACATAAAGAGGAGAAATGAGAAATGGTGACTCACATGGCAGAAGAATGAAACAGTTTGAAATGAATTGGCCTACTATTGTGTAAAATAAATGGAAATATTACCTCTGAGTATTAAAGGCTTAAAGCCTTTCTGAATAAACAAACACATTTGATTGATTTTCCCTGAAGTGTGCAAAAAACATAATTTAAGATCATTTGCAGCGCACAAAAAGAAACAGATTTAGGATCATAAACACAAACTGAGATTTCTGTTTCTGCAAAAGGACACCTCAAATATGATGTACAGTTTAATCGGGATTCATATTAATTAATACTTGCATGCAGTGCAATTTATTCTCATAAATAAGGTGAACAGGAGGGCAAATTACATTTAAATTGATGCCCTTTTCATGCGTCAGTCGAGCAAGTAGGAGTGCATAGTTTCATGCACTAGGCCTTCGGGGGCCCTATTCAAAATTTAGTTGGAGGCCCCTCTGACAGTCGGGCGTTGTCATTATGTATGATACAGAAACATCTCTTGTTTTTGAATAAGACCCGATGAATCTTTCTTATGTTTATAAACCTGCCATGTTTGTTTAGCACAGGAAACATATGATACCACCAGTGCTACTGAGCTTAATGGCAGTTCAGTTCAGTAGATACTGATGAACTTAGTGCTGAATAAAAAGACTGATAAATTGATATTGACTGACCACAGCTTAAATCTTTAATAACAGCCAAACAAGAGTTTAAGAGACAAAAACTACAAAACAGTTGATAGCATAATTATCTCAACCCGCTTCTTTATGAGTGATCTAAACGTGTAATGTAGGGCTGTCCCCGACTAAGGATTTACATAGTTGAATCAGAATTGTCAAGTCCTACCTATCGTCGACTAATAGTTGAATCATGTGCGTTTTTGTGCGCGGCGATTGCGGGGGGTATACACGGTAGCTCCACTTTAACCTTGAGAAGCTGCAGAGCTGCAGTCTCTATTCATTCAACTTACACTGTAAATTTCCAGCTAAACTGAGGCTTTTTGAAGACACTTTTTTTCTCTCTCTCGCTCTCGCTCACCTGTCATTCACCAGTCTTGTGTGTGAGATTTGCGTGCATGCCAGCGAGTGTTCCTCTTCCGCCACCACACACACGCTACGCCTACACATGCGCACTGACGACCCAGGGTTCGGAGTTATAATTTAAGATTTATTTACACACTTTTAAAACATTTATTGGAAGTTTTTTTTCTTTCCACATGTTTATTTACAGCATTAAACGTTCAAATGTGTATTGTAATCGGCTAGATATTAATTTATTGGGAGAAAACTGTTAGATCTATGTAAAGTCAGACGTTGAGCACTCCCATATCGCATAAATGGCATGATCGTTGTTTCACTGCGATGCTTCGACTGTGAGATTGACAGTCGCATCAGGCTCCGCCCATCGGAGCATCTAATCAACTATTTGGGGTCAGCCCTAGTAGTTTTAACCGTACTTTCTTTGTTTCAGAGGGCACCTCTGTAAATGTTTCACTGTATAAATAAAGAAAAAGACCATAAGAAACCATAACTAGGCATGGCAGGTCAACATGAGTTGTTTCCCTTTTTCTAAAGACGTTGAGCACCTCCATATCGCCTAAATGGCATGATCCTTGTTTCGCTGCGAAGCTTCCACTGTGAGATTGACAGTTGAATCAGGCTCTGCCCATCGAAGCATCGAATCTTCGACTATTTGGGGTCAGCCCTAATGTAATGATAAAAAAGACTTTTAGTGTCTGAGTGTCTTTTTGGAAAAGTCAAAATGTCTCTGCCAACCTGTGTTGGTTTTATGCTGCATTCCATTTACCTCGGAGCTCGGAGCAGGGAATGACGTCACACCCGAGTTGACGGCGTTCCAGTTAACAAGTCGGAAAACCTGGCTCGGCCAGCTGTTTGTTTACAACTAGCCAGCTTAGCTATTGATACGCCAGTTGATTAAAAAAACGCATTGTGCGGTATTTACTCACACTAAACACTGTAGCAACACGTCCACAGACAGCTGTTGGACAGCACTTTGTGTTCGAACATTTATATCAGTCACAAGTACACAGAAGTGCTAATAAACAGTATAAACTACAGCTTTCACTAACCCCGACAGCCATCTTGGATCACGAACGAAATTTTGACCGTTGAACTCGGAAATTCTGACTTCCCATGTCAACTGGAACGCACCATTACCGCTCACCACATCAATGTGTAACTGCTCATTAAGGACTAATGGCCAGTCAGCTGGATCCACTGGAGGAGTAGAAACTGGAGAGACAGGTGTGGTGGTGCCACGATGGTACTGCTCTCCACTTCAGCAGGCACAGGTAGACCTATGAGGAAGAGTAACAAAAAAATTAGTAATTTTAGTAAATTGACATGTTCATATACTGAGTGTTGATAGAGGTGAATAATTGTTTAGTTATTGTTGATGTAGGCCTAAACTTAGCAGCATTGTCAGCTTCTTGGATGATACCAATGATGGAGGTAGAGGTGGAGGCTGATGGACCTGCTATGAAATAATGAAAATAATTACATAAATAAACTAAATTGAAATGACTTGTGCTCTTAGCTTAGATCTGAAAGATCTTATAATGCAAGACAATCTGCAATAGTTTGATGTTGTCTCCTTTTAAAAAGTGACTTTAGATGTCTTTTCAACACTGGCAACTTCACGGCTCCATGATGTTGGTCCAGAATCAGTCCTTAGAAACAGCTACTATACACTCCCTACCTGACAGATTTGATTTATAATGAAAGAACAGGGCATCTCTATGGGTTTAACTCAAACACATAACCTACCAGCAGTGACATGACCATATTCACTGATCTGTGTTTTTTCTGATAAATGCTTTATAACATCAGATGTGAAAAGCTCAGCTCCAAGGACACTGTTCTTTAGAAAAAAGAGGCTTAATTTGAAGACTCATGTCCTAATAACACTATTAACTTAATCAACTGACTTTTAATCGCGGTTAGCATGTTAGCAAGCTAAAGCATTAGTGATGTGTGTCCCTCTGTATCGAGGCTTCGAAGCGCGTGTTGAGTAATCCAGGGTGATTTTTGTGAAGCGCGTATCGAGGTTTGTGTTGGTGACGTATGTGGTGACGTTCGAAGCCTCGCGAGCCGGCCGTACCACGTGACTGATTCAGGAAATGGTTCGTGGGTTTGGTGTGTGATTCCAAAGGAGCAGCAAAAGACAATGGACCCTCATTAACATTTTCTGGACTTTTTAATTTTATTTCGGATTTTAATTGAACACAATTAGATTGTATCTAAAGATTATTTTATCAAAAAATGTGATGAAACAGGACATTTTTAGTTCAGTTAGACTTGCGGCAGCCAGAAGATTTTTTTTGACATAGTGGTTTTTGTAAGAATAAAACTGGGGCATCTTACCCCATATTACCCTAATAATAATGTTCTAAAGCAGGTAAAATCATCTCCTAAAGAAGAAACCGCCTGAAGCCCAGCACTGTGGAAAAATAAAAATTAATAAATGTTGTCTCTATTATCTAAAGTCACAAACCAAACAACACATTCACATCATAACCCTCTCTGTTGTTTCCATGTTCCCTTTGACCCTATCATTGTATCATAAAGACACACACCATATTAATAAGTTTATCATTTATTTATCGGCATGACAAACATCATACATGAGTTTATTCAGTTCAAAACTTCACTCACAAAAGCTATGGTGCCATTATAATCACTCTGCCTGTTTTACATTTATTGTCCACTAGATGGCACAGTAGAGCAAATGAAGCACCATGAAGCTTCGTACCATGAGTGAATCAATTGGACGGAAAGCTTCAATGCTTCATGAAGCTTCATCTCGCCATCACTATTTAGCATTGTTGATACCAGCGCGGCTAACTAAGGCTAATGTAAAACCTTCAGTTCAGATTACCTAAAAATACAGGATGGGAAAACGGACCCTGTGGGCTTAAGTACCTTTATCTTCTTGCCTCCTCTCTTCTTCGAGGCTCTTCTGTTATTTTTTTTATGTCTAGACAAATATGATCTTATCTTCTCAGACATCAAACCTGCCGATCCAGCGTAACGGACTGATGTCGGTGATGTCACAGGGTCGGTCAGGGTCAGGAGTCACAGCTGATTTTCCATAGTATATAACTAAATTAAATAACCAATATGCTTATTATGGTACGTATTATAGAGCGCTGTCTTTCATTTTATTTTATTATGTTTCTTTTTTCAGTGATTTTTTTCCACCACTAGCAAGCAGTGACTGTAGGGGGCCCTCTGCTGGCCACTGGGCTCTATGCCACCGCATAGGTCGCTTAGTGGCTGGACACCTGTCAAAACCATACAGTCCATGGTAAAAACACGTCATGGAAATGTAACATTATTGTCATTTAGCCTACAGGTTTTTATTTCTTTTAACTCATCGTTAGTAGTGAAAGTGCGTTTTTTACCTACCAAACAACATGCTTCAGCTTCACCAAAAGGAACGTCAGTGTCACTGTAAGTGTTGTTGCATAAATACTTGTGTTTTCATGATGCGCAGTTCATAATTGCTGTTATAATTTCATGTAACAAATATAACTTAATTTGGTGTAAAGATAAAATGTAATACATGTTTAAGAACTAAAGGGTAGAATAAGCTGCTAAATGATATGTGGTTAACAGTGTATCTATCTCATTCTGTATATTTACGTTTGTCCCGGAACTAATGTTTTCTGTCTGTGTTACCGCTACAACGGTTTAAGTCGACACTCACTGCCTTGAATTCCGGCGGAGCAGATAGCTCCGATGCTTGTTAAACTGCATAAAAGTTAAAAATGTGGTTTGAAGTTAATACAGACGACCAAATGGACATTCAAGAGACTTCAAAGAACTTAGTAACCTCTTTTCACGACAAGCGGCCAACGAGTTCTCACGGCGTATAAGGCATATACGACGTTCAAGGCGTACATGGTGTGAAGCTGGATGTACCAAAGAGACCCGATGTGCCCACAGCAATAAACGCCCGTTGCAAAGAACTGACCTGTGTCTGTGTTGTCGCGAAGAGAGCTACAGTGAGAACTCGACCTGCTCGGCGCGGGTATGAGAGAAGACGAGATTACGGCGGGTAACGACGTGATGAAGATCCAGCATGTAAGATAAGCAAAGCCCAGGACACACTGTCGACATAGCTACCACAAGCAAATGTTATAAGACTTTGTTAAAAGGTGCGACTTTCCGTATAAAGGCCAGAAAGAGCTCTACCAAAGCCATCTTAAGTCAAGTGGTGTGAGAAGTGGTTTAACTTGGAAATTGCAGTTAAGGATTTAAGTCTATTACCCTTGCATACTGTTTAGCCTGTGTTTAAGAAAATATCTAATGTGCTGGTATTCATGATTGTTACATGCAACAAATCTAAAAGGAAGAAAGTTCAAGCCCCTTAAGCAAATTAACACGTTTCAGTAAGGTTAAAGGAAAGTACATTGTAATTTATTTTCTTTATTTATACTTTGAAAGGTAACAGAAGTTAAAGTATAACTTAAGCTAAGTTTAAAGAGTAATTTCATTGATGTTTTTTCAATTTCAAGTGTAAAAACAAGTGTTTTGATGCCTTTTGAGCATATTTAATTCACAATTAAGGTTTATGTTAATTAAGGTTTGTGTTTTGCCAAACTAATTCCTAGTTTAAGCTAACTTGAAGTCTAAACAAGTTTAAATACTGACACAGTTTGTGGTACAACATTTACGTATTCAGAGTTAGACTTCGCTCACTGTCTTCACACATCTGTTAAGATTCAAATAATTACTAAAATTTCCTAGTTAATCACACTTAGCCTACTGTAGCTTACACACAGCCCAAAATGTCAAACTCAAGTCCTGAGACCTGTCATGAGAATAGAAAATCATCTGCTCAAGCCGAAACTATAGACATTGGAGCTACAGAAGATGTAGAAAGGCTACGAAGAAGCGAAAGAACCCGAACCCTAACAGAAAAGGGAAAAGAATTCGAAGAAGAAAAGCTAAAGAGCATACAACGTCGGTATAGAATACTCTATGAGAAGTGGAGGTATCACGCAAGAACAAGCAAAGAAATACTGAATGATGAGGCCTCCGAAGACGAATTGTATGAGCTAATTGAGAACATGAAAGCTACGTGTTCTGATGTAAAGATGGTTTACGAAGAATTACGTAGAGTCCAAGCTCCTGAAGCAGAACTGCGACGTAGAGTAGACACATGTATATCGCTGTCAGGATTTATCATTCAAAAGGCAGAAAGGCATCTTAAAGGCATCACAACAGAAGATCCCTGGCCTGATGTTGGATCGATCCTGAACTCTACATGTTCTCCATCAAGACCACTGTCACATCAATCACAATGTGGTTCTGTCAACTCTAGCTTCCACTCGCTTAAAAAACATGAGGCTGCTGCCGAAGCTGCTGCATCGCAGGAGGTTTTAGCGGTGTTGGATGAACAAGAAAAGGAAATGACAGAACTTCAAAGGTTAGAGGTTGAAGATAAGCAACGACTGGCACAGTTTGAGTCTGAGAACCTTGCTAGACAGCAAGCGATGCAAGAGCAGCGTAGAAAACTCGAACGTCTTGAAGAAGTGAAGAAACTGAATGCCGCAAGAGCTCGAGTAAAGGTCTACGACCAAATCGAAGAAAACTTCAAAGCGATTGACTTGCCTCATACTGTTGCATTAGCAGGAGAACCTCAAACACTCTATGCTTCAAGTCCCCCATTCATTCCTCCATCTCTACCAGTCGCATCACAAATTCTCAATGCCTCAAGTCCCCCATTCAGTCCTCCATCCCTACCAGTCGCATCACAAACTCTTCTTGCCTCAAACACCCCGTTCATTCCTCAATCTCTTCCAGCTACAATGCAAGCCCTTCATAGTCCACAAAGCCTTCAACTGGTATCTCAAGCCCCATCAACTTTAGTGCCCATACCTCAAGTGCAGAACAGCTCTGATTTGGTCAACGTTCTAGCAGAAGCTATAAGTGCTAATCGTCTTCCAACTCCAGAGCCCTCATTATTCACTGGAGATCCTTTGAAATTCAAAGATTGGCAATTATCCTTTGAAGCGCTAATCAATAGGAAAAACATTCCAAAGAACGAAAAACTGTACTACCTTAGAAAGTACCTTGGTGGCGCTGCAAAGAAAGCTGTAGAAGGATTTGTCCTACTAGGAACGGAATCAGCATACGACTCAGCCTGGCAGCTGCTGGAAAAGCGTTTCGGAGACCCTTTCGTGATTGGGAAGTCCTTCAGAAACAAGCTGCACGCATGGCCAAAAATAAGCTCTAAGGATGGGTTTGAACTAAGAGAATTTGCAGACTTTCTTAGGAGCTGTGAAACAGCAATGCCCTACATTAGAACATTGGAAGTTCTGAACGACTGCAATGAGAGTCAAAAAATCCTACTGAAATTGCCTGACTGGTTGGTATCCAGATGGAATCGCAAGGCAATGGAAGTCAGACAAACAAGAGCTGAGTATCCACCGTTCAAAGAGTTCGTAGAATTTCTGTCGAAGGAAGCAGATCTTGCTTGTGATCCCATATCTTCGGTACAGGCGCTGAAGAATGTGGAAAGTGAGAAACCAAGGTACCCACGAAACCAACCCATACAAGCTAAAACACTGTCTACAAACACAACAGAGAGCAGCATTCCATCGTGTGGTTTCTGCAAAAGAACAGGGCATGTTCTCGCCAAGTGTAGAAGGTTCCTTGAAAAGACAGTTCAAGAGCGCGTCAAGTTTGTACAGGTGGAGAAGCTTTGCTTTGGATGTCTAAAGGCTGGTCATCATTCGAGAAGATGTGATAACAAGAACACATGCGAAAGGTGCCAGAGGAGACATCCAACATGTTTGCACGATGACAAGGTCAGTGAACGTCAAAGGTCATCACCTCTAAAGGGAGAAGAACACTTAAAGTACAAGGCAAACATCAAAGAGATGACTGCAACTGCAACCACAAACAGAGTCGTACAAGACGGCGTAAGCACACAAACCTCTTCAATTGTTCCTGTCTGGATCTCATCCACAAAACGACCAGATCAAGAAGTTCTTGTCTATGCGCTCCTAGACACACAGAGCGACACAACCTTTATTCTAGATGAAGTGGCCCAGGAGCTCAACACAAACAAAGAAAATGTCAGTTTGCGACTATCCACAATGTCTACAAGGTCGACAGTCATACCCTGTCAAAAGCTAACAAACCTGCAAGTGAGAGGATACAACTTAGAGAAAAGGATTCCATTACCATCACTTTTCACACGAGAGTTTATCCCAGCCGACAGATCGCACATTCCAACCTCTGAAACAGCACTAAAATGGCCTCATCTGGAACAATTAGCAGACAAGATTCCACCACCATTGGACTGCGAAGTAGGCCTATTGATTGGTTATAACTGTCAGCAAGCTCTTCTACCAAGGGAAATCCTGGCGGGCAAAGAGAACCATCCATACCCGCAGAGAACTGATCTCGGCTGGAGCATAGTCGGCTGCTCAAATCTAGAAAGTGACTGCAGTGATGCAATAGGAACCAGTCATAGAATCATAGTGCGACAGGTGACGCCTGCAGTGCATCAATCAGTTGAGTTAAAGAGAGAAGTACACTTTGCCTGCAGAACTCAGGTCAAAGAGATTAGTCCAACAGACATCATCAAGGTTCTCGAATTCGATTTCGCAGATCACACTACGGATGACAACCTCGTTTCTCAGGAAGACCTTCTTTTCTTGTCCAAGGTAGAGAAGGGTATAAAGCACAAGGAAGACGGCCACTACGAACTACCACTTCCTTTCAAGACGGACAAACCTAATCTCCCAGACAATAAGCAATGTGCTGTTCGAAGGCTCGCCTCTTTAGAGCGAAAGTTGAGAAAAAATGAGCAGTATAACAAGGATTATGTCCGTTTCATGAATGACATAATAACTCTAGGAGATGCTGAGAAGGTCCCATGGAATGAACTCGATAATCAATCAGTGTGGTACATTCCGCACCATGGAGTCTATCACCCCCACAAACCTGGGAAGATCCGTGTCGTTTTCGACTGTTCAGCACGTTTCCAAGAAACCTCTCTAAATGATCATCTTCTGACCGGGCCAGATCTGACCAACACATTAGTCGGAGTACTATTTCGATTTAGAAAGGGTCCAATAGCCATTATGTGCGACATTGAAAGAATGTTTCATCAATTTCATGTCGCAAAGGAACACCAAGACTACTTAAGATTCCTCTGGTGGGACAAAGGCGATCTGGACTCGAAACCCTCAGTGTACAGAATGAAAGTGCACTTGTTTGGAGCAGCATCGTCCCCTGGCTGCTCCAACTTTGGACTCAAACATCTGGCATCTCAGGGTCATGGAATGTTCAGCGAGGAGTCCATCAAGTTCATCCAAAGAAGCTTCTATGTTGACGATGGCTTAATAAGCGTAAAAACAATCGATGAAGCCATTCATCTGGTGGAAGAGTCTAGAGCCTTGTGCAGAACAGGAAATCTTCGGCTGCACAAGTTTGTGTCCAATGAAAAGGAAGTAACCGCCGCAATACCACCAGAAGAACGTGCACAGACCAAAGATCAAGATATGGCCTTAGGAGAATTTCACATCGAGCGAGCACTTGGAGTTCAGTGGTGCATCGAAACTGATGAATTCAAATTCAGAGTCGTGGTTAAAGAGAGCCCACTGACAAGAAGAGGAGTTCTCTCTACAGTCGCCTCTGTCTACGATCCGTTAGGGTTTGTAGCCCCCTTTATATTAGTCGGCAAACAGATCCTGCAAGAGCTATGTAGAGAAAAGGTAGGCTGGGATGAAGATCTTCCCGAACACATTCTGCCAAGATGGGAGTTATGGCTTAAGGATTTGCCACACCTGGCAGCACTGAATGTTCCAAGAAGTTACCTTCCATCACATTTTGACTCAGTCATGCGTTATGAGTTACACAACTTTTCAGATGCAAGTCTCAATGGATACGGTGCATGTTCTTATCTCCGAGCAATAAGTGAAACAGGACAGATCAGTTGTTCACTTGTCATGGGGAAGGCAAGAGTAGCCCCTACCAAGCTAACGACCATCCCGAGACTTGAATTGTCATCAGCTGTGACTTCAGTGCGCAACGGCGATGTTGTAAAAAGGGAGCTTGAGATTGAGAACTTAGAAGAGTATTACTGGACTGATTCGAAGGTGGTTCTTGGCTATGTGAACAATGATGCAAAGAGGTTCCACACATTCGTAGCCAATCGGATCCAACGTATAAGAGCTAGCACGAATCCTGAACAATGGCGACATGTCAGCTCTGGAAATAATCCAGCCGACCATGCCTCAAGAGGACTGACTTCGGTTCAGTTGAAGGAGTCGAACTGGCTGAAAGGACCTGACTTTCTTTGGCAGCAGAATCTTCCATGTAAAGAGGAAATGGTGGGAGAAGTTGAAATGACCGATCCTGAGCTTCGCAAAGCCCATGTTCATGCAGTCAAGATGAAAGAGGTGAATTCACTGGTGAAGCGCTTTACAAAGTTTTCGGACTGGTCCAGAGCAGTGAGAGCGGCTGCTAGGCTAAAGAGATTCATCAGAGAATTCAAAGGACATCAGCCAAGAACAAAGGAAGCAACTAGCCTTGAAGAAAGAAGAGAAGCCGAAATCTTTATTATCAAGCTGGTGCAAGAAGAAGCTTTTGCTGAAGACATTCAGAAAATCAAGCTCCAGAAAGAAAACACCCTGAACAAGCGTAACAAGTTACGCCAGCTGAATGCCTTCTTGGATAAGGACAATGTTCTCAGAGTGGGAGGACGATTATCTCGATCAGCCTTACACCATGACGTAAAACATCCGGCAATACTTCCGAAGAAATCTCATGTGTCAGCCCTTCTAGTCAAACACTATCACGAGCGTGTACATCACCAAGGAAGAGGCATGACCATGAACGAGCTGCGCGCAAATGGAATATGGATTCTTGGTTGCGGAAGTGCTGTCTCCTCACACATTTATAAATGCGTAACTTGCAGGAGATACAGAAGAGCCACAGAAGTCCAAAAAATGGCAGATCTCCCGGAAGAGAGAACAGAAATGTCCCCTCCTTTTACCTATTGCGGACTCGATTGCTTTGGCCCCTTCATCGTAAAGGAAGGAAGGAAAGAGTTGAAACGCTATGGATTGTTGTTTACTTGCTTATGCTCCAGAGCAGTACATATAGAAACACTAGACGACTTAACAACAGACGCTTTCATGAACGCGCTTCGAACATTTGTAGCTATTAGAGGACCTGTGCGTCAATTGAGATGCGATCAGGGAACAAATTTCATGGGTGCCAGGAGACTGTTTTCTGAATTGCTTAAAGGAATTGACCAAGAACGTCAACGAGCATTCGGTTGCGAATTTGTAACGAACGTCCCATCAGCAAGTCATATGGGTGGAGTTTGGGAGCGTCAAATTCGAACTATCCGAAGCATCTTAACCGTTATGCTCGACAAATCCGCAAGCAGACTTGACACCACATCGCTGAGAACGTTTCTCTACGAAACAATGGCTATAATCAACAGCAGACCGTTAAGTGTTGAACATCTTCATGATCCCAATGGACCAGAACCTCTCACTCCCAACCATATTCTAACGATGAAATCATCAGTTATTCTGCCCCCTCCCGGGCAGTTTTGCAAAGAAGATCTCTATTTGCGCAAACGTTGGAGAAGAGTGCAGTTCTTAGCTGATGAATTCTGGCAAAGATGGAAGCGGGAATACTTGCTAAACCTTCAACAACGACAGAAATGGCAAAGAACAACACGGAATTCACAAGTGGATGACATTGTGATTCTACAAGATGACAGCTCTCCAAGAAACGAATGGAAGCTTGCCAGGGTCGTAGAAGTTCACCCTAGTGCAGACAGTATGGTGCGGAA
Organism: Micropterus salmoides; assembly: GCF_014851395.1. Classification (NCBI taxonomy): domain Eukaryota; kingdom Metazoa; phylum Chordata; class Actinopteri; order Centrarchiformes; family Centrarchidae; genus Micropterus; species Micropterus salmoides. Next base: position 22,604,305 of record NW_024040485.1, on the reverse strand, counting down.
GTTGAAGCTACTAGTCGGAGACACTACTGATAAAGGACAGCCACTAACTAAAAGAATCTACCTCGAAAGGCCCATTCACAAAGTAGTTACCTTACTTGAATCTAACTGAGTCACATACACAAGATTACATTCATTCAGTCTTACAACACCTTTAATTGACCTTCCACGTATAGAAATCCTACATTTCAAGTTAATTAGGGATTTGGTGGGAGTGTAAGTGTTGTTGCATAAATACTTGTGTTTTCATGATGCGCAGTTCATAATTGCTGTTATAATTTCATGTAACAAATATAACTTAATTTGGTGTAAAGATAAAATGTAATACATGTTTAAGAACTAAAGGGTAGAATAAGCTGCTAAATGATATGTGGTTAACAGTGTATCTATCTCATTCTGTATATTTACGTTTGTCCCGGAACTAATGTTTTCTGTCTGTGTTACCGCTACAACGGTTTAAGTCGACACTCACTGCCTTGAATTCCGGCGGAGCAGATAGCTCCGATGCTTGTTAAACTGCATAAAAGTTAAAAATGTGGTTTGAAGTTAATACAGACGACCAAATGGACATTCAAGAGACTTCAAAGAACTTAGTAACCTCTTTTCACGACAAGCGGCCAACGAGTTCTCACGGCGTATAAGGCATATACGACGTTCAAGGCGTACATGGTGTGAAGCTGGATGTACCAAAGAGACCCGATGTGCCCACAGCAATAAACGCCCGTTGCAAAGAACTGACCTGTGTCTGTGTTGTCGCGAAGAGAGCTACAGTCACAGAGTTAAATTTTGTTCCTTTTCTTCAAGTTTTTCTTAATGGTTTTTTCTTCATCAATATGTATTAATATTAACGAGAGGCATTACAAGAAAGAAGAATATGTATAGGCAACTATGGGCGTTTGAAGGGTCAGACATGGAGTTCCCTCGCATGCGCCACATTTCAAGTTGATAGTGATTTATAAAGGGAACTTGCTTACAGATGTAGGGGTATGTTGTCACACTTTTCACACCATCTAATATTTACTGAGCACCATATATTACAATGGTACAAATGTCAAACCAAATGAAAGAATGAAGTCTTGGGCAGAAGTTTTGTATTCATTACATCTTCATATCTCATCTCAGATTTTTCTTTTTATTGATAACTTACACTGCACTATAACTTTTACTGGCCTGTTTTCTTTTTCTTTGTTTTTAGCTTTTTATCGTTGCTTTTATCCATTTAACTCTTTTAACCCTGATTGTAACACTGTAACTTTTATTATATTTTATGTTGCTTTTAAACTTTTTTTATATTTCCCTGTTGCTTTTATGTTTTATGTAAAGCACTTTGAGTTACCTTGTTGTTAAAATGTGCTATACAAATAAACTTGCCTTGCCTCATTATGGAGCTGTAGACTGTTGAATAGAGAGTGTGCACTTGTGACAATTTGCCCCATCGGCAGGTAAGTTGTCACACTGCATTATCAAACAGGGAATTTGGAAAATAAATAATTTAATTCAAAACAAAAATATTGGCAGAGCACACATTAAGTGGGACAACCTCTTTCTTTGAACTTTAAAATCAAACGTTCTCTGGAGTGCAAATAGATATACGGTAATTGAATGTAATGCTGCAGATAACTTGTTTAAATGTATAACTTCTTAACTAAACAGATGTGGTGTTTAAACACACACTAATGCAACAATATGAATTTTGTGTACGACCTACATATGTATCTAATCAGACATGTCTTGAGTGTCACAGTTCTGGCACATATAAATTGCCTGGCCTGAGGTGCAAACATCGCAGGCCCATTTGTTGCATTTCACACACTTAAACAATGTCTTCTTTCAAATATTGTATGAAAATGGCTCCACATAGATGAGGCCAAAAGAGATATCGGCGGCTTAAGTCAAAATTCTTGCTGTACTTCTGATTGATTTGTTCTTCAACATCACCTGCCTGACTGCCTTTAACATTATGTCAGGCGGTGTACTGTCATTCTCTGTCTTCTGTTGATAATTTTCTTCCTTCCTTCAAAAACACATTCCTCCTTGCAATTACAAATAAATTACAAGCTTATTTGTCTGCTACCCTTGTTGCCTAACTAAATTAATAACTGGATCATGTAGTGTGTGTGTGTGTGTGTGTTTGTGTTTGTATCTACTAACACACTACATGCCTACGGTATAAGACCGTAAATACTCTGTCATGAATTCAGTCTTGTCCAGGCATATGGCTGCTGCTGTAAACTACAGTGTGTAATATTCTATTTACAGTATCATTTAATACTTGTGTCAGAGGTAATTACACAATTTCATATAGTTTTTTGAGCATGTTCTATGTGTTTATTTGTACTGGGACAAGTAATAACGTGTGACGACTTTCCCCAAAGTCATTGAGACAACTTGCCCAAACTGACATGTGTGCTAATGTTGGCTAAATCTCAAGGTTAGCTTAACATAGCACTTCAACTGAAGTATCAAAAGACATGTTTTGTCATTTTGTCTCCTCTACTTTGTGCAAAGTTATCATTTTGAACATTCATACCTAATAGGTTGGAATACATAAAACGTAAAGTGCAAATGTTTTACTTTTGAAGCAAAATAATAATAAAATTATATTCACCTCAGATTAGAGTGACCTTGACCACATGTGAACAGGAAGTTGAAAGTTTGATTTCTGACATAGAGCCTCTAGTGTTAGAGTTATGAGCAGTGTGACAACTTACACACGAGACAACTTACCCCGCTCTCCCCTATGTACGCACGGTTTTGTAAGTCTGAATATTTTTTGATGTAGGACATTTATGGCTTTTGCATGTACACTTAGTGATGATTATATGCAGTTTTATAAATGAGACCCCAGATGTGTTCACAGGGGTATAGCACGAAATTCTGGGCCCTATAGGCTACAAGTCTCTGAAGGCCCCCTATTAAACCCTAATATTGAGAGAGGCTTATGGTGCTTTCAGACCAAAGGTGAAGCGAGAGTTTACATACAAAGTCAATGCAAAGACAAGTAGAGCCGTGATTTCCTTTCGGGCGGGGCGAAGCGACGCGAAGGGGGCGGTGCTGGCGATGCGAATATTTTAAACTCAAGCAAGAAATTCGCATGGCGCTGAGTCACGATAGCCTATCAACGTTGAGATAGTCCGTTCGTCACCGTCAGCTTCAGAGCATTGTGTGGAGAGGGCCAGGCAGAGCGGGCGATTGAAAATTGGGCTAGAGGAGCAGGGAGCAGCGCTCCAGGTTTCGGACAAATAAACACCCGTGGTCGGACTGGGTTTTTCTCTGACAACTGCTGTTTGCTCAAGGGAGGAGCTCGGAGTAAACTGCTTTTATTAAATTAGCTTTTTACTTTAGTTTTTGGGATTACAACGTTGATTTTTCGAGCTTCTCAGCAGCTAGATTCCGTGCAATTCCGGTTCCAGTGTTAGCGTCGTTTGGCACTACTTCATATTTATATAAAAACCGGACAAAACTGGACATTGCTGAGAGAAAAGAAAGCGAGGAGGTCCAACTACCTGGTGAGTTAAGAAAACATGTGTATGTAACTTTATTCCAGCTATCGTTGTACTTTACTGGGACCAACTTACCATAGCATAGCCCTGATCGATCTGAACTCCATTCAGAAAACAAACATTTTATCAGATGTTGTCCTGCTGTCTTGCTGACAGACCTGACAAAGCATGAATTCATATGTTTAACATATCTGCATCATGTTGTAGTTATTCGGCATCAGTTTAATCCGTTTATTGCTATTTAATCACAGCAAAATGTTTACTTTGGGTTCATACAGTTGTAGTAAAGGCGAGTTATGTTTATTCACGTTATCGCCTTAAAATCTTCTCCCGTTGTGTGAACACTTGCAGCGAATGTACCTCTCGCACCTGCTCACCACCTGATCATGCACTCCTATCATGCCCACTGGCATCAACCAATGAAAACCCACTCTTAAGACTCCAGCACAATTACCACAGATTTACAACTTGCATATACAACCCATAAACTCTTCATAACATGTCTTTAACTAAACATTATCTTAAAGTTATTTATCATACAACATATGTGCAACATACAACAGTTTTTAACAAAATACATCACCATATTTTTACCATCAATATGCAATGACTTTTAATATCAGTATACTATTTAGGTAGTGTGATCCAAATCAAAGCCGCTTCAGACTGCGACCGTAACCTAGCAGATGATATAAGTTACTTATTAATTTTTATCTATGTACTGTATATTTATTGTTATGTTGTAGCTGTTGTTGTTTTGTCTTGTTTTTTCTGTGTGCTATGGACCTTCCATTCTGAGTCCTGAATAAAGTCATTATTATTATTATTATATTACTCACAAGTCCACAACCACACCACATCATTGTTCCACATCTTACAATAAACCAAACTGGTGAGTTCAGAAAACATGTGTATGTAACTTTATTCCAGCTATCGTTGTATTTTACTGTGACCAAGTTACCATAGCATAGCCCTGATCGATCTGAACTCCATTCAGAAAACAAACATTTTAGAAGTTGTTGTCCTGCTGTCTTGCTGACAGACCTGACAAAGCATGAATTCATATGTTTAACCAAACTGCATCATGTTGTAGTTATTTCAGCATCAGTTTGATCTGTTTATTGCTATTTAATCACAGCAAAATGTTTACTTTGGGTTCATACAGCTGTAGTAATAGCGAGTTGTGTTTGTTCATGTTATCGCGTTAAAATCTCCTTCTCGAGATGTGTGTGAACACTTGCAGCAAATGTACTCACGCGAGGAAAGCATCGCGAGGCGAAAATTCGCGTTTGGTCTGAATGCGGCATTAGGCCTACTGTACCACTGTGGTTCGAATTACGGGGGTCTTTTTTTTTACCTGTAATTATACATATTACAATATATTTACCATATTCTTGCCTTATAGTCAAGAATCTTGAAATACGATACACCCCTAAAATGGAATGTACCATTTCCTAGCTTTGATGTTAGTTGAACGTCTCTGCCCACATCACTAGCAGTGTCAGCTGCTCCAGTCCAGTCCACCTCATGCTGGTGGAGATACTGCAGGTTAATGTCAGTAGTTAGCTAGCTTATTCAATACAATTAACTTTCCTACCTTCAGAGTTTCGTAATTAGCATTTATTTTACTTTAAATGAGCAATGTGATGTTAGCTAGCTGATAGTCCATCATATCATTTCATTACCACTATATCATTTTATTTTTTACCTAACTGTCAGCTAACACTGGTGCTCAGGCATGAGCAGTGAAAGAGGATTAGTTATTGTTGATACACATTTTGACATCAATATAGAGTTTATTATTTCATTTTAAGTATTTTCTGAGTCTTTCTACAATAAGCATGATTTGTTTTCACTGTGGAATTCAGGAGTTTTACCTGGCCAGGTAAATGTTTAAATCCAGGTTTGTTATTTCAAATGTATTCAGTTTTATTTATATAGAGCCAATTCGTATTATAATCGTAATATAATTTACAGAGACCCAAAAATTCCCAATTCCCCAACAGTGAATGACAACTGCTTGAGTGAACGCAGATTACATTTCATTCACAGCCAACATGAGCAAGAGGAAAGGAGATATTTGCTAAAAAAAAAGTTGAAACTTATAGAGGTGGTATTATGGTATTTGGCTTTTTCCCTCTACTTTATTGAGTTAAATATCTTTTTTGTGCATGTAGCCTACTACGTTTGCAAAGTTAAAAAGCCCAAAGGGAGTTTCCATCTCACACAGAAAACACTGCTCTGAACTGCCTGAAAACAGCTCGTTCGTAGTCCAGCTTTACTTCCCTTTCTTGTGACATCACAATGAAAGTACGTGTCATAATGCTGCTGAGCTCCGACAAGCCTCAAAAACACTGAGTCGCAGCACACCTCTCCTCTCCCTTCCAAACACTAGCTACCCTCCAGACAGTCAATGGACATGAAGTTACTGTGATGTAGAGACAGAGCTCAGTTAAAACTTTGGATGAAAGATACTTTTGTTACAGGTTAGTAACTGACCACTCTGAAACTCTTGCTCCAGTCCAAATTGCCAACCTGCTCAGCAACATGTAGCCAATCAGCCTTTCTCTGCTCCTGATTGGCTATTAACGTCCTTTCGCTGGCCTGCCCTTCTCTGCTTCTGATTGGCTAGTAATCCTTAACTAGGAACTGCGCATGTGCAACTCCCAACAAAGATCATTTAGAGACAAGATGTATCACTCTGTAGCTAAAACAAAGCCTTCAACACAGGGTGAAAAGAGGAGCTGCAGCAATGTGCAGTTCCTAGTTAAGGACTATGACTACAAAACTTGTCGTGGGGTATGGGGAACCATGAACTGGTGTAATAAATTTGATTAATCATCATCTACACACTGCACACATTAGTTAAATAAGCAAGGATATTGTAAGCATTGTACAACTTTAGGTTACTGAACTGGGTTTCCTTATGACCTGGAAAAAAAGTCCCCCCCCCCTCTTTGTATAATTCGCTAAAATAAATCCTTGGAGATAATATTCATCCAAATAATGGCATTCTAAGAATGAAGAGTTTAAACACTGTCACAATAGCAACAATGTTTTTGTTTGTTTTTGTCCTCAGACGAAAAAGCCTGCCTCCCACCAGTGATACCAAATGCAATATACACAGAAAACCAAAATGGTTGGTATGAGGACAGATACGTTATTAGGATAACATGTGACAAAGGATATGAACCCAAAGGCCGGGATGTCACAGCCATATGTATAAATGGAACGTGGTCCTCTGTGCCGGTCTGTGAGAGTAAGTCTGTCAGATGTAATATCTAGTTTTCCAGTAAACTGTGAAAGTAGACCAGAATAATATCAGTGCTGTAATTCTTAGGTTTAAATTCTCACCAGTTGCACCAACCAAGCCACACATCTGAGCACCTTTACCTGTTGATGACTAATGGGTTTATTTTTACAGAAAGTATCCTTGCATGCGGTGAACCTCCTAAAATCCCCCATGCAGTCATCATTCATCAGAGATACCAGGAGATATTTGCTGTAGATTCAGAAGTGCAGTATGAATGTGAAGATGGATATACTGTAGAGGGAGCAGAAAAATCCATCTTTTGCATAGCTGGAACTTGGACTAAAGGACCACCGTGCAGTAAGTGGACAACTTTACCTTTTTATTAGATTTTATGTGTGTGTGTGTATGTGTGTGTGTGTGTGTGTGTGTGTGTGTGTATGTATGTATGTATGTATGTATGTATGTATGTATATGTATGTATGTATGTATGTATGTATATATATATCCTGGTTGCATATATTATTGTGTCTCAACATTATTGTCTTGTTTTTATGGTGCAAGGGTGGCTCCGTGGGAGCACCCTAAATTTCATTGTACCTTCACAGTGCAAGGACAATAAAGATTATTCTATTCTACTCTATGTGCTGAAAGATGCACTCAAGTTAGACGTGGTTAGATGGTAAATGCTCTTTTAAGACCGGCAAAAAAAATTGAAAATCAGATTATTTTTTTACTGAAACATTGTTCAGGCCACTTTCATGTCGGCGTTAGATTATGGTGATACAGCTCCGACTTCTGTTTTAAAAAGTCTGTGCTCTCATGTAGCCTTGCGTTTTATTACTGAGGAAAGCTTTTACACACACCACTGTCTTTTATATACTGCTGTTGGTTGGGATTCCTTGTGCCCGAGAAGGGTCAGACACTTTTATTCTCTATAAAGCCATCCTAGACAAACTTCCAAATTATCTTACCTCTAAATTGAAAAACAGCTCTTTCCACACACGATCACAGGACTGGTTAGTTCTTGAGGTTCCCCGTGCTCATTCTAAGATTGGTACAACATAATTTTGTGTCTGGTACACCTCAACAAAGGAATACTTCACAGAATGACCTTAAATTTAAAGATACTGTGTCCATAGCACTTTTTAAGAAGTGTCTGTTTGAACATGTAACAGTGAATTGTACTTGCCTATTTTGAATGTGTTTTATTTTAAATGGATTATTCGTGTAGTAGTTTTAACCTTACTTTCTTTGTTTCAGAGTGCACCACTGTAAATGAGGCCTCAGGCTCAGTGGGTTTTTTTTTCACTGTATAAATAAAGACAAAGAAAAAAAAGATAGAAACCATAACTAGGCATGGTCAACATAGGTCAACAGTTCTGTCCTCTATGACCTCCCAAAATTGATTACATACCCTGGGACAGGCCTGCAGCCTACTCCATTGTTGGCTGAGTTAAGCCTGGTCCCCACCTTCACCAGCTTTATAAACTTTGTCAAAAAATACTCCATTAGCTTTCTATTATAGTCAATAAATTTGCAATCAACAACTTCTCTGGAGACAGTCAAAAGTTGGTGCAAAAGAGTTTATTCCAAAACAGGACAAACAAACCCGTACAACATCCCTGCAGGTAGGAGGATTAAGTCCATCCTATGGTCTGCAGACAGTCTTATATACAGTGAGGAAAATAAGTATTTGAACACCCTGCTATTTTGCAAGTTCTCCCACTTAAGAAATCATGGAGGGGTCTGAAATTGTCATCGTAGGTGCATGTCCACTGTGAGAGACATAATCTAAAAAAAAAAAAAATCCAGAAATCACAATGTATGATTTTTTTAACTATTTATTTGTATGATACAGCTGCAAATAAGTATTTGAACACCTGAGAAAATCAATGTTAATATTTGGTACAGTAGCCTTTGTTTGCAATTACAGAGGTCAAATGTTTCCTGTAGTTTTTCACCAGGTTTGCACACACTGCAGGAGGGATTTTGGCCCACTCCTCCACACAGATCTTCTCTAGATCAGTCAGGTTTCTAGGCTGTCGCTGAGAAACACGGAGTTTGAGCTCCCTGCAAAGATTCTCTATTGGGTTTAGGTCTGGAGACTGGCTAGGCCACGCCAGAACCTTGATATGCTTCTTACAGAGCCACTCCTTGGTTATCCTGGCTGTGTGCTTCGGGTCATTGTCATGTTGGAAGACCCAGCCTCGACCCATCTTCAATGCTCTAACTGAGGGAAGGAGGTTGTTCCCCAAAATCTCACAATACATGGCCCCGGTCATCCTCTCCTTAATACAGTGCAGTCGCCCTGTCCCATGTGCAGGAAAACACCCCCAAAGCATGATGCTACCACCCCCATGCTTCACAGTAGGGATGGTGTTCTTGGGATGGTACTCATCATTCTTCTTCCTCCAAACACAGTTAGTGGAATTATGACCAAAAAGTTCTATTTTGGTCTCATCTGACCACATGACTTTCTCCCATGACTCCTCTGGATCATGCAAATGGTCATTGGCAAACTAAAGATGGGCCTTGACATGTGTTGGTTTAAGCAGGGGAACCTTCCGTGCCATGTATGATTTCAAACCATGACGTCTTAGTATATTACCAACAGTAACCTTGGAAACGGTGGTCCCAGCTCTTTTCAGGTCATTGACCAGCTCCTCCCGTGTAGTTCTGGGCTGATTTCTCACCTTTCTTAGGATCATTGAGACCCCACGAGGTGAGATCTTGCATGGAGCCCCAGTCCGAGGGAGATTGACAGTCATGTTTAGCTTCTTCCATTTTCTAATGATTGCTCCAACAGTGGACCTTTTTTCCACCAAGCTGCTTGGCAATTTCCCCGTAGCCCTTTCCAGCCTTGTGGAGGTGTACAATTTTGTCTCTAGTGTCTTTGGACAGCTCTTTGGTCTTGGCCATGTTAGTAGTTGGATTCTTACTGATTGTATGGGGTGGACAGGTGTCTTTATGCAGCTAACAACCTCAAACAGGTGCATCTAATTTAGGATAATAAGTGGAGTGGAGGTGGACATTTTGAAGACAGACTAACAGGTCTTTGAGAGTCAGAATTCTAGCTGATAGACAGGTGTTCAAATACTTATTTGCAGCTGTATCATACAAATAAATAGTTAAAAAATCATACATTGTGATTTCTGGATTATTTTTTTTTAGATTATGTCTCTCACAGTGGACATGCACCTACGATGACAATTTCAGACCCCTCCATGATTTCTAAGTGGGAGAACTTGCAAAATAGCAGGGTGTTCAAATACTTATTTTCCTCACTGTATATCCCCTCTGGGCTGGTTTGCCTCCTCCTTTCCTCATGATGAACTTCTTTTCCTCTGTTATTGTGTTGTTTTTACCAATTGACACTGTTCCCCAGCTGTCATTTATTACTGTATTGTTGACTTTCTACATCTTTATACTAATGGATAAGAAGTTCATCATTTAAATTTCAACTTCAGTCACACTGTATTTTAAGGTTACGCATGCTTAATTTGACACACAATTATATTTTTTAAACAATAAATATAAGAATAACATAAGTAAAGTTGCATTTTTCATTAATGCTTGGTTTCTTACAGCAATCTTTATGTTATGCTGGCTGTTTTCTGCTTATTATCTCTCTGTCGTGTTTTTATCAAGCATCTGACGCTTTTTTGCAAAGCAAGAATTCCTTCAGCAAGTTCACTCAAAGTTCACACAGGTTATAAGCACTCAAAGCGGTTTGGTAGAGGTTGGAAGTTGACAATCAAACCCCTTAATCAGTAATTAAGCATGTAGTCTTAATATTAGCAGATTAACACATCAGCAGTTCCTCATGTAATCACAACAGTAGATAACAGTAGACCAAAGCATGCACTGTCACAGTGTCGGCAGCCTCTCCTATGGTCATAATCTACAGTAGATGACAGTTGGATAAGGCAAACCATCTGCAGCCACTTCCTGCAGTCATTCCTCCCACTCAAGAATCTAACCACAGTGAGCTTGTTTCTGTGTTCATGACTACAGTTCACTACTTATAAGTAAAAACCAAAGCACATCCAGGTAAAAAGAAAATGATTAAGAATTATTAATGATTAATACTAGTAAAATGATTAAAAATGATGATGATATAAGAATGATTACTTAAAGTAACTGATTAAAGCTAATAAAACTGATTAAAATGATTAACAATGATTATTAATATTGTTGACCGATCATGCTATTTTAACCAAAAACCTGACTTTGTGGAATAAGCTGGTATCTCTTGTGCTGTGTGCTATAGACAGGACATTCTTACTGTATTGATGTATGTTTTGTAACACAATTTTCACTAATTCTGCTTCTACATTTTCCTTTGCTGCTGTTTTTGATGATGCCTTACTGTGATCATTCTGCTCCCAGAGCACACATGCCTGCTTACACACACACATGTGCTACTGCCTCCGGGCAGTTAGACACAGAGAGGACCACACACACTCGGAGCTATAGAGTCTTAACGTTGTGATCTTTACACTATAAAATAACACTCTTAATGATGACAATAGCTATAGAGTTTTGACACTGTAATCCTAACTTTACACTCTAAAATAATCCTTTAAATGATGCCAATGCAGACCACCTTCGCTCTAGCAATTAATGATAACAATTTAGGCTGTAGTGTTCTAAATTAATTCTCAACACCATCCCTGAATTATGAGGCAGCCTTCACATTGACCATATCTGAAAACAGGGAGGCATCTTACAAAATATGTAAAATATACTTATAGTTATGGTTATATACTAAAATGAAAAGTTCAGAATAAGGATAGAGTAGTTACGTCTGTTTCAAATAACTTGGTTCTCTCTGCTGGTAAATTTGAGAATTAGCGGTATATCTATTTTACTTTTTCTATAATAATACTGTTCTCCACTTAGGCAGAGTAACCAGACCAGAGACTGGACATGGTGGATCCACAGTTGGAGGAGCAGGTGGGGGGGGCACGACATCTGCTGAAAGGGGGACACAACCTCCAGGTGGAGCTGAGTTTTTGACCTTTATATAATTGTTGAAAAATATATATATATTATACTCAATTTAATGATCATTGATTGAAAGATGAAATCTCTTCTCAATTTACACCACCCCACTGGGGCCGATCATTCGCTCGCACGGCTTCTCTTACCACTGCTACGCAGACGACACGCAACTCTACCTATCCTTCCCACCAGGCGATCCCACTGTTTCAGCACGGATCGCGGACAGTCTGTTGGACATATCTGCATGGATGAAGGCTTGCCACCTTCAACTAAACCTCTCTAAGACTGAACTCTTGGTCATTCCAGCCAAGCAATCTATCTACCATAACATCAAACTACAAATTGACTCCGCAACCATCACTCCAGCCAAGGTGGTGAGAAACTTGGGTGTCATGATTGATGACCAGCTGTCCTTTTCAGACCATGTTGCTGCTGTCTCTCGTTCATGCCGCTTTGCTCTTTACAACATAAGGAAAATCAGGCCCTACCTCACTCAGTACGCCACCCAGCTTCTGGTACAGGCCATGGTTATCTCTCACCTCAACTATTGCAATGCCCTCCTAGCAGGTCTTCCAGCTTGTGCGGTGAAACCCTTACAAATGGTTCAGAACGCAGCAGCGCGTCTGGTTTTTGATCAGCCCAAAAGAACTCATGTCACTCCATTACTCAGTGACATCCACTGGCTCCCCGTGGCCTCCAGAATTAAATTCAAGTCTCTAATGCTTGCATACAGAGTGACTACTGGGTCTGCACCCATCTACCCAAACTCCATAATACAAACTTACATTCCTTCTCGGCCGTTACGCTCCTCCAACGAATGCCGCCTGGCTCTGCCATCCCTTCACATGAAGCAATCCCAGTCCCGGCTGTTCTCATCTGTGACACCACGACGGTGAAACAAGCTACCACACGCCATCAGAGCAGGGGCGTCCCTCTGTAACTTCAAGAAGCTCTTGAAAACTCATCTCTTCCGAGAACACTTCCTCTTATAACACCTCTAACTCCAAACCTCTAACATGCACTTCCTGTGCTCTTCTTCTTCTATCCCCTACAATGATCTTGTATAGATAGCACTTTTTGTTTGATTGCACTTAGGGATCTACCCCATTGATGTGATATGTCAGTTGTAGATCTGTAGTTGATGCTCTGTTGATGCTTGTATGTTGTTCCTCAAATGTAAGTCGCTTTGAATAAAAGCATCTGCCAAATGAGTAAATGTAAATGTAAATCTACTTTTGTTATTATTTAAAACTAATTATTTACAATTATCAAAAAATAATAATAATTGTATTTGGACATTACTCTGAATGAGAAAGAAAAAGATACCAAATAACATCCCAAAGTGTTACTAACTGTATCTTCTGTTCTCTGTATATACGCCCCTGTGTGCAGATTTAATACAAAGGGACAACAGCTGAACCAGTTTCCATTAATTTCTCTATGGCATTATAGAGACAAGAAATGTGAATTAGGCTCAACTGATTTTCTAACGTTCTTTAAAAAAGACAGTTTAGTCGTCATGTTAACCATAACCCCTATTTTTTTTCTGTCAATATGGTTGCTATAATAAATCATTGGAGATAATGTTCATGCAAATAATGGCATTTTTAAAAATGAAGAGTTTAAACACTGTCACGACTGTAACAGTGTGTTTGTTTGTTTTGTTCTTCAGAGGAAGGAGCCTGCCTTCCACCAGAGATACCAAATGCAAAATACACAGAAAACCAAAACGGTTGGTATGAGGACGGATCTAGACTTGGAGTAACATGTGTCCAAGGATATGAACCCAAAGGCTGGCAAGTCACCATATGTAGAAGTGGAACATGGTCCTCTGTGCCGGTCTGTGAGAGTAAGTCTGCTATACCAGTAAGCTGTAAAACTAACCAGAATAATTACTGTGCAACATTATACCTTGTACTGTATTTATCAAGTCAACAGATAAAATACGCAGAACGATTTTAGTTGACATTACAGAGTAACTTTCATTAAATCTATATGTTTCTTGGAGGAGCCAGACCAACTATTGAACATAGTGGATCCACAGTGGGAGGAACAGGTTGGGAGGACACTGAACAAGTTGGGGGAACAAAACCTGGGGGTGGAGGTAGTTTATTTGTCTGTATTAAATATAAATGAGTATATTCATTGATTTAATTCTTCTTTAGAATATGTATATATTTTATATCTAATTTATTTTCTTATTCCTACTTAGGCAGAGGAACTGAAACAGGTGCCGTAGGAGGTAGATTATTGACAATGATTGTATTATAGAAAAAACTATAGATATAATGGGAAATTTAATAATCATTAAAGTTAATCTACTTTACATTAAAATCTTTAATTTTCAAAAAGAATAATGGGGAAATTGTTTTGACATTACTCTGAATCAGAAAGAAAAAGAGTCCAAATAATATGCTGAAGTGTTACTAACTGGTGTGTCTTCTGTTCTGTGTGTATACCTTTATCTCCTCTGCATCTTACAGGATCTTCTGCCACCTCTGGCTCAAATGACAGAGACAGTCAACCTGCATTCATGTCAAGTAAATCATTCAGATCAAATGCTCCTTTTACATCACATGTATCGGGCTTTGTTTATATATTTACTATTCAAATATTTCTTCACTAGCTGACCAGTTACTGTAAAAGAATCTGTAGCCTCACTGAGTGGTTTGGGGATAGGCATGGTGTGTATTTTCTGTGATACATCCTCCCGGTGAAGCTCATCGCTGGCAGGTGAAAAGAAGCAGCAGGTGACGTCACATGGTGGCAAAGGACCACAGTGTGAGAATTACACATTCAACATGGGAAAAAAACAAGGATTAAATCGAGTTAAAAAGCCAGTCAGGGAGGTTTTAGGTAACCAAAATAATAGGCTGATGGCACTATGTTAATTTTATTACAATATGTTGTGCTGTTGTTGCTGGATCACCATTTCACTGACATACTGTGACAATGTTAAATCTCTTTTTTAATTTCAGTTGACCACTGTGGAGAACACCCAAACGTTCCAAACGGTGATGTTGTACAAGTGAATCGAATGTCTTTGAAATACCAATGTAATGCCTTTTACACACGAGTCGGTTCAGACACCGTGACGTGTTACAGTGATGGCAGTTGGTCAGACCTTCCCATCTGCAAAGGTTTAAACAAGTCAATATCACAATTTTTCATTCTCAAAGTCTATCAAAGATGTTATACCACATAATTACATATATGTGTTTTTTTTGTATTACTTTTGTGCAGAGGCATTCTGTGTCGTGGATCATACTAGACATCGTTGGGACAACTTTCAACTATCTGGAGTTGAATATATCAAGGAAGGAGAGAAAAAGACATTTCCATGCATTTATTCTTCTTGGAGCAGGGTTTTTCAGTGCATTAATGGAAGAATACATTTTACAGACTGTAAGTATATACGTAAGCTCTTCACATATTTATTTGCCACTAAACTTTTAGTTTCAACCTTTTTATTGTCAGCTACTATGTTTATGAATATGAACTAAAGTGATTTAGATATGAATCGTTTTCAGTGTGATAGTTTCAAGAAGAAGAAAAAGGAAAAGAATAAAAGGAAAAAAGAACACCAAGAACGGAAACCTGAGTATTTAGAAAATAAGCCTGGCATTACTCTGTAGTTTTCTTATTGTCAACAAATCCCATGAAAAGAACCAAACATGTCCGACTGGACTGGCACTCTTGCAGCTTGCCCCTGAGGATAAGAACATTTCTTCTCATCGAAACAGCAAAAAGCCAAACTTTTCCAACTATATGTCTCCATATCCAGCTCTCCAGCCAGCTTCTCATATCCCCATACTCCAGTTAGTTCACTCAGTGCTTTCTCATGTCATCACACCACCCATCAACAGCAGAGCTGCTCCAACCTTCTTCACTCATATACCTTCTCCCTTTGTGTCTAATATGTCTCATCTCTTTTCTTTATTTAAACACATTCATAGCATCCTTTCCTCTTCACTTTTCAGCCACCACTAATACTGCTCCTTTGGCTCCTTCAGCCTCGTCTTCCTCCTCTGTAAAATTAAACGTTTCTGTTCATAACGCCTCAACAGCATCAAGCCATGGAGTTTTCTCCACCCAACATTTTCTATTGTCACCTGTCTCATCTTTTATCTCCTTACTCTCCAAAACCACAGCACATTTTCCTTCCCTACATTGCCTTCCATCGTTGACCCTTTCCTAATGCAAACTCTGTGGCCAACAGCTATTTCCCTTTAGCCTCCGCCATGCCCCCAGTTTGCACCATTTCAGCCACTCGACCCTCTTCTGTTTGACCGTGTTAGATCCAGCTGCCCCACAACCCTACGACACATGGTTTGTGAACAGCAAAATATCTCAAACACTAATAAAAATGGGTATCTTGTCATGGAATTTGTCTACAGTAGGAAAATATAGAATAACACCAGTCTTGTCCTATAAGAACAGAACAGATTTTCCTCAGTAGGTGCAGCTAAGCAGAAATGTAGTGAATCAGCCATCAGTAACAAATGTTTGTGTGAATTAAACTACCTACTGAAATATTCACTGCTGTGCTGCTGTTGGATTCTTTTAGGTTGTCATTATTATGACATTCAACGGGTAAGTGTTATTCTTGGATTTACTTTTTTAAAGAATGTAATTACTGTTAAATTGTTTATTTATTGTTGGACAATACTTTATTTGAACTTTATCCTGCAATTTAATACCATGTTAATATTGATGAATTAGCTATTAACATTATTGCTTATTGTCTGTGTTGTAAACAGGGTTTATGCCGATAAAGCACAAGAGAAGAACAACTGCTGGGCTGACAACAAAAGCCAAGTTGGAAACTTTTGAAATACCTCCACCATAAAACAACTACGCCCAAAAACATGTTGTCTCAATTGTATTTGATTTTTTTAAAACTTCATGCACTAATAACATGATCAATATTTTGACTGTATAAGGGTCATATGGCCTACAGTAATCTGAATTAAATGTTCACTAGAAGGTCTTAACATAGATCTTTGTATTATTTTGTCTACACATTGTTCAGAACAGTCCTTCCTCTCTGCAAGCACTAGTTCTTCTTATATTATCATACTTGAGACAGCATTAATACAAACTCTTGACAAAATCCATTGTCAGTTTAAGTGCTTCATGGTGGGGTCATCATAATCAAATAAAATAAAAAACACAACTGTCCAAAGCTATTTACAGCATCTGAAGCTGCATGTTTGAAATGCAACATGTTGCTGCCTAACCGACACTGATGTAGAAGTGCAATACATGATGGTTCATTGACAGAATAATAAAATATAGAACATACAGTACATCTAAGGCTGATGAGAACGTCTTTAGTTCTGCAGGTATTTAGTTATGAACCAAATAATTGGGCAAATTAAATGATGGCACTAGTTCTAACAAAGTTAAATCAACTCACCCTGACAAGAACATGAATGTGTGCACCAAATTACACCGCAATCTATCAGATAGTTGTAGAGATATTTAATTGTGGACCAAAGTGGTGATGAACCAATGACCATGCTGCTAGCATGGCTAAACAGGATCAGGAGTTTATGCAAACTTGTTCAGGTAGTGTTATTTGTAACTGCAACAGTGGTGACTGTGTAGATCGTTTGTCATTGCACACAGAAAATGTGGTGACCTATGGATTCCATCTACAAACATTTTATCCACAAAAAAGTTCAGTTAACTTGTTTAAATTTCAAGATAGTTAACTGTAAGAGTGCAACTTGTCACTGAATTCATAGACTTCAGTTTCACACACTGTGAGCAGATGGAGGTAATTTACTCAAACTGTCCCTGATGATGTTCCGATGCACAGGTTTTGTTTATATTGTGTAAATAAAATGTAATGAACCTTCTATGACAAAGTATTTTCTCTGAATAGCTTTGCTCTTACAATGTGGTAAGCTGACATTTTAGAGATTATCAGATTTAAACTTGTAACATGCGTTACCTAAACCTGTTTGACTGCAATGCTCTTGGCTAGTTGAGTCTTACTCTCACATAATGGTTGATTATCCATGTAGATCTGGATGTTCTGAAGGTTTGTGTTCTCAGAAGCAATCAAGGACAAATATGTGTTTTTAGATCATCTGTTAATCAGAATCTGTTAATCAGAAGAAGTGAAGGCCAGGCTACATAAATAACTAAATCAGTGCAGGCAGACGACTGACCTCTGATCAGAGCAGTCCAGTAAAACATTTTGAAATTTGGACAAATACTCAAATAGATTTTTGTAGAGAGTTTCATAACAAATAAACCATAGAGATTCTGGTACTCTGGGACAAATTAATCATTATGACAGGCATTTTCCAAACAAATGTGGAATTAACAAATGACGTATTTGCCCTAAGTAATTAATAATAAGTTACATGTAATTATGTCTATTGTTATGCAACTAGTCAACAAAGCAAATGTGTAAAACTACATGGCAAATAAAGCAGTTACTGATTCTAAATCTGATTCTGAAGCCCGGGGCTTTCTGTATGCTGAAGAAGAGGAAAAAGATGATATGAGAGTAGTTTTCTCCTTTTCTGTAGGTGTGTGTGTACATGCAGCCTATTTGTCCATCTCTCCTTCGGCTCCAGAACAACAGCATGATGCCTGTGTGTTTACTTGACAAACTTTCTGGGAGAAGGCCCCCAACAATTATTAACTGGTTCTGATCTGGACTAAGCTCTCAGATTTACTGTGTCGTGGGATGATTTCATTCCTGACAAAATGAACATCAGATATCTTGGATTAGTTCTGATTTGGTTTCCAGGAGTGCTTCATGGTAAGAACATTAAATACTTTGACATCCAACCATTTAAGTTTGTTAAAAACAAATGCAGTGACTGTAGAGTAATTTTGCTTACTATTGTATTTTAGCACAAAGCGCTGCACAGTCCTGTAGTGCTCCTAAACTGGATGGTGGTTTCTTTGCCCCAAAGCAAGAGACTTATTCTCATGGAACGGAGCTCAGTTATACCTGTGATACTGGTCGTAAACCTGTGGTGAAGGGATGGTGGGCAACAAGCACATGTCAAACTGGAAAATGGTCTCATACACCACAGTGTATAGGTAAGTGTTCCCTCTGCTGTTTTACTTTGTCCACATGGTTGCTCCGTCACTCTATGAATGGCAAAGTCAGTCTGTCGGCCGTGCACTACTTTGATCCAGACTGAAATACTGAACGTGTTGGATTGATTGCAATGACATTTGGTCTAGACATTCATGTTGCCCTCGGGATTATGAATTGTAATAACTTGGCTTAATTTTCATCTATATTATTTAATTTAACTTTAATCATATATCCATAATCAAGGCAGTGGAGCATTCCCTTTAGCAGCCAATATATAATAAGTCCTTGGAGGAATATTCATGCAAATAATTGCAGAAATATTTTAAACATAAACATTTACAAATAGAGGTGGTATTATGTTTTTTGGCTTTTTCTCTCTCCTTTTATTGAGATATATCTATTTTTTGTGCACGTTAACAGGTTTGCAAAGTGAAAAAGCCCAAAGTCCAGCACAAAGGGAGTTCCCATCTCCCACAGAAAGCTCTGCTCTGAACCGTTTGAAAACAGCTTGTTTGTAGTCCAGCCCTTCACTTCCTTCACTGTGACGTCACAATGAAAACGCGTCATAAAGCTTGCCAAGCGGCTAGCGGGGTCAGGCACACCCTCAAACCAAGCTAGTCTGAGCAGAGGCCCTTTGGCTTGACTCGCCTTTGTTTGGTTTTCCATTGTAGAAATGTTGCACCTGCTTCCATGTACTTTTTTTCACATCACATCACCTCTGTCGAGGTTCCAAGCGAGCTGAGGGAAACTAAAATGTAACGTGAAAACACGACAGACTGTTGTGGACTTGTGAGTAATATAATAATAATAATAATAATGACTTTATTCAGGACTCAGAATGGAAGGTCCATAGCACACAGAAAAACCAAGACAAAACAACAACAGCTACAACGTAATAATAAATATACAGTACATAGATAAAAATTAATAAGTAACTTATACCATCTGCTAGGTTACGGTCGCAGTCTGAAGCGGCTTTGATTTGGATCACACTACCTAAATAGTATACTGATATTAAAAGTCATTGCATATTGATGGTAAAAATATGGTGATGTATTTTTGTTAAAAACTGTTGTATGTTGCACATATGTTGTATGATAAATAACTTAAAGATAATGTTTAGTTAAAGACATGTTATGAAGAGTTCATGGGTTGTATATGCAAGTTGTAAATCTGTGGTAATTGTGCTGGAGTCTTAAGAGTGGGTTTTCATTGGTTGATGCCAGTGGGCATGATAGGAGGAGCATCATGGGCATCGACACTTCACTCCAGCAGACAGTGACTGACGGTAGACACATCACAAAAAACTCACAGAAGTGCACCAGTTATCAGGCACTCCTTTATTTTATTTTCCTGCTCATAAACGACCAATTGCTTTTGGGTCTCAACGTACACGAGCCACGCATCAGGCCTGCAACGTTGTTTGAAGTGGTTTTGCCAGCTGTATGTGAGAGTGTTATAGTGTGGTGAACTGTGGTATTGTTATCTTGCAACAGAACTACTGAATTACCGCAGATCTTGTGTGAAACGAGTGATTGTTTATTTTGCATTTATTTTATTTTTCTAAAGAATAAGAGAACTTTAATCATATAGTAGAGTGGTGTTGATTATTTTATCTGAAAGCCAGTTATCATATCTGAGTTTCACATTTTGACTACAAGGGAAGCTAAGATAGTTGACGCCGGGTTTCAGTGTTGATGTTAAGAAACAATATTCTAAAAGAACTCGGGGCCCTGCCCAAACTTACTTTCTAGAGGGTAGGAGCGCTACACTTGTTTCTTACGACCCGCACTTCTCTGCTTCTGATTGGCTAGTAGTCCTTACCTGGGAACAGCGCATGTGCAACTCCCAACAAAGATTTTGTACAAGTAAGATGCATCCCTCTGTAGCTCAAGAGCGGAGCGTACAACACATAGGGTGAAAAGAGGAGCTGCAGCAATGTGCAGTATGAGAAGAATATGGTGTTTTTTGAAAGTTGAACCATGTAAACCTGTTCTGGTACAACCCCTACTTAAGATTTTGAACCTGAAAATGAGCATAATACCACCTTTTTAAAGGGTCAGTGTGTAAGAATCAGTGGTTCTTCCAACTTCAGTGTGTGTTCATGTGCTCTTAAGTTGGAATGTGGACTCAACATGGATTCCACATTCTCTCCAGCGCTCTCTAGAGCCTTTTGTCCATTTGGGCTACTGTTGGAACATGGCGCCGTCCATGTTAGAGGACCCGCGGTGTACGTAGGTAGAAATGGCTCATTGTAAGGTAATAAAAACATTAACGGTTCCTTATATCGCCCTGTGATGGACTGCCAACCTGTCCAGGGTATAACCCGCCTTTCGCCCGATGTCAGCTGGGACCCTGTATGCAGGATAAGTGTTTGACGATGGATGGATGGATGGATTCATTATATCATATCTTTGTACACTACTGAAAACATAGTTATATATATTATATTGTTTTTCTGTCAATAGATCCTCCTAAATATGACACACTGAACCTTTAAAGACTGACACCATGGTAAAAATGTGTTGTTTTCTTTTCCTCAGACGAAGCAGCGTGCCTTCCACCGGAGATGCCAAATGCAAAATACACAGAAAACCAAAATGGTTGGTATGAGGACGGACACATGATTAGGATAACATGTGAAAAAGGATATGAACCCAAAGACCAGGATGTCACAGCCATATGTAGAAGTGGAACGTGGTCCTCTGTGTCGGTCTGTGAGAGTAAGTCTGTCAGATGTTCTATACCAGTAAGCTGTGAAACTAACAGAGACCAGAATAATATCAGTGCTGTTAATTCTTAGGCTTGAATTCTCACCAGCTGCAACAACCAAGTAACCACTCACATGACAGTGTGCTTATTTTTACAGGAAGTATCCAGGTTTGCGGTGAGCCTCCTAAAATCCCCCATGCAGTCATCATTGATCAGGAATACCAGGAGGTGTTTGCTGTAGATTCAGAAGTGCAGTATGAATGTGAAGATGGATATACTGTAGAGGGAGCAGACAGCAAAAAATCCATCCTTTGCATAGCTGGAAACTGGACTGAAGGACCACCGTGCAGTAAGTGGACAATGTGCTGAGATATGCAGTGATGAAAATACAATGAATTAATATTTAGATTATTATTTTGGTTAGTTGCTTATTTAAGAATAAGCAACTAATCTAAAAGCAACTAGTTGCTTATTTAAGAATAAGCAACTAATCAAAATATTAAAAGTATTTAAAGAATGTTGCAGCAACAGGTGCATGAAAATACAATGAATCATTTAGATTATTATTTTGGTTAGTTGCTTATTTAAGAATAAGCAACTAATCAAAATATTAAAAGTATTTAAAGAATGTTGCAGGTTTGGTAGGTGGCACAGTTTATAGTTTTGTTTCTAGAAGACAGGTTTGCAACACTGATCAATCGTGTTATAAAAAGCTTAAAGGAATAGATCAAATGAGAGATTTGTGAAAGGTGTCATTCAGAGAACCCACAGAGAATCAGCCAGCTACAGTTTCTCTCAGTTCTACAAAGATTTATAGCAACATTCCTCAGTGTTTTGTTTTTTATGACCCACTATTTTAAGATGCCCTATAGAGTTTGCTTGTAAACAAAGTTTCTGTTTGTATTCAGTGTTACTCACCAAAATGCATTGTGTGTATCCTTATGTGAAATTTATTGGTGGTAAACTCTTCTATGACAGCTCAAAATATTTATTTCCATAAAACCTTTTTTATTTTTTATATTTCAGTGAGCAACTGTGGAACCCACAGTTCCTAATGGTGATTGTAGCGGGGGTTCTCGTCCAACCTCCTCAAAATAGGGAAAAACACATGCGTAGTCGAAAAATAGTGGCGTGATTTTTATTATGCCGGCCTCCAAAGTGCAAACAGTGAAAAACTTGTATAAAGAAAACAAAACTAAAAAAATAACGATTTGAAAAAAATTAATAACTTACTCAATAATAAAGTTACAAAAAAAATACTTTGATAACTCAGTTTCTCTCTATCCCCTCAAAAATACAAATCACTAGTTACCTCCTCTGTGACCAGGCCAAGACTGACCTCACAGGCCCAAAGCTGCCACTTTTAAAGACAGTAGCCCTTCCCACTAGGCTTAACCATTATTTACACAATATAATAAACAGTTTTTACTAACTCCAGAAAAGGATTTATATCTATTACACTTCGACATATTTTCAACAATATTATATCCACCTCCACAAACATTTTCCTTCCAGTTATTTACATCACAAATTATTATTACAACCAAAAACCATAATTTTGCAGTTCACATGACCATGAAAGCGCGCGAGAACATGCTATTTAAAAGAAGGAAATGTTACGCTCCTGTTTTGCCAAACTGGATGGGAAACAGAGCAAACCTGCGATGCATCTCGACACATAGTAAGTGTTTGATGTTTGTTTAAATGTATGCTTAAAGAAGAATAGAACTACCAAGTGTGCACCCTTGATCGCGCTACTTAAACAGTAGAAGAAAAATGCATGATAAAAAGGTTTTATGACCGGCTTAATTGAGGCTGGACGGAGCCGCTCCGTCACAGTGATGTTGTGAAAACGGGTCAAATGTTTTTAACGTACTAGTGCGGTTCCTTTTACACACAAGTGGGTCCAGCGGCAGTGGTTTGTTACAGTGATGGCACATGGTCAGAAGTACCCACCTGCAGAGGTATAAACAAGTCAGTTCTAAAGGTCTATCAAAGAGGTGGGCTGGGAAAATAACAACACATTTTCTATTTTATTGTTTTGTGCAGCTACCTTCTGTTCTGTGGATACAAATGAATATCCAGCCTTAGAACCTGCTGGAGTAAAAATTCTAAAAAATGGTGAGAGTGAGACATTCAAATGTAAGGATCTCTGGATGTTTAATAATTATTCTGTGGGCCGCTGTGCTGATGGAAGAATGACGTTTACCAGATGTAAGTATCACTATGAGCTCATTACATGTAAATATGCCATTAAACAAATACAGCAGTTTTGTTGTTTTCCCTAATCAGTGGCAGCTAAGATAAAGTGTGTGTGTATTTATGGATTCCAAACACCAGACCGCTATACTTGTGAGGTCCAAAAGATTTGTTGGGACCAAAATGCTGGACTCGAGGGCTTTTTGAGGGTCAAGACTTGGTTTTAGTGTTAGAATTAGATTAAGGTTAGGTTAAGGGTTAGGATGTAGTTGTGATGGTTAAGGTTTGGGTAATGTTCTAGGGAATGCATTGTCAATGATGGGTCCCCACAAAGATAATAACGCAAGGCAACTAGCTTGGCTCTGTCTAAAGGTAGCAAAATAAGCTTGTTGGCTGCTGAGATTTTTTTGTTTACTTTGCACCAAAGAAAAGAAAGACGAGGGGAAACATGTCCAGCTACAGTATTATTATTTTTATTATTATTATATTATATTATATAGCTGATTCACTATAGGCTTCTGCACCATGATTTAAAAGTACTGGTCCTCTACAACTAATTCAATGAACAAAACAATACAATAAAACAGAAAGAAAACTGCAGACATTTAGTAAATCAGACTTCACCTCCCTATCAAAAGTCAATAATCTCCTTCACATAATCACAGCTGTGCCTCTTTGATTGTTTTCAGGTTGTAACAAGTTTCAGCTAAAGATGGTGAGTTTTACTCCTGATTATACTTTTATATATATATATATATATATATATATATATATATATATATATATATATATATATTAGTTCATTACATTTAACTGAAAGTGTTTAATGTTTGTTTAAACCTCTGTCTTGTAACCAGAATACTTGCTAAGACTGTATCACCAAGGGGAAGATACTGCTGCCTTTGGATATGCTCACCACCGACTGAAAACAAATGCCAGACTGGAAACTTTTGAGAAACAACAAAGCTATATTAACATAGGCTGCGAATGCTTGCAGCATTCACACCCAATCATGCTATCACGCACGTGATGGGTTTTTCAAAAACCATATTGATCCATGGATGGCTACATAATGTAGGAGCAAACTGTCGGTCTGTATGCTCAAAGCTGCAAAACTATCTTGCTTGTAAGACTTACCTGAATAAAGTATTCAACTGGAATTTCAACACTAATCTTGTGTCTGCTGAGTTCTTGTGCTGAAGTCATGCCCCAAAAGTAATCTGTCCATCCTTTATTCATACCTGCTTATCCTGATCCTGTATGCACTCCCAGGGGGAGTACCACCTGTACAGGCTGTCTGTCACAGCCTTAATAACTCAAAAGAATCTTTAAATTTTATTCATCATGACACAATGTTTTAAGAAGAGCATTGCCACTGTTTTAGATATTTAAATATCCATTAATTAATTCAAATGTCTGTGACTTCCATATAACTAAAATCCACCAGCAAAGCAACTCCAGGATGCAACAGTAACTTAACCACACATGATTATTTTGTTTTTCCACTCCTTCATTACTAAAATCAGATAATTTCTCAATTAAATGGTTTTTTATTGATGACTTGATTAACGACTGTATTTAAAATAAGGTTCTTCTATACTTCATCATTGTGCTCATATGTACATAACTTTGCATCACAGTTACAAACACAGAACATTCAAGTGACATTTTGTACAGGCAATACACAATATATGTGAAGGCCTCAGTGATTGATATTTTTACTGGAAGAAAAAAAATACTTACGTGATTCATCAGTTTATCAAAATTGTCATTGATTACTTTTCTGCCAATTGAGTGATCCCTTAAAAAACTATTTGCTTTAGCTCTTTTGTGACTACCTGAGTGAGTTCACCTGATCACACTTTATTTAAAGACTGCTTTCCCTTTCACTCACTATTTGACCTTGACTTGGTCTCGGTTTCTACAAGAAGAGGTTATTTTGCTCTTTAGTTTTATCCTATGTCCATGTTAGTTTATCTGAGGACTTTAACTTAAGATATTTATCTTTCCTCATATCATATAATGGACATATTAATTTGGGTTCTAATCTTATGTTTGTTTTCTTTCGGAACGAACGGCTCAAGTGTATTTATCCGCCTTAAATGTTGGTACATGCAACCTTTGAGTATTGAAGAAATAAAATTTGTTCAGAGGACTGGAGTGTTCCTGCGTCATTCCATGCATTCAGATTGGATGCCCAAGATATATAGCAAACTTTTCATTTTGAACCTCCTAATATAGTGCGTGTTGTGCACAGAGGAAGCTGAATCCAGCCCCAGCAGTGTGCTCAGCAGGCATCAATAACAACAGAAATGAATAATCAGACAGGGCCTGAAAGGAGGAGCTGGTTAAAAGCTGCTTGCAGGCTATAGCAGCTTGAATAAGGTGCCTTTATTTGATGAATGCTGAGAGGAATCAGAGAGGAATCAGCTGAACAGTCAGCTGACGTGGCGGGATTGTGAGCTGAGCTTGACTTTGTTGCCTGCCTGAACTAGTGCTGTGCTCCGTTAAACTTTCTATGACAATTTGCTCTGGATAGCTTTGCAAGCTGTCATTTTTAAGATTTAAACATGTAACGTGTGTTTCTTGAACCTGTTTGACAAGCTTGAATTTTGAGACTGCATTTTTTAACAATTAGAATATCTGCTCTTGTAAGTGGATGGCTTGTTGAGTCTCTAGATTATCTATGTGAGTCTGGGTGTACTGAAGGTGTGTGTTGTTGTCAGAAGCGATCGAAGGCCAAATGTGTTTTTAGATCATCTGTCAATCAGAAGAAGTGAAGGCCAGGCTGCGTAAAAAACTGAATCTGTGCTGGCAGAAGACTGACCTCTGATCTGAGCGGTCCAGTAAATCATATTGAAATTTGGACTCCAAATAATCAAATCGATTTTTGTAGAGAGTTTTATAACAAATGAACCACAGTGAGTCTGGAACTGTGGAGACAAATTAATCATTATCACAGGCCTTTCCCAAACAAAAAAACTAATGTTGACTTAATACAATAAATTCCATATTTCTCCCAAGTGGGATTCATAAAGTAATTATTCTATAAAAACAAAATATATTGACAAAAGTGGCCCTCCGATGGATTGGCAACCTGGACGGGTGTACCCCGCCTTTTGCCTGATGTCAGCTGGGATTGGCTCCAGCCCCCCGCGACCCTGTACGCAGGATAAGCGGTTGATGATTGATGGATGGATATTGACAAAAGTGATCTGAATCTGGAATCTTCCACAAACAAATTCTCATAGCAATAATTTCCATTCCTAAAGTAATTCTAAAGATAATGTAATTATGTCTATTGTTAGTCACCTGTTCACCAAGGCAAATTCCTTGTATGTGTAAAAACTAAATGGCAACAAAGCAGTTACTGATTCTGAAGCCTGGGTCTTTCCGTATGCTGAAGAAGAGGAAAAAGATTATATGAGAGTGTTTTTCTCCTTTTCTGTAGGTGTGTGTTTGTGCAGCCTATTTGCCCAGCTGTCTTTTGGCTCCAGAACAACAAACTTTCTGGGAGACGACCCCCAACAATTATTAACTGGTTCCGAGATTTAGTTTGTACAAATCAGTGCTTCTTCCAACTTTGTGTGTTCATGTGCTCTTAAGTTGGAATGTGGAATCAACATGGATTCCCGTGGTGTATGTAGATAGAAATGGCTCATTGTAAGGTAATAAAAACATTAACGATTCATTATATCATGTCTTTATACACCACTGAAAACATAGTTATATATTATATTGTTTTTCTGTCAATAGATCCTCCTAAATATGATACACTGAACCTTTAAAGACTGACACCATGGTAAAAATGTGTTGTTTTCTTTTCCTCAGACGAAGCAGCATGCCTTCCACCGGAGATGCCAAATGCAAAATACACAGAAAACCAAAATGTTTGGTATGAGGATGGACATATGATTAGGATAACATGTGACAAAGGATATGAACCCAAAGGCCAGGATGTCACAGGGCCAGAAAATGGCCGACATTTTTTGTGCATCTGGTGTTTTATTTTGGAATGTTTTTTACTTGTGTGCTGTGATTGTTATTGCATGACAGTGGTGTTTTAGCATGTTGTGGTGCAGTACTATTAATTCCCCTTTTATATAGCTCCCTTTTTAACTTGTGTCATCACATTGATTTTAGTTAGGCCTTTTTAAATCAAGTCTTATTTTTAATTGCATTAATAAATTGTTAAATGTATTTTAGCTCATTGTGGTTTCTGCTCTGCTCCAACCTCAATTTAAAAGAAGCTGTGTGTGTCTGAGTCCTAGGGCTCCAAGTACCCCCTAGGTGGCGTTGTCGCCCTTTCTTTTTAAATACATTTTACTTAGAGCTTTTAATTGAGAATTTGTATTGGACACCGGCCACTTACTTGACAGTTACTAATTCTCAATCTGATTCTGAAGCCCGGGGCTTTCTGTATGCTGAAGAAGAGGAAAAAGATGATTTGAGAGTAGTTTTCTCCTTTTCTGTAGGTGTGTGTGTACATGCAGCCTATTTGCCCATCTCTCCTTTGGCTCCAGAACAACAGCATGATGCCTGTGTGTTTACTTGACAAACTTTCTGGGAGAAGGCCCCCAACAATTATTAACTGGTTCTGATCTGGACTAAGCTCTCAGATTTACTGTGTCGTGGGATGATTTCATTCCTGACAAAATGAACATGAGATATCTTGGATTAGTTCTTCTTATTTGGTTTCCAGGAGTGCTTCATGGTAAGAACATTAACTACTTTGACATCCAACCATTTAAATTTGTTAAAAACAAAAGCAGTGACTGTAGAATAATTTTGCTTACTATTGTATTTTAGCACAAATCGCTGCACAGTCCTGTAGTGCTCCTAAACTGGATGGTGGTTTCTTTGCCCCAAAGCAAGAGACTTATTCTCATGGAACGGAGCTCAGTTATACCTGTGATACTGGTCGTAAACCTGTGGTGAAGGGATGGTGGGCAACAAGCACATGTCAAACTGGAAAATGGTCTCATACACCACAGTGTATAGGTAAGTGTTCCCTCTGCTGTTTTTTACTTTGTCCACATGGTTGCTCCGTCACTCTATGAATGGCAAAGTCAGTCTGTCGGCCGTGCACTACTTTGATCCAGACTGAAATACTGGACATGTTGGCTGTTTTGTCATGACATTTGATCTAGACATTCATGTTGCCCTGTAATGAAACTTGGTTGATGCCCTGACTTTTCATTTACATCCATCAACTGAATCTTAATCCTATATCCACAATTAATGCAGTGGAGCATTCCCTTTGGCAGCAAGTCTTTTAATATATGATAAATCCTTGGAGATAACATTCACCCATGTAATGGCAGAAATGTAAATTGCCAAGTTTAAATTTTGCCGAGTTTAAATACTTTCACTGTAGCAATTATTTTCTTTTCCTCAGACGAAGCAGCATGCCTTCCACCAGAGATGCCAAATGCAAAATACACAGAAAACCAAAATGGTTGGTATGAGGACGGACACATTATTAGGATAACATGTGACAAAGGATATGAACCCAAAGGCCAGGATGTCACAGCCATATGTATAAATGGAACGTGGTTCTCTGTGCCGGTCTGTGAGAGTAAGTCTGTCAGATGTTCTATACCAGTAAGCTGTGAAACTAACAGAGACCAGAATAATATCAGTGCTGTAATTCTTAGGTTTAAATTCTCACCAGTTGCACCAACCAAGCCACACATCTGAGCACCTTTACCTGTTGATGACTAATGGGTTTATTTTTACAGAAAGTATCCTTGCATGTGGTGAACCTCCTAAAATCCCCCATGCAGTCATCATTCATCAGAGATACCAGGAGATGTTTGCTGTAGATTCAGAAGTGCAGTATGAATGTGAAGATGGATATACTGTAGAGGGAGCAGAAAAATCCATCTTTTGCATAGCTGGAACTTGGACTAAAGGACCACCGTGCAGTAAGTGGACAATGTGCTGAGAGATGCACTAATCATTTGACCCCCTGAACAGCAATTGTCCAACTGTAGATTAGAAAAAAAATATCTCAGCTGGCTAGCTTTTAGGCAGACAAAATACCATGTGCACTAGAAAGCAAAATCAGACTACTATGTAAATAGTTTACTTGAATGTAATGGGGCAAAGTTTTGGAAAACAGTGAAATCCCTGTTGAAGGATTTACTGAAGAAAGAACAGACATAAAAAAACAACATTATTGTTGATGCTTTTAATAGCCACTTTCTTAGATCAAGTAATCTCTTTGATAAATTGTCCACTACTACTTAGCAAGATGATAGCTGGATACAAAAAACATATGACAAGATTTTGCAATAAAACCATTTCATGACAATTAAGTCCTAGATGCCTTAATTACTATAAATGCTAGGAAATCAGCTGGTCGAGACAAATTGGATCCATGCCTGCTGGTCAGGGCAGCGCCTTTTATCTCAAGGCCATTAACGCATATTTTTAATCTAACTGTGTCAACTGGAATCTTGCATGTCCATCTTGCATCTTGCAAACTGTGCATGTGCTCACTCTTCAAAATGGAGGAGACACTAGAGTACTTGATAATTATCGACCTATTTCAAAGCTGTCTTGCCTGGCTAAAATTCTGCAGTCTAAATAGACAGCTTTGTTCTTTTTTAACTGAATGTAGCTTACTGAACAAATACCAGTCGGGTTTTAGACCTGGCCACAGTACTATTACAGCGGCCACACTGGCTGTAGATGATATTGTCAAGAGCTTGGATGCTAAACTAACTTGTGTTTTATTTATTTACCTGTCCAAGGCTTTTTGACACCGTTAATCACTCTGTTCTCTAAGAATATTATTCACAGGCTTAGTAAATATCATAGTAATAAATAGCTATACTAACTTAATAATATAATAATAATAATCTTTATTTGTAGAGCACTTTTCAAAAACGAGTTACAAAGTGCTTTAACAAGTGTAAAGACAATAATACCCCAAAAAACAATACAAAAACAATACAAGATAAAGAAAAGAAAAGACTAAAATAAATAAAAAAGATAATATAAAATTAGTAAAATAGAATAAAATAAAACGGATAAAATAAAGTCAAATAAGATTGGGAAATGCTCTCCTATAACACTGTGTTTTAAGAAGGGACTTAAAAGAGTTCACTGAATCAGCTGACCTGATTTCCTCGGGCAGACTGTTCCAGAGCCTCGGGGCCCTGACAACAAACGCTCTGTCCCCTTTAGTTTTCAGTCGAGACTCTGGAACAGATAGCAGACCTCTGCCCGAGGATCTCAAGGTATGTGCTGGTGTGCATGGGACTAAAAGGTCAGAAATATAACAAGGCGAGAGGCCATGAAGAGCTTTAAAAGTGATCAATAGAATTTTAAAGTCAATTCTAAAACATACTGGGAGCCAGTGTAATGAAGCTAAAATAGGAGTAATGTGGTCATATTTCTTTGTTCTGGTTAAAAGCCTGGCAGCTGAGTTCTGGACAGTCTGGAGTCGATCAATAGATTTCTGGGTTAAACAGGTGAAAAGGCTGTTGCAATAATCTAGGCGTGATGAGATGAAGGCGTGTAAAATGGTCTCAGTGTCCTTAAAAGTTAACATAGATTGAATTTTTGCTATATTTCTAAGTTGATAAAAACATGATTGAACAAGCTTTGTGGTGTGCTGCTTGAAATTTAAATTACTATCAAACCAAACTCCAAGGTTCTTTGCCACAGGCTTAATGTGATTTACTAGGGAACCAGCAGATGGCAAAACAAATACTGCCAATACTGTGAACTCAGCATTCCAGGGACTGTGGATCTGATGGGCAAGTATATTTGTGTGTCATCAGCATAAATATGAAAAGAAATTCCATGTTTATGGATAATATGTCCAAGGGGAAGCAGATACAAGGAAAACAAAATGGGTCCTAAGACCGACCCCTGAGGCACACCATATTTAACTGGACAGAACGAAGAGACATAGTTGTTTACAGACACGCAAAACTTCCTATTTGACAGGTAGGATGAAAACCATTCTAGCACCGTACCAGAGATCCCCACCCATTGCTTCAGTCTGTCAAAAGCAGTGCTAAGGTCCAGGAGTACCAGGACTGAGCACATGCCTTCATCAGCAGACATTAAAAGGTCATTGGTGACTTTAAGCAGGGCAGTCTCAGTGCTGTGGTACTTCCTGAAACCAGATTGAAACTTTTCAAATATTTTGTTATTTTCCAGTACAGTGAGCAGCTGTTTGGACACAATTCTTTCTAGAATCTTTGCAATAAAAGGCAGTTTTGAAAATGGTCTAAAATTTTGTGGTAGGGAGGGATCTAAACCAGGTTTCTTTAAAAGTGGGTTCACGCAAGCCGTTTTAAAATAATCAGGGACACAACCAGTAGATAGGGAATAAAATAAAAGAGCTCCTGCAGGCTGCACGAAAACTTAGGGCGAACAGCATGAGCAGATGATGATCTAGACTTAGAGTAACATGTGACCAAGGATATGAACCCAAAGGCCAGCAAGTCACCATATGTAGAAGTGGAACATGGTCCTCTGTGCCGGTCTGTGAGAGTAAGTCTGCTGTACCAGTAAGCTGTAAAACTAACCAGAATAATTACTGTGCAACATTATACCGTATACTGTATTTATCAAGTCAACAGGTAAAATACGCAGAACGATTTTAGTTGACATTACAGAATAACTTACGTTTCTTGGAGGAGCCAGACCAACTATTGAACATGGTGGATCCACAGTGGGAACAACAGGTTGGGAGGACACTGAACAAGGTGGGGGAACAAAACCTGGGGGTTTATTTGTCTGTATTAAATATAAATGAGTATATTCATTTATTTAATTCCATTTTAGAATATGTATATATTGTATATCTAATTTATTTTCTTATTCCCACTTAGGCAGAGGAACTGAAACAGGTGCCGTAGGAGGTAGATTATTGACATTGATTGTATTATAGAAGATATATATATATATATATATATATATATATATATATATATATATATATATATATACTGTATATTATTGTAAATTTAATAATCATTGATTTAAAGGTTAATCTACTTTACATTAAAATCTTTAATTTTCAAAAAGAATAATGGGGAAATTGTTTTGACATTACTCTGAATCAGAAAGAAAAAGAGTCCAAATAACATGCTGAAGTGTTACTAACTGGTGTGTCTTCTGTTCTGTGTGTATACCTTTATCTCCTCTGCATCTTACAGGATCTTCTGCCACCTCTGGCTCAAATGACAGAGACAGTCAACGTGCATTCATGTCAAGTAAATCATTCAGATCAAATGCTCCTTTTACATCACATGTATCGGGCTTTGTTTATATATTTACTTTTAAATTATTTCTTCACTAGCTGACCAGTTACTGTAAAAGAATCTGTAGCCTCACTGAGTGGTTTGGGGATAGGCATGGTGTGTATTTTCTGTGATACATCCTCCCGGTGAAGCTCATCGCTGGCAGGTGAAAAGAAGCAGCAGGTGACGTCACATGGTGGCAAAGGACCACAGTGTGAGAATTACACATTCAACATGGGAAAAAACAAGGATTAAATCGAGTTAAAAAGCCAGTCAGGGAGGTTTTAGGTATCCAAAATAATAGGCTGATGGCACTATGTTAATTTTATTACAATATGTTGTGCTGTTGTTGCTGGATCACCATTTCACTGACATACTGTGACAATGTTAAATCTCTTTTTTAATTTCAGTTGACCACTGTGGAGAACACCCAAACGTTCCAAACAGTGATGTTGTACAAGTGAATCGAATGTCTTTGAAATACCAATGTAATTCCTTTTACACACAAGTCGGTTCAGACACCGTGACGTGTTACAGTGATGGCAGTTGGTCAGACCTTCCCATCTGCAAAGGTTTAAACAAGTCAATATCACAATTTTTCATTCTCAAAGTCTATCAAAGATGTTATACCACATAATTACATATATGTGGGTTTTTTTGTATTACTTTTGTGCAGAGGCATTCTGTGTCGTGGATCATACTAGATATCGTTGGGACAACTTTCAACTATCTGGAGTTGAATATATCAAAGACGGAGAGAAAAAGACATTTCCATGCACTTATCCTTCTAATTGGAGCAGGGTTTTTCAGTGCATTAATGGAAGAATACATTATACAAGCTGTAAGTATATACGTAAGCTCTTCACATATTTATTTGCCACTAAACTTTTAGTTTCAACCTTTTTATTGTCAACTACTATGTTTATGAATATGAACTAAAGTGATTTAGATATGAATCATTTTCAGTGTGATAGTTTCAAAAAGAAGAAAAAGGAAAAGAATAAAAGGAAAAAAGAACACCAAGAACGGAAACCTGAGTATTTAGAAAATAAGCCTGGCATTACTCTATAGTTTTCTTATTGTCAACAAATCCCATGAAAAGAACCAAACATGTCCGACTGGACTGGCACTCTTGCAGCTTGCCCCTGAGGATAAGAACATTTCTTCTTATCGAAACAGCAAAAAGCCAAACTTTTCCAACTATATGTCTCCATATCCAGCTCTCCAGCCAGCTTCTCATATCCCCATACTCCAGTTAGTTCACCCAGTGCTTTCTCATGTCATCACACCACCCACCAACAGCAGAGCTGCTCCAACCTTCTTCACTCAAATACCTTCTCCCTTTGTGTCTAATATGTCTCATCTCTTTTCTTTATTTAAACACATTCATAGCATCCTTTCCTCTTCACTTTTCAGCCACCACTAATACTGCTCCTTTGGCTCCTTCAGCCTCGTCTTCCTCCTCTGTAAAATTAAACGTTTCTGTTCATAACGCCTCAACAGCATCAAGCCATGGAGTTTTCTCCACCCAACATTTTCTATTGTCACCTGTCTCATCTTTTATCTCCTTACTCTCCAAAACCACAGCACATTTTCCTTCCCTACATTGCCTTCCATCGTTGACCCTTTCCTAATGCAAACTCTGTGGCCAACAGCTATTTCCCTTTAGCCTCCGCCATGCCCCCAGTTTGCACCATTTCAGCCACTCGACCCTCTTCTGTTTGACCGTGTTAGATCCAGCTGCCCCACAACCCTACGACACACGGTTTGTGAACAGCAAAATATCTCAAACACTAATAAAAATGGGTATCTTGTCATGGAATTTGTCTACAGTAGGAATATATAGAATAACACCAGTCTTGTCCTATAAGAACAGAACAGATTTTCCTCAGTAGGTGCAGCTAAGCAGAAATGTAGTGAATCAGCCATCAGTAACAAATGTTTGTGTGAATTAAACTACCTACTGAAATATTCACTGCTGTGCTGCTGTTGGATTCTTTTAGGTTGTCATTATTATGACATTCAACGGGTAAGTGTTATTCTTGGATTTACTTTTTTAAAGAATGTAATTACTGTTAAATTGTTTATTTATTGTTGGACAATACTTTATTTGAACTTTATCCTGCAATTTAATACCATGTTAATATTGATGAATTAGCTATTAACATTATTGCTTATTGTCTGTGTTGTAAACAGGGTTTATGCCGATAAAGCACAAGAGAAGAACAACTGCTGGGCTGACAACAAAAGCCAAGTTGGAAACTTTTGAAATACCTCCACCATAAAACAACTACGCCCAAAAACATGTTGTCTCAATTGTATTTGATTTTTTTAAAACTTCATGCACTAATAACATGATCAATATTTTGACTGTATAAGGGTCATATGGCCTACAGTAATCTGAATTAAATGTTCACTAGAAATCTTAACAGAGATCTTTGTATTATTTTGTCTACACATTGTTCAGAACAGTCCTTCCTCTCTGCAAGCACTAGTTCTTCTTATATTATCATACTTGAGACAGCATTAATACAAACTCTTGACAAAATCCATTGTCAGTTTAAGTGCTTCATGGTGGGGTCATCATAATCAAATAAAATAAAAAACACAACTGTCCAAAGCTATTTACAGCATCTGAAGCTGCATGTTTGAAATGCAACATGTTGCTGCCTAACCGACACTGATGTAGAAGTGCAATACATGATGGTTCATTGACAGAATAATAAAATAAAGAACATACAGTACATCTAAGGCTGATGAGAACGTCTTTAGTTCTGCAGGTATTTAGTTATGAACCAAATAATTGGGCAAATTAAATGACGGCACTAGTTCTAACAAAGTTACCCTGACAAGAACATGAATGTGTGCACCAAATTACACCGCAATCTATCAGATAGTTGTAGAGATATTTAATTGTGGACCAAAGTGGTGATGAACCAATGACCATGCTGCTAGCATGGCTAAACAGGATCAGGAGTTTATGCAAACTTGTTCAGGTAGTGTTATTTGTAACTGCAATAGTGGTGACTGTGTAGATCGTTTGTCATTGCACACAGAAAATGTGGTGACCTATGGATTCCATCTACAAACATTTTATCTACAATAAGTTAAGTTAACTTGTTTAAATTTCAAGATAGTTAACTGTAAGAGTGCAACTTGTCACTGAATTCATAGACTTCAGTTTCACACAGTGTGAGCAGATGGAGGTAATTTACTCAAACTGTCCCTGATGATGTTCCGATGCACAGGTTTTGTTTATATTGTGTAAATAAAATGTAATGAACCTTCTATGACAAAGTATTTGCTCTGAATAGCTTTGCTCTTACAATGTGGTAAACTGACATTTTAGAGATTATCAGATTTAAACTTGTAACATGCGTTACCTAAACCTGTTTGACTGCAATGCTCTTGGCTAGTTGAGTCTTACTCTCACATAATGGTTGATTATCCATGTAGATCTGGATGTTCTGAAGGTTTGTGTTCTCAGAAGCAATCAAGGACAAATATGTGTTTTTAGATCATCTGTTAATCAGAATCTGTTAATCAGAAGAAGTGAAGGCCAGGCTACATAAATAACTAAATCAGTGCAGGCAGACGACTGACCTCTGATCAGAGCAGTCCAGTAAAACATTTTGAAATTTGGACAAATACTCAAATAGATTTTTGTAGAGAGTTTCATAACAAATAAACCATAGAGATTCTGGTACTCTGGGACAAATTAATCATTATGACAGGCATTTTCCAAACAAATGTGGAATTAACAAATGACGTATTTGCCCTAAGTAATTAATAATAAGTTACATGTAATTATGTCTATTGTTATGCAACTAGTCAACAAAGCAAATGTGTAAAACTACATGGCAAATAAAGCAGTTACTGATTCTAAATCTGATTCTGAAGCCCGGGGCTTTCTGTATGCTGAAGAAGAGGAAAAAGATGATATGAGAGTAGTTTTCTCCTTTTCTGTAGGTGTGTGTGTACATGCAGCCTATTTGTCCATCTCTCCTTCGGCTCCAGAACAACAGCATGATGCCTGTGTGTTTACTTGACAAACTTTCTGGGAGAAGGCCCCCAACAATTATTAACTGGTTCTGATCTGGACTAAGCTCTCAGATTTACTGTGTCGTGGGATGATTTCATTCCTGACAAAATGAACATCAGATATCTTGGATTAGTTCTGATTTGGTTTCCAGGAGTGCTTCATGGTAAGAACATTAAATACTTTGACATCCAACCATTTAAGTTTGTTAAAAACAAATGCAGTGACTGTAGAGTAATTTTGCTTACTATTGTATTTTAGCACAAAGCGCTGCACAGTCCTGTAGTGCTCCTAAACTGGATGGTGGTTTCTTTGCCCCAAAGCAAGAGACTTATTCTCATGGAACGGAGCTCAGTTATACCTGTGATACTGGTCGTAAACCTGTGGTGAAGGGATGGTGGGCAACAAGCACATGTCAAACTGGAAAATGGTCTCATACACCACAGTGTATAGGTAAGTGTTCCCTCTGCTGTTTTACTTTGTCCACATGGTTGCTCCGTCACTCTATGAATGGCAAAGTCAGTCTGTCGGCCGTGCACTACTTTGATCCAGACTGAAATACTGAACGTGTTGGATTGATTGCAATGACATTTGGTCTAGACATTCATGTTGCCCTCGGGATTATGAATTGTAATAACTTGGCTTAATTTTCATCTATATTATTTAATTTAACTTTAATCATATATCCATAATCAAGGCAGTGGAGCATTCCCTTTAGCAGCCAATATATAATAAGTCCTTGGAGGAATATTCATGCAAATAATTGCAGAAATATTTTAAACATAAACATTTACAAATAGAGGTGGTATTATGTTTTTTGGCTTTTTCTCTCTCCTTTTATTGAGATATATCTATTTTTTGTGCACGTTAACAGGTTTGCAAAGTGAAAAAGCCCAAAGTCCAGCACAAAGGGAGTTCCCATCTCCCACAGAAAGCTCTGCTCTGAACCGTTTGAAAACAGCTTGTTTGTAGTCCAGCCCTTCACTTCCTTCACTGTGACGTCACAATGAAAACGCGTCATAAAGCTTGCCAAGCGGCTAGCGGGGTCAGGCACACCCTCAAACCAAGCTAGTCTGAGCAGAGGCCCTTTGGCTTGACTCGCCTTTGTTTGGTTTTCCATTGTAGAAATGTTGCACCTGCTTCCATGTACTTTTTTTCACATCACATCACCTCTGTCGAGGTTCCAAGCGAGCTGAGGGAAACTAAAATGTAACGTGAAAACACGACAGACTGCTGACCGGTCAGAGAGAATATTCACTATTCACTGCATCATCATTGCTGCACCAGACAGAGGCCAGCAACAGAAAGTTTTATATTTTACTGATATTAAAAGTCATTGCATATTGATGGTAAAAATATGGTGATGTATTTTTGTTAAAAACTGTTGTATGTTGCACATATGTTGTATGATAAATAACTTAAAGATAATGTTTAGTTAAAGACATGTTATGAAGAGTTCATGGGTTGTATATGCAAGTTGTAAATCTGTGGTAATTGTGCTGGAGTCTTAAGAGTGGGTTTTCATTGGTTGATGCCAGTGGGCATGATAGGAGGAGCATCATGGGCATCGACACTTCACTCCAGCAGACAGTGACTGACGGTAGACACATCACAAAAAACTCACAGAAGTGCACCAGTTATCAGGCACTCCTTTATTTTATTTTCCTGCTCATAAACGACCAATTGCTTTTGGGTCTCAACGTACACGAGCCACGCATCAGGCCTGCAACGTTGTTTGAAGTGGTTTTGCCAGCTGTATGTGAGAGTGTTATAGTGTGGTGAACTGTGGTATTGTTATCTTGCAACAGAACTACTGAATTACCGCAGATCTTGTGTGAAACGAGTGATTGTTTATTTTGCATTTATTTTATTTTTCTAAAGAATAAGAGAACTTTAATCATATAGTAGAGTGGTGTTGATTATTTTATCTGAAAGCCAGTTATCATATCTGAGTTTCACATTTTGACTACAAGGGAAGCTAAGATAGTTGACGCCGGGTTTCAGTGTTGATGTTAAGAAACAATATTCTAAAAGAACTCGGGGCCCTGCCCAAACTTACTTTCTAGAGGGTAGGAGCGCTACACTTGTTTCTTACGACCCGCACTTCTCTGCTTCTGATTGGCTAGTAGTCCTTACCTGGGAACTGCGCATGTGCAACTCCCAACAAAGATTTTGTACAAGTAAGATGCATCCCTCTGTAGCTCAAGAGCGGAGCGTACAACACATAGGGTGAAAAGAGGAGCTGCAGCAATGTGCAGTATGAGAAGAATATGGTGTTTTTTGAAAGTTGAACCATGTAAACCTGTTCTGGTACAACCCCTACTTAAGATTTTGAACCTGAAAATGAGCATAATACCACCTTTTTAAAGGGTCAGTGTGTAAGAATCAGTGGTTCTTCCAACTTCAGTGTGTGTTCATGTGCTCTTAAGTTGGAATGTGGACTCAACATGGATTCCACATTCTCTCCAGCGCTCTCTAGAGCCTTTTGTCCATTTGGGCTACTGTTGGAACATGGCGCCGTCCATGTTAGAGGACCCGCGGTGTACGTAGGTAGAAATGGCTCATTGTAAGGTAATAAAAACATTAACGGTTCCTTATATCGCCCTGCGATGGACTGCCAACCTGTCCAGGGTATAACCCGCCTTTCGCCCGATGTCAGCTGGGACCCTGTATGCAGGATAAGTGTTTGACGATGGATGGATGGATGGATTCATTATATCATATCTTTGTACACTACTGAAAACATAGTTATATATATTATATTGTTTTTCTGTCAATAGATCCTCCTAAATATGACATACTGAACCTTTAAAGACTGACACCATGGTAAAAATGTGTTGTTTTCTTTTCCTCAGACGAAGCAGCGTGCCTTCCACCGGAGATGCCAAATGCAAAATACACAGAAAACCAAAATGGTTGGTATGAGGACGGACACATTATTAGGATAACATGTGACAAAGGATATGAACCCAAAGGCCAGGATGTCACAGCCATATGTATAAATGGAGCGTGGTCCTCTGTGCCGGTCTGTGAGAGTAAGTCTGTCAGATGTTCTATACCAGTAAGCTGTGAAACTAACAGAGACCAGAATAATATCAGTGCTGTAATTCTTAGGTTTAAATTCTCACCAGTTGCACCAACCAAGCCACACATCTGAGCACCTTTACCTGTTGATGACTAATGGGTTTATTTTTACAGAAAGTATCCTTGCATGCGGTGAACCTCCTAAAATCCCCCATGCAGTCATCATTCATCAGAGATACCAGGAGATGTTTGCTGTAGATTCAGAAGTGCAGTATGAATGTGAAGATGGATATACTGTAGAGGGAGCAGAAAAATCCATCTTTTGCATAGCTGGAACTTGGACTAAAGGACCACCGTGCAGTAAGTGGACAATGTGCTGAGAGATGCACTAATCATTTGACCCCCTGAACAGCAATTGTCCAACTGTAGATTAGAAAAAAAATATCTCAGCTGGCTAGCTTTTAGGCAGACAAAATACCATGTGCACTAGAAAGCAAAATCAGACTACTATGTAAATAGTTTACTTGAATGTAATGGGGCAAAGTTTTGGAAAACAGTGAAATCCCTGTTGAAGGATTTACTGAAGAAAGAACAGACATAAAAAAACAACATTATTGTTGATGCTTTTAATAGCCACTTTCTTAGATCAAGTAATCTCTTTGATAAATTGTCCACTACTACTTAACAAGATGATAGCTGGATACAAAAAACATATGACAAGATTTTGCAATAAAACCATTTCATGACAATTAAGTCCTAGATGCCTTAATTACTATAAATGCTAGGAAATCAGCTGGTCGAGACAAATTGGATCCATGCCTGCTGGTCAGGGCAGCGCCTTTTATCTCAAGGCCATTAACGCATATTTTTAATCTAACTGTGTCAACTGGAATCTTGCATGTCCATCTTGCATCTTGCAAACTGTGCATGTGCTCACTCTTCAAAATGGAGGAGACACTAGAGTACTTGATAATTATCGACCTATTTCAAAGCTGTCTTGCCTGGCTAAAATTCTGCAGTCTAAATAGACAGCTTTGTTCTTTTTTAACTGAATGTAGCTTACTGAACAAATACCAGTCGGGTTTTAGACCTGGCCACAGTACTATTACAGCGGCCACACTGGCTGTAGATGATATTGTCAAGAGCTTGGATGCTAAACTAACTTGTGTTTTATTTATTTACCTGTCCAAGGCTTTTTGACACCGTTAATCACTCTGTTCTCTAAGAATATTATTCACAGGCTTAGTAAATATCATAGTAATAAATAGCTATACTAACTTAATAATATAATAATAATAATCTTTATTTGTAGAGCACTTTTCAAAAACGAGTTACAAAGTGCTTTAACAAGTGTAAAGACAATAATACCCCAAAAAACAATACAAAAACAATACAAGATAAAGAAAAGAAAAGACTAAAATAAATAAAAAAGATAAATATAAAATTAGTAAAATAGAATAAAATAAAACGGATAAAATAAAGTCAAATAAGATTGGGAAATGCTCTCCTATAACACTGTGTTTTAAGAAGGGACTTAAAAGAGTTCACTGAATCAGCTGACCTGATTTCCTCGGGCAGACTGTTCCAGAGCCTCGGGGCCCTGACAACAAACGCTCTGTCCCCTTTAGTTTTCAGTCGAGACTCTGGAACAGATAGCAGACCTCTGCCCGAGGATCTCAAGGTATGTGCTGGTGTGCATGGGACTAAAAGGTCAGAAATATAACAAGGCGAGAGGCCATGAAGAGCTTTAAAAGTGATCAATAGAATTTTAAAGTCAATTCTAAAACATACTGGGAGCCAGTGTAATGAAGCTAAAATAGGAGTAATGTGGTCATATTTCTTTGTTCTGGTTAAAAGCCTGGCAGCTGAGTTCTGGACAGTCTGGAGTCGATCAATAGATTTCTGGGTTAAACAGGTGAAAAGGCTGTTGCAATAATCTAGGCGTGATGAGATGAAGGCGTGTAAAATGGTCTCAGTGTCCTTAAAAGTTAACATAGATTGAATTTTTGCTATATTTCTAAGTTGATAAAAACATGATTGAACAAGCTTTGTGGTGTGCTGCTTGAAATTTAAATTACTATCAAACCAAACTCCAAGGTTCTTTGCCACAGGCTTAATGTGATTTACTAGGGAACCAGCAGATGGCAAAACAAATACTGCCAATACTGTGAACTCAGCATTCCAGGGACTGTGGATCTGATGGGCAAGTATATTTGTGTGTCATCAGCATAAATATGAAAAGAAATTCCATGTTTATGGATAATATGTCCAAGGGGAAGCAGATACAAGGAAAACAAAATGGGTCCTAAGACCGACCCCTGAGGCACACCATATTTAACTGGACAGAACGAAGAGACATAGTTGTTTACAGACACGCAAAACTTCCTATTTGACAGGTAGGATGAAAACCATTCTAGCACCGTACCAGAGATCCCCACCCAGTGCCTCAGTCTGTCAAAAGCAGTGCTAAGGTCCAGGAGTACCAGGACTGAGCACATGCCTTCATCAGCAGACATTAAAAGGTCATTGGTGACTTTAAGCAGGGCAGTCTCAGTGCTGTGGTACTTCCTGAAACCAGATTGAAACTTTTCAAATAATTTGTTATTTTCCAGTACAGTGAGCAGCTGTTTGGACACAATTCTTTCTAGAATCTTTGCAATAAAAGGCAGTTTTGAAAATGGTCTAAAATTTTGTGGTAGGGAGGGATCTAAACCAGGTTTCTTTAAAAGTGGGTTCACGCAAGCCGTTTTAAAATAATCAGGGACACAACCAGTAGATAGGGAATAAAATAAAAGAGCTCCTGCAGGCTGCACGAAAACTTAGGGCGAACAGCATGAGCAGATGATGATCTAGACTTAGAGTAACATGTGACCAAGGATATGAACCCAAAGGCCAGCAAGTCACCATATGTAGAAGTGGAACATGGTCCTCTGTGCCGGTCTGTGAGAGTAAGTCTGCTGTACCAGTAAGCTGTAAAACTAACCAGAATAATTACTGTGCAACATTATACCGTATACTGTATTTATCAAGTCAACAGGTAAAATACGCAGAACGATTTTAGTTGACATTACAGAATAACTTACGTTTCTTGGAGGAGCCAGACCAACTATTGAACATGGTGGATCCACAGTGGGAACAACAGGTTGGGAGGACACTGAACAAGGTGGGGGAACAAAACCTGGGGGTTTATTTGTCTGTATTAAATATAAATGAGTATATTCATTTATTTAATTCCATTTTAGAATATGTATATATTGTATATCTAATTTATTTTCTTATTCCCACTTAGGCAGAGGAACTGAAACAGGTGCCGTAGGAGGTAGATTATTGACATTGATTGTATTATAGAAGATATATATATATATATATACTGTATATTATTGTAAATTTAATAATCATTGAT
Organism: Micropterus salmoides; assembly: GCF_014851395.1. Classification (NCBI taxonomy): domain Eukaryota; kingdom Metazoa; phylum Chordata; class Actinopteri; order Centrarchiformes; family Centrarchidae; genus Micropterus; species Micropterus salmoides. The sequence goes on along the minus strand of NW_024040485.1, from coordinate 22,560,836 downwards.
TTAAAGGTTAATCTACTTTACATTAAAATCTTTAATTTTCAAAAAGAATAATGGGGAAATTGTTTTGACATTACTCTGAATCAGAAAGAAAAAGAGTCCAAATAACATGCTGAAGTGTTACTAACTGGTGTGTCTTCTGTTCTGTGTGTATACCTTTATCTCCTCTGCATCTTACAGGATCTTCTGCCACCTCTGGCTCAAATGACAGAGACAGTCAACGTGCATTCATGTCAAGTAAATCATTCAGATCAAATGCTCCTTTTACATCACATGTATCGGGCTTTGTTTATATATTTACTTTTAAATTATTTCTTCACTAGCTGACCAGTTACTGTAAAAGAATCTGTAGCCTCACTGAGTGGTTTGGGGATAGGCATGGTGTGTATTTTCTGTGATACATCCTCCCGGTGAAGCTCATCGCTGGCAGGTGAAAAGAAGCAGCAGGTGACGTCACATGGTGGCAAAGGACCACAGTGTGAGAATTACACATTCAACATGGGAAAAAACAAGGATTAAATCGAGTTAAAAAGCCAGTCAGGGAGGTTTTAGGTATCCAAAATAATAGGCTGATGGCACTATGTTAATTTTATTACAATATGTTGTGCTGTTGTTGCTGGATCACCATTTCACTGACATACTGTGACAATGTTAAATCTCTTTTTTAATTTCAGTTGACCACTGTGGAGAACACCCAAACGTTCCAAACAGTGATGTTGTACAAGTGAATCGAATGTCTTTGAAATACCAATGTAATGCCTTTTACACACAAGTCGGTTCAGACACCGTGACGTGTTACAGTGATGGCAGTTGGTCAGACCTTCCCATCTGCAAAGGTTTAAACAAGTCAATATCACAATTTTTCATTCTCAAAGTCTATCAAAGATGTTATACCACATAATTACATATATGTGTTTTTTTTTGTATTACTTTTGTGCAGAGGCATTCTGTGTCGTGGATCATACTAGACATCGTTGGGACAACTTTCAACTATCTGGAGTTGAATATATCAAGGAAGGAGAGAAAAAGACATTTCCATGCATTTATTCTTCTTGGAGCAGGGTTTTTCAGTGCATTAATGGAAGAATACATTATACAAGCTGTAAGTATATACGTAAGCTCTTCACATATTTATTTGCCACTAAACTTTTAGTTTCAACCTTTTTATTGTCAACTACTATGTTTATGAATATGAACTAAAGTGATTTAGATATGAATCATTTTCAGTGTGATAGTTTCAAAAAGAAGAAAAAGGAAAAGAATAAAAGGAAAAAAGAACACCAAGAACGGAAACCTGAGTATTTAGAAAATAAGCCTGGCATTACTCTATAGTTTTCTTATTGTCAACAAATCCCATGAAAAGAACCAAACATGTCCGACTGGACTGGCACTCTTGCAGCTTGCCCCTGAGGATAAGAACATTTCTTCTTATCGAAACAGCAAAAAGCCAAACTTTTCCAACTATATGTCTCCATATCCAGCACTCCAGCCAGCTTCTCATATCCCCATACTCCAGTTAGTTCACCCAGTGCTTTCTCATGTCATCACACCACCCACCAACAGCAGAGCTGCTCCAACCTTCTTCACTCAAATACCTTCTCCCTTTGTGTCTAATATGTCTCATCTCTTTTCTTTATTTAAACACATTCATAGCATCCTTTCCTCTTCACTTTTCAGCCACCACTAATACTGCTCCTTTGGCTCCTTCAGCCTCGTCTTCCTCCTCTGTAAAATTAAACGTTTCTGTTCATAACGCCTCAACAGCATCAAGCCATGGAGTTTTCTCCACCCAACATTTTCTATTGTCACCTGTCTCATCTTTTATCTCCTTACTCTCCAAAACCACAGCACATTTTCCTTCCCTACATTGCCTTCCATCGTTGACCCTTTCCTAATGCAAACTCTGTGGCCAACAGCTATTTCCCTTTAGCCTCCGCCATGCCCCCAGTTTGCACCATTTCAGCCACTCGACCCTCTTCTGTTTGACCGTGTTAGATCCAGCTGCCCCACAACCCTACGACACACGGTTTGTGAACAGCAAAATATCTCAAACACTAATAAAAATGGGTATCTTGTCATGGAATTTGTCTACAGTAGGAATATATAGAATAACACCAGTCTTGTCCTATAAGAACAGAACAGATTTTCCTCAGTAGGTGCAGCTAAGCAGAAATGTAGTGAATCAGCCATCAGTAACAAATGTTTGTGTGAATTAAACTACCTACTGAAATATTCACTGCTGTGCTGCTGTTGGATTCTTTTAGGTTGTCATTATTATGACATTCAACGGGTAAGTGTTATTCTTGGATTTACTTTTTTAAAGAATGTAATTACTGTTAAATTGTTTATTTATTGTTGGACAATACTTTATTTGAACTTTATCCTGCAATTTAATACCATGTTAATATTGATGAATTAGCTATTAACATTATTGCTTATTGTCTGTGTTGTAACCCAGGGATTATGCCAGTAAAGCACAAGAGAAGAACAACTGCTGGGCTGACAACAAAAGCCAAGTTGGAAACTTTTGAAATACCTCCACCATAAAACAACTACGCCCAAAAACATGTTGTCTCAATTGATTTTTTTAAAACTTCATGCACTAATAACATGATCAATATTTTGACTGTATAAGGGTCATATGGCCTACAGTAATCTGAATTAAATGTTCACTAGAAATCTTAACAGAGATCTTTGTATTATTTTGTCTACACATTGTTCAGAACAGTCCTTCCTCTCTGCAAGCACTAGTTCTTCTTATATTATCATACTTGAGACAGCATTAATACAAACTCTTGACAAAATCCATTGTCAGTTTAAGTGCTTCATGGTGGGGTCATCATAATCAAATAAAATAAAAAACACAACTGTCCAAAGCTATTTACAGCATCTGAAGCTGCATGTTTGAAATGCAACATGTTGCTGCCTAACCGACACTGATGTAGAAGTGCAATACATGATGGTTCATTGACAGAATAATAAAATAAAGAACATACAGTACATCTAAGGCTGATGAGAACGTCTTTAGTTCTGCAGGTATTTAGTTATGAACCAAATAATTGGGCAAATTAAATGACGGCACTAGTTCTAACAAAGTTACCCTGACAAGAACATGAATGTGTGCACCAAATTACACCGCAATCTATCAGATAGTTGTAGAGATATTTAATTGTGGACCAAAGTGGTGATGAACCAATGACCATGCTGCTAGCATGGCTAAACAGGATCAGGAGTTTATGCAAACTTGTTCAGGTAGTGTTATTTGTAACTGCAATAGTGGTGACTGTGTAGATCGTTTGTCATTGCACACAGAAAATGTGGTGACCTATGGATTCCATCTACAAACATTTTATCTACAATAAGTTAAGTTAACTTGTTTAAATTTCAAGATAGTTAACTGTAAGAGTGCAACTTGTCACTGAATTCATAGACTTCAGTTTCACACAGTGTGAGCAGATGGAGGTAATTTACTCAAACTGTCCCTGATGATGTTCCGATGCACAGGTTTTGTTTATATTGTGTAAATAAAATGTAATGAACCTTCTATGACAAAGTATTTGCTCTGAATAGCTTTGCTCTTACAATGTGGTAAGCTGACATTTTAGAGATTATCAGATTTAAACTTGTAACATGCGTTACCTAAACCTGTTTGACTGCAATGCTCTTGGCTAGTTGAGTCTTACTCTCACATAATGGTTGATTATCCATGTAGATCTGGATGTTCTGAAGGTTTGTGTTCTCAGAAGCAATCAAGGACAAATATGTGTTTTTAGATCATCTGTTAATCAGAATCTGTTAATCAGAAGAAGTGAAGGCCAGGCTACATAAATAACTAAATCAGTGCAGGCAGACGACTGACCTCTGATCAGAGCAGTCCAGTAAAACATTTTGAAATTTGGACAAATACTCAAATAGATTTTTGTAGAGAGTTTCATAACAAATAAACCATAGAGATTCTGGTACTCTGGGACAAATTAATCATTATGACAGGCATTTTCCAAACAAATGTGGAATTAACAAATGACGTATTTGCCCTAAGTAATTAATAATAAGTTACATGTAATTATGTCTATTGTTATGCAACTAGTCAACAAAGCAAATGTGTAAAACTACATGGCAAATAAAGCAGTTACTGATTCTAAATCTGATTCTGAAGCCCGGGGCTTTCTGTATGCTGAAGAAGAGGAAAAAGATGATATGAGAGTAGTTTTCTCCTTTTCTGTAGGTGTGTGTGTACATGCAGCCTATTTGTCCATCTCTCCTTCGGCTCCAGAACAACAGCATGATGCCTGTGTGTTTACTTGACAAACTTTCTGGGAGAAGGCCCCCAACAATTATTAACTGGTTCTGATCTGGACTAAGCTCTCAGATTTACTGTGTCGTGGGATGATTTCATTCCTGACAAAATGAACATCAGATATCTTGGATTAGTTCTGATTTGGTTTCCAGGAGTGCTTCATGGTAAGAACATTAAATACTTTGACATCCAACCATTTAAGTTTGTTAAAAACAAATGCAGTGACTGTAGAGTAATTTTGCTTACTATTGTATTTTAGCACAAAGCGCTGCACAGTCCTGTAGTGCTCCTAAACTGGATGGTGGTTTCTTTGCCCCAAAGCAAGAGACTTATTCTCATGGAACGGAGCTCAGTTATACCTGTGATACTGGTCGTAAACCTGTGGTGAAGGGATGGTGGGCAACAAGCACATGTCAAACTGGAAAATGGTCTCATACACCACAGTGTATAGGTAAGTGTTCCCTCTGCTGTTTTACTTTGTCCACATGGTTGCTCCGTCACTCTATGAATGGCAAAGTCAGTCTGTCGGCCGTGCACTACTTTGATCCAGACTGAAATACTGAACGTGTTGGATTGATTGCAATGACATTTGGTCTAGACATTCATGTTGCCCTCGGGATTATGAATTGTAATAACTTGGCTTAATTTTCATCTATATTATTTAATTTAACTTTAATCATATATCCATAATCAAGGCAGTGGAGCATTCCCTTTAGCAGCCAATATATAATAAGTCCTTGGAGGAATATTCATGCAAATAATTGCAGAAATATTTTAAACATAAACATTTACAAATAGAGGTGGTATTATGTTTTTTGGCTTTTTCTCTCTCCTTTTATTGAGATATATCTATTTTTTGTGCACGTTAACAGGTTTGCAAAGTGAAAAAGCCCAAAGTCCAGCACAAAGGGAGTTCCCATCTCCCACAGAAAGCTCTGCTCTGAACCGTTTGAAAACAGCTTGTTTGTAGTCCAGCCCTTCACTTCCTTCACTGTGACGTCACAATGAAAACGCGTCATAAAGCTTGCCAAGCGGCTAGCGGGGTCAGGCACACCCTCAAACCAAGCTAGTCTGAGCAGAGGCCCTTTGGCTTGACTCGCCTTTGTTTGGTTTTCCATTGTAGAAATGTTGCACCTGCTTCCATGTACTTTTTTTCACATCACATCACCTCTGTCGAGGTTCCAAGCGAGCTGAGGGAAACTAAAATGTAACGTGAAAACACGACAGACTGTTGTGGACTTGTGAGTAATATATAATAATAATAATAATGACTTTATTCAGGACTCAGAATGGAAGGTCCATAGCACACAGAAAAACCAAGACAAAACAACAACAGCTACAACGTAATAATAAATATACAGTACATAGATAAAAATTAATAAGTAACTTATACCATCTGCTAGGTTACGGTCGCAGTCTGAAGCGGCTTTGATTTGGATCACACTACCTAAATAGTATACTGATATTAAAAGTCATTGCATATTGATGGTAAAAATATGGTGATGTATTTTTGTTAAAAACTGTTGTATGTTGCACATATGTTGTATGATAAATAACTTAAAGATAATGTTTAGTTAAAGACATGTTATGAAGAGTTCATGGGTTGTATATGCAAGTTGTAAATCTGTGGTAATTGTGCTGGAGTCTTAAGAGTGGGTTTTCATTGGTTGATGCCAGTGGGCATGATAGGAGGAGCATCATGGGCATCGACACTTCACTCCAGCAGACAGTGACTGACGGTAGACACATCACAAAAAACTCACAGAAGTGCACCAGTTATCAGGCACTCCTTTATTTTATTTTCCTGCTCATAAACGACCAATTGCTTTTGGGTCTCAACGTACACGAGCCACGCATCAGGCCTGCAACGTTGTTTGAAGTGGTTTTGCCAGCTGTATGTGAGAGTGTTATAGTGTGGTGAACTGTGGTATTGTTATCTTGCAACAGAACTACTGAATTACCGCAGATCTTGTGTGAAACGAGTGATTGTTTATTTTGCATTTATTTTATTTTTCTAAAGAATAAGAGAACTTTAATCATATAGTAGAGTGGTGTTGATTATTTTATCTGAAAGCCAGTTATCATATCTGAGTTTCACATTTTGACTACAAGGGAAGCTAAGATAGTTGACGCCGGGTTTCAGTGTTGATGTTAAGAAACAATATTCTAAAAGAACTCGGGGCCCTGCCCAAACTTACTTTCTAGAGGGTAGGAGCGCTACACTTGTTTCTTACGACCCGCACTTCTCTGCTTCTGATTGGCTAGTAGTCCTTACCTGGGAACAGCGCATGTGCAACTCCCAACAAAGATTTTGTACAAGTAAGATGCATCCCTCTGTAGCTCAAGAGCGGAGCGTACAACACATAGGGTGAAAAGAGGAGCTGCAGCAATGTGCAGTATGAGAAGAATATGGTGTTTTTTGAAAGTTGAACCATGTAAACCTGTTCTGGTACAACCCCTACTTAAGATTTTGAACCTGAAAATGAGCATAATACCACCTTTTTAAAGGGTCAGTGTGTAAGAATCAGTGGTTCTTCCAACTTCAGTGTGTGTTCATGTGCTCTTAAGTTGGAATGTGGACTCAACATGGATTCCACATTCTCTCCAGCGCTCTCTAGAGCCTTTTGTCCATTTGGGCTACTGTTGGAACATGGCGCCGTCCATGTTAGAGGACCCGCGGTGTACGTAGGTAGAAATGGCTCATTGTAAGGTAATAAAAACATTAACGGTTCCTTATATCGCCCTGTGATGGACTGCCAACCTGTCCAGGGTATAACCCGCCTTTCGCCCGATGTCAGCTGGGACCCTGTATGCAGGATAAGTGTTTGACGATGGATGGATGGATGGATTCATTATATCATATCTTTGTACACTACTGAAAACATAGTTATATATATTATATTGTTTTTCTGTCAATAGATCCTCCTAAATATGACACACTGAACCTTTAAAGACTGACACCATGGTAAAAATGTGTTGTTTTCTTTTCCTCAGACGAAGCAGCGTGCCTTCCACCGGAGATGCCAAATGCAAAATACACAGAAAACCAAAATGGTTGGTATGAGGACGGACACATGATTAGGATAACATGTGAAAAAGGATATGAACCCAAAGACCAGGATGTCACAGCCATATGTAGAAGTGGAACGTGGTCCTCTGTGTCGGTCTGTGAGAGTAAGTCTGTCAGATGTTCTATACCAGTAAGCTGTGAAACTAACAGAGACCAGAATAATATCAGTGCTGTTAATTCTTAGGCTTGAATTCTCACCAGCTGCAACAACCAAGTAACCACTCACATGACAGTGTGCTTATTTTTACAGGAAGTATCCAGGTTTGCGGTGAGCCTCCTAAAATCCCCCATGCAGTCATCATTGATCAGGAATACCAGGAGGTGTTTGCTGTAGATTCAGAAGTGCAGTATGAATGTGAAGATGGATATACTGTAGAGGGAGCAGACAGCAAAAAATCCATCCTTTGCATAGCTGGAAACTGGACTGAAGGACCACCGTGCAGTAAGTGGACAATGTGCTGAGATATGCAGTGATGAAAATACAATGAATTAATATTTAGATTATTATTTTGGTTAGTTGCTTATTTAAGAATAAGCAACTAATCTAAAAGCAACTAGTTGCTTATTTAAGAATAAGCAACTAATCAAAATATTAAAAGTATTTAAAGAATGTTGCAGCAACAGGTGCATGAAAATACAATGAATCATTTAGATTATTATTTTGGTTAGTTGCTTATTTAAGAATAAGCAACTAATCAAAATATTAAAAGTATTTAAAGAATGTTGCAGGTTTGGTAGGTGGCACAGTTTATAGTTTTGTTTCTAGAAGACAGGTTTGCAACACTGATCAATCGTGTTATAAAAAGCTTAAAGGAATAGATCAAATGAGAGATTTGTGAAAGGTGTCATTCAGAGAACCCACAGAGAATCAGCCAGCTACAGTTTCTCTCAGTTCTACAAAGATTTATAGCAACATTCCTCAGTGTTTTGTTTTTTATGACCCACTATTTTAAGATGCCCTATAGAGTTTGCTTGTAAACAAAGTTTCTGTTTGTATTCAGTGTTACTCACCAAAATGCATTGTGTGTATCCTTATGTGAAATTTATTGGTGGTAAACTCTTCTATGACAGCTCAAAATATTTATTTCCATAAAACCTTTTTTATTTTTATATTTCAGTGAGCAACTGTGGAACCCACAGTTCCTAATGGTGATTGTAGCGGGGGTTCTCGTCCAACCTCCTCAAAATAGGGAAAAACACATGCGTAGTCGAAAAATAGTGGCGTGATTTTTATTATGCCGGCCTCCAAAGTGCAAACAGTGAAAAACTTGTATAAAGAAAACAAAACTAAAAAAATAACGATTTGAAAAAAATTAATAACTTACTCAATAATAAAGTTACAAAAAAAATACTTTGATAACTCAGTTTCTCTCTATCCCCTCAAAAATACAAATCACTAGTTACCTCCTCTGTGACCAGGCCAAGACTGACCTCACAGGCCCAAAGCTGCCACTTTTAAAGACAGTAGCCCTTCCCACTAGGCTTAACCATTATTTACACAATATAATAAACAGTTTTTACTAACTCCAGAAAAGGATTTATATCTATTACACTTCGACATATTTTCAACAATATTATATCCACCTCCACAAACATTTTCCTTCCAGTTATTTACATCACAAATTATTATTACAACCAAAAACCATAATTTTGCAGTTCACATGACCATGAAAGCGCGCGAGAACATGCTATTTAAAAGAAGGAAATGTTACGCTCCTGTTTTGCCAAACTGGATGGGAAACAGAGCAAACCTGCGATGCATCTCGACACATAGTAAGTGTTTGATGTTTGTTTAAATGTATGCTTAAAGAAGAATAGAACTACCAAGTGTGCACCCTTGATCGCGCTACTTAAACAGTAGAAGAAAAATGCATGATAAAAAGGTTTTATGACCGGCTTAATTGAGGCTGGACGGAGCCGCTCCGTCACAGTGATGTTGTGAAAACGGGTCAAATGTTTTTAACGTACTAGTGCGGTTCCTTTTACACACAAGTGGGTCCAGCGGCAGTGGTTTGTTACAGTGATGGCACATGGTCAGAAGTACCCACCTGCAGAGGTATAAACAAGTCAGTTCTAAAGGTCTATCAAAGAGGTGGGCTGGGAAAATAACAACACATTTTCTATTTTATTGTTTTGTGCAGCTACCTTCTGTTCTGTGGATACAAATGAATATCCAGCCTTAGAACCTGCTGGAGTAAAAATTCTAAAAAATGGTGAGAGTGAGACATTCAAATGTAAGGATCTCTGGATGTTTAATAATTATTCTGTGGGCCGCTGTGCTGATGGAAGAATGACGTTTACCAGATGTAAGTATCACTATGAGCTCATTACATGTAAATATGCCATTAAACAAATACAGCAGTTTTGTTGTTTTCCCTAATCAGTGGCAGCTAAGATAAAGTGTGTGTGTATTTATGGATTCCAAACACCAGACCGCTATACTTGTGAGGTCCAAAAGATTTGTTGGGACCAAAATGCTGGACTCGAGGGCTTTTTGAGGGTCAAGACTTGGTTTTAGTGTTAGAATTAGATTAAGGTTAGGTTAAGGGTTAGGATGTAGTTGTGATGGTTAAGGTTTGGGTAATGTTCTAGGGAATGCATTGTCAATGATGGGTCCCCACAAAGATAATAACGCAAGGCAACTAGCTTGGCTCTGTCTAAAGGTAGCAAAATAAGCTTGTTGGCTGCTGAGATTTTTTTGTTTACTTTGCACCAAAGAAAAGAAAGACGAGGGGAAACATGTCCAGCTACAGTATTATTATTTTTTATTATTATTATATTATTATATTATATAGCTGATTCACTATAGGCTTCTGCACCATGATTTAAAAGTACTGGTCCTCTACAACTAATTCAATGAACAAAACAATACAATAAAACAGAAAGAAAACTGCAGACATTTAGTAAATCAGACTTCACCTCCCTATCAAAAGTCAATAATCTCCTTCACATAATCACAGCTGTGCCTCTTTGATTGTTTTCAGGTTGTAACAAGTTTCAGCTAAAGATGGTGAGTTTTACTCCTGATTATACTTTTATATATATATATATATATATATATATATATATATATATATATATATATTAGTTCATTACATTTAACTGAAAGTGTTTAATGTTTGTTTAAACCTCTGTCTTGTAACCAGAATACTTGCTAAGACTGTATCACCAAGGGGAAGATACTGCTGCCTTTGGATATGCTCACCACCGACTGAAAACAAATGCCAGACTGGAAACTTTTGAGAAACAACAAAGCTATATTAACATAGGCTGCGAATGCTTGCAGCATTCACACCCAATCATGCTATCACGCACGTGATGGGTTTTTCAAAAACCATATTGATCCATGGATGGCTACATAATGTAGGAGCAAACTGTCGGTCTGTATGCTCAAAGCTGCAAAACTATCTTGCTTGTAAGACTTACCTGAATAAAGTATTCAACTGGAATTTCAACACTAATCTTGTGTCTGCTGAGTTCTTGTGCTGAAGTCATGCCCCAAAAGTAATCTGTCCATCCTTTATTCATACCTGCTTATCCTGATCCTGTATGCACTCCCAGGGGGAGTACCACCTGTACAGGCTGTCTGTCACAGCCTTAATAACTCAAAAGAATCTTTAAATTTTATTCATCATGACACAATGTTTTAAGAAGAGCATTGCCACTGTTTTAGATATTTAAATATCCATTAATTAATTCAAATGTCTGTGACTTCCATATAACTAAAATCCACCAGCAAAGCAACTCCAGGATGCAACAGTAACTTAACCACACATGATTATTTTGTTTTTCCACTCCTTCATTACTAAAATCAGATAATTTCTCAATTAAATGGTTTTTTATTGATGACTTGATTAACGACTGTATTTAAAATAAGGTTCTTCTATACTTCATCATTGTGCTCATATGTACATAACTTTGCATCACAGTTACAAACACAGAACATTCAAGTGACATTTTGTACAGGCAATACACAATATATGTGAAGGCCTCAGTGATTGATATTTTTACTGGAAGAAAAAAAATACTTACGTGATTCATCAGTTTATCAAAATTGTCATTGATTACTTTTCTGCCAATTGAGTGATCCCTTAAAAAACTATTTGCTTTAGCTCTTTTGTGACTACCTGAGTGAGTTCACCTGATCACACTTTATTTAAAGACTGCTTTCCCTTTCACTCACTATTTGACCTTGACTTGGTCTCGGTTTCTACAAGAAGAGGTTATTTTGCTCTTTAGTTTTATCCTATGTCCATGTTAGTTTATCTGAGGACTTTAACTTAAGATATTTATCTTTCCTCATATCATATAATGGACATATTAATTTGGGTTCTAATCTTATGTTTGTTTTCTTTCGGAACGAACGGCTCAAGTGTATTTATCCGCCTTAAATGTTGGTACATGCAACCTTTGAGTATTGAAGAAATAAAATTTGTTCAGAGGACTGGAGTGTTCCTGCGTCATTCCATGCATTCAGATTGGATGCCCAAGATATATAGCAAACTTTTCATTTTGAACCTCCTAATATAGTGCGTGTTGTGCACAGAGGAAGCTGAATCCAGCCCCAGCAGTGTGCTCAGCAGGCATCAATAACAACAGAAATGAATAATCAGACAGGGCCTGAAAGGAGTAGCTGGTTAAAAGCTGCTTGCAGGCTATAGCAGCTTGAATAAGGTGCCTTTATTTGATGAATGCTGAGAGGAATCAGAGAGGAATCAGCTGAACAGTCAGCTGACGTGGCGGGATTGTGAGCTGAGCTTGACTTTGTTGCCTGCCTGAACTAGTGCTGTGCTCCGTTAAACTTTCTATGACAATTTGCTCTGGATAGCTTTGCAAGCTGTCATTTTTAAGATTTAAACATGTAACATGTGTGTTTCTTGAACCTGTTTGACAAGCTTGAATTTTGAGACTGCATTTTTTAACAATTAGAATATCTGCTCTTGTAAGTGGATGGCTTGTTGAGTCTCTAGATTATCTATGTGAGTCTGGGTGTACTGAAGGTGTGTGTTGTTGTCAGAAGCGATCGAAGGCCAAATGTTTTTAGATCATCCGTCAATCAGAAGAAGTGAAGGCCAGGCTGCGTAAAAAACTGAATCTGTGCTGGCAGAAGATTGACCTCTGATCTGAGCGGTCCAGTAAATCATATTGAAATTTGGACTCCAAATAATCAAATCGATTTTTGTAGAGAGTTTTATAACAAATGAACCACAGTGAGTCTGGAACTGTGGAGACAAATTAATCATTATCACAGGCCTTTCCCAAACAAAAAAACTAATGTTGACTTAATACAATAAATTCCATATTTCTCCCAAGTGGAATTCATAAAGTAATTATTCTATAAAAACAAAATATATTGACAAAAGTGGCCCTCCGATGGATTGGCAACCTGTCCAGGGTGTACCCCGCCTTTTGCCCGATTTCAGCTGGGATTAGCTCCAGCCCCCCGCGACCCTGTACACAGGATAAGCGGTTGATGATTGATGGATGGATATTGACAAAAGTGATCTGAATCTGGAATCTTCCACAAACAAATTCTCATAGCAATAATTTCCATTCCTAAAGTAATTCTAAAGATAATGTAATTATGTCTATTGTTAGTCACCTGTTCACCAAGGCAAATTCCTTGTATGTGTAAAAACTAAATGGCAACAAAGCAGTTACTGATTCTGAAGCCTGGGTCTTTCCGTATGCTGAAGAAGAGGAAAAAGATTATATGAGAGTGTTTTTCTCCTTTTCTGTAGGTGTGTGTTTGTGCAGCCTATTTGCCCAGCTGTCTTTTGGCTCCAGAACAACAAACTTTCTGGGAGACGACCCCCAACAATTATTAACTGGTTCCGAGATTTAGTTTGTACGAATCAGTGCTTCTTCCAACTTTGTGTGTTCATGTGCTCTTAAGTTGGAATGTGGAATCAACATGGATTCCCGTGGTGTATGTAGATAGAAATGGCTCATTGTAAGGTAATAAAAACATTAACGATTCATTATATCATGTCTTTATACACCACTGAAAACATAGTTATATATATTATATTGTTTTTCTGTCAATAGATCCTCCTAAATATGACACACTGAACCTTTAAAGACTGACACCATGGTAAAAATGTGTTGTTTTCTTTTCCTCAGACGAAGCAGCATGCCTTCCACCGGAGATGCCAAATGCAAAATACACAGAAAACCAAAATGTTTGGTATGAGGATGGACATATGATTAGGATAACATGTGACAAAGGATATGAACCCAAAGGCCAGGATGTCACAGGGCCAGAAAATGGCCGACATTTTTTGTGCATCTGGTGTTTTATTTTGGAATGTTTTTTACTTGTGTGCTGTGATTGTTATTGCATGACAGTGGTGTTTTAGCATGTTGTGGTGCAGTACTATTAATTCCCCTTTTATATAGCTCCCTTTTTAACTTGTGTCATCACATTGATTTTAGTTAGGCCTTTTTAAATCAAGTCTTATTTTTAATTGCATTAATAAATTGTTAAATGTATTTTAGCTCATTGTGGTTTCTGCTCTGCTCCAACCTCAATTTAAAAGAAGCTGTGTGTGTCTGAGTCCTAGGGCTCCAAGTACCCCCTAGGTGGCGTTGTCGCCCTTTCTTTTTAAATACATTTTACTTAGAGCTTTTAATTGAGAATTTGTATTGGACACCGGCCACTTACTTCACAGTTACTAATTCTCAATCTGATTCTGAAGCCCGGGGCTTTCTGTATGCTGAAGAAGAGGAAAAAGATGATTTGAGAGTAGTTTTCTCCTTTTCTGTAGGTGTGTGTGTGTACATGCAGCCTATTTGCCTCATCTCTCCTTTGGCTCCAGAACAACAGCATGATGCCTGTGTGTTTACTTGTCAAACTTTCTGGGAGAAGGCCCCCAACAATTATTAACTGGTTCTGATCTGGACTAAGCTCTCAGATTTACTGTGTCGTGGGATGATTTCATTCCTGACAAAATGAACATGAGATATCTTGGATTAGTTCTTCTTATTTGGTTTCCAGGAGTGCTTCATGGTAAGAACATTAACTACTTTGACATCCAACCATTTAAATTTGTTAAAAACAAAAGCAGTGACTGTAGAGTAATTTTGCTTACTATTGTATTTTAGCACAAAGCGCTGCACAGTCCTGTAGTGCTCCTAAACTGGATGGTGGTTTCTTTGCCCCAAAGCAAGAGACTTATTCTCATGGAACAAAGCTCAGTTATACCTGTGATACTGGTCGTAAACCTGTGGTGAAGGGATGGTGGGCAACAAGCACATGTCAAACTGGAAAATGGTCTCATACACCACAGTGTATAGGTAAGTGTTCCCTCTGCTGTTTTTTACTTTGTCCACATGGTTGCTCCGTCACTCTATGAATGGCAAAGTCAGTCTGTCGGCCGTGCACTACTTTGATCCAGACTGAAATACTGGACATGTTGGCTGTTTTGTCATGACATTTGATCTAGACATTCATGTTGCCCTGTAATGAAACTTGGTTGATGCCCTGACTTTTCATTTACATCCATCAACTGAATCTTAATCCTATATCCACAATTAATGCAGTGGAGCATTCCCTTTGGCAGCAAGTCTTTTAATATATGATAAATCCTTGGAGATAACATTCACCCATGTAATGGCAGAAATGTAAATTGCCAAGTTTAAATTTTGCCGAGTTTAAATACTTTCACTGTAGCAATTATTTTCTTTTCCTCAGACGAAGCAGCATGCCTTCCACCAGAGATGCCAAATGCAAAACACACAGAAAACCAAAATGGTTGGTATGAGGACGGACACATTATTAGGATAACATGTGACAAAGGATATGAACCCAAAGGCCAGGATGTCACAGCCATATGTATAAATGGAGCGTGGTCCTCTGTGCCGGTCTGTGAGAGTAAGTCTGTCAGATGTTCTATACCAGTAAGCTGTGAAACTAACAGAGACCAGAATAATATCAGTGCTGTAATTCTTAGGTTTAAATTCTCACCAGTTGCACCAACCAAGCCACACATCTGAGCACCTTTACCTGTTGATGACTAATGGGTTTATTTTTACAGAAAGTATCCTTGCATGCGGTGAACCTCCTAAAATCCCCCATGCAGTCATCATTCATCAGAGATACCAGGAGATGTTTGCTGTAGATTCAGAAGTGCAGTATGAATGTGAAGATGGATATACTGTAGAGGGAGCAGAAAAATCCATCTTTTGCATAGCTGGAACTTGGACTAAAGGACCACCGTGCAGTAAGTGGACAATGTGCTGAGAGATGCACTAATCATTTGACCCCCTGAACAGCAATTGTCCAACTGTAGATTAGAAAAAAAATATCTCAGCTGGCTAGCTTTTAGGCAGACAAAATACCATGTGCACTAGAAAGCAAAATCAGACTACTATGTAAATAGTTTACTTGAATGTAATGGGGCAAAGTTTTGGAAAACAGTGAAATCCCTGTTCAAGAATTTACTGAAGAGGGAACAGACATAAAAAAAACAACATTATTGTTGATGCTTTTAATAGCCATTTTCTTAGATCAAGTAATCTCTTTGATAAATTGTCCACTACTACTTAACAAGATGATAGCTGGATACAAAAAACATATGACAAGATTTTGCAATAAAACCATTTCATGACAATTAAGTCCTAGATGCCTTAATTACTATAAATGCTAGGAAATCAGCTGGTCGAGACAAATTGGATCCATGCCTGCTGGTCAGGGCAGCGCCTTTTATCTCAAGGCCATTAACGCATATTTTTAATCTAACTGTGTCAACTGGAATCTTTCCAAAGATTTGGAAAACTGTGCATGTGCTCCCTCTTCATAATGGAGGAAACACTAGAGTACTTAATAATTATCGACCTATTTCAAAGCTGTCTTGCCTGGCTAAAATTCTGCAGTCTAAATACACAGCTTTGTTCTTTTTTTAACTGAATATGGCTTACTGAACAAATACCAGTCAGGTTTTAGACCAGGCCACAGTACTATTACAGCGGCCACGCTGGTTGTAGATGATATTGTCAAGAGCTTGGATGCCTGTCCAAGGCTTTTGACACCAGTGTTTCCCATACTTCATTTATTTGTGGCGGCCGCCACAATATCAACGCTGACCGCCACATATAAATTTTCGATTTTTTTTTTTACTAAACCTATTTAAAATCGTATTTGATTGCGCATTCGCGCAGCACTTACTCTCGCTCGTCCCTCTCTTGCCCTCTCTCCCTCATGGAACACCGCTGCACAAATCTGTCCAACACAACGCCATCAACCCAGCTTTAAAAAAGTTATTAGCAAGCATGCAAGGAGCCAAGCTAATAAGGAGAGCTAAGTAAATGTTAGAAAACACACCCTATGATACTTAATTTATTACTATGATAGTAAATATCATAGTAATAAATTGCTATACTAACTTACTAAAATCTGTGAATATCGCTTTAGTGATTGTTTGAGTTGTACATACCAAAATAAAAGAGTAGAGATTTAACAGCTAATTTTTTGTTCAATTTACAATTATCATTAAGTTTATTTCACTAAATGAAATTAGTATTTGCCTGACAAATTACATTTTTTAGATATCCTTATTTTTGGTAAATTTCAATCAAAACATTTAAGAATGGATCAATTCTAATCATTAGTTTCAAGAACCACAATTATTACTTATTCCAACTTAATATTATTTCAACTTTAACTACTAATAATTGAGTAAGTTACCCGCCACACACAGAGCCCTTTATAGGGCTCTGGCCACACATAACGCTAATCGTGCGGCCTCATGGGAAATCTGCCTCTCTGCCTTGGCAACAACCAACAAGTGGCAGCAAGAGGGAAAGACACGCTACAACAAGCACCTGGAATATCCCCTGCAAACCCTGGTAAGTTAAGTGTCCAGCTAGTAAAAGTAAATGAATATCGTTATTCACACTGGTGGTAATTTTCTGAAAACCGTCGTAGCCATGCTGTTATAGGTAACTTAAGTTAGAGGGTTTGCTGCATTATAAGCTAACGTCGACAAAGAAGCTAATGTTAATTTTAGCACAACCATAACTAACGTTAACCATAAAACTTTGCATGGTATGTTTGTGTATCTATATTGGCGATACGGCGCTGTGAAAACTATGTCGACGTGGGTGTTTTTTCACAGCACCTTATGAAAAGTAGAAAATGAGGTTGGGGGTGTGTAGCTCCTGCACGCTGCACGCACACTCACACTATAGTTTTATTTATTGACATTTCAGATCTTTTTCCAGTGAGTGTTATTGAGTGTATGTAGTGACTTTGCTGTTGTAAACTTTACTGTTGCTTTGCTAGACACAACATTTACTCTCATATTTAAAATATTAATAAATTCTTTTCTGTTCTGAATTTATTCTTTTTAAAAAATGTTAATGAAATTTAACCCGTACTGGTATAACAAGCGGGCAGATTAGAGTGTGGATATAATAAAAAAAATATAATCCTAATCATAACCTCTGTGCACACCTGCAAGTAGTCTGCTGTATGTTCTCTGGTCTCTCTCCAACAGTTACATTTTTAATTAATGTTCTAGGTATTTTATGGGGTTTTTTTGTTTGTTTTTTTAGATGAGTGCTCTTTGTCCAACTTAAATTTTGTCATATTTTTGGAAAACATTAGGATTTTTTTGTCCTCCCTATTTACGTCCATGAGGTGAGAATAATATTAGAAAAACCTCTGACTCTAATGTAGTCCAGTCCAACACCATCTCCAGCTATGACCTCAATGCTAAAACTGTGACACTTAACAATCCATTACCATTAAATGTATCATAAAAGTAGACTTTATAGCAAAGCAATAGATTGTTCGAGGTGTACCTAAGAAATTGTCTATTTCTACAAGACTGCACGCGTCGTCTTCATCAGAGTCGACCATGTTTCTACAGTAGCCCTGAAAGGACAAACCAAACAGTGACTCTAGATAGGGCCTTCCAATTAGTTTCACTGCCACCGTAGTTTCTCCTGCACACTTGGCCCTACCTAGAGCCAGTCTTTGGTTTGTCCTTTCTGCACAACTGTAGAAACATGACTGTGTGGCGTGGTGGACTCTGAGTAAGATGACCTTTGCCGTATGTACACATAAAAAGGCTCATTATAGGTGATTATACACAAATGAAACATACTTGTGAATATCATATTCTATTTCTGCTATATTTTGCAAAGTTAATTCAAAGGCCAATTGTTCTTGCCGCATTTTACCCATTTTTTAGTGACAGCTTACTAATGTGCAGAGTTGAGCTCACTGTTTTTTATAGTGTGGTCATTGTTACATATGTCATTTTGTAATTTATATTGTCTTTTTGTAAAGTAACCAGATTGGACAAATAAAGGTCTAATTAAAATGTGATGTGTTCAGTTGCTTTGTTTTTCTTGAAATATATTGTGGATGTACTCCTGGAGATAAAGTGTAAATATAGTTAAAAGAATTAAGTACATGTAACACATTTCATTTGTTAAATACTAGTAATGTTTCTATTTATATCTACTTAAAAATTCAGTTACATCTACTCAATTTTATTAGTGGTTTTCTCAAAGGGTTTCTATTACATTGACTTAAGATTTTGATTAGATGTTCTTAATTTTTTTAACTTACATTTACTAAATTAATAAGATTTCACAGCTTTTAAATTTACTCAATATTTTTAAGTGTTAAAATTTTTTAACCAATACAATATTATCCCAGTAATAGTTTTTAGAGTGTACTGGTCATTATTGGGCATGAAAAGTTTGTGGTTTCAAAAATATCTTAAGTAATAGGGCTCAAGCAGATTTATCTGAATCAAAATTTTTGACAGTTCATAAAGGAGTTCCCCAGGATTGAACCCTGGGGAACTCCTTTATGGTTCACTACATACATATATGATATTTGTAAGCTTGTGAGTAAATGTCATTTTCACTTTTATGGTGATGACACAATGTTGTATACATCAGCTCCTTCTCTAGCACAAGCATTTTTGAACTTTCAGTCAGATTTTCAGGTTTTGCAGAATTTTCAAGATCTGGAAATATAAGTGCAGATACTTTTAAACCTACCACATTGGATAATTCACTTTTAGAGTATGTTTCTTCATACAAATTTCTTGCCATTTGGTTAGATGGTAAATGCTCTTATAAGACTCAAATCACTGAATTGGCAAAAAAATTGAAAATCAGAATTTTCTTTTTTACAGACAAAACATGCTTTTCATCATGACCTAGCCGTGACATTGTTCAGGCCACTTTCATGTCTGGGTTAGATTATGGTGATACAGCTCTGGCTTCTGTTTTAAAAAGTCTGGGCTCTCATGCAGCCTTGCGTTTTATTACTGAGGAAGCTTTTACACACACCAGTGTCTTTTATATACTGCTGCTGGTTTGGATTCCTTGTGTTTATAAAGCCATCCTAGACAAACTTTAAAATTATCTTACCTCTAAATTGAAAAACAGCGCTTACCATACACAATCACAGGACTGGTTAGTTCTTGAGGTTCCCCGTGCTCATTCTAAGATTGGTACAACATTTTCTGTCTGGTACACCTCAACAATGGAATACTTGAGAGAATGACCTTAGATTGAAAGATACTGTGTCCATAGCACTTTTTAAGAAGTGTCTGTTTGAACATGTAACAGTGAACATGTAACAGTGTACTTGCCTATTTTGAATGTGTTTTATTTTAAATGGATGATTCGTGTAGTTTTTTGGGCTGTCCCCGACTAAGGATTTACATAGTCGAATCAGAATCGTCAAGTCCTGCCTATAGTCGAATCATATGTGGTTTTGTGCACGGTGATTGCGAGCCGAAGCTAAACTGAGGCTCATTGTTGATCTCTCTCTCTAGCCATTCACCAGTCTTTTGCAGAGTTTTTGCCGTGCTGCCGACAGCTGCATTCGCGGTTCCTTGCGGGTCTATTTCAAGTAGCGGCTGTTTAAAAACGATATAATATTCTTTGTGTGGTTCATCAACAGTGATAAATTACCCGAAAGTCCTGCGAGGTGCGTACAACTCGGCACAACACTGGTGAAGCTGTGGCTCTGTCCCTTCAGCAAGTTTTTCTCCTGCCACCACACACACACAAACACACACACACACACACACACACGCGCTATGCCTACACATGAGCACTGACGACCCAGTGTTAGGGTTACAATTTTGGATTTATTCACGAACTTTAAAGAGGTGGTATTATGCTTTTTGGCTTTTTCCCTCTCCTTTATTGAGTTATATATCTTTTTTTGTGCATGTAACAGGTTTGCAAAGTGAAAAGGCCCAAAGTCCAGCCCAAAGGGAGTTCCCATCTCCCACAGAAAGCTCTGCTCTGAACCGTTTGAAAACAGCTCGTTTGTAGTCCAACCCTTCACTTCCTTCACTGTGACGTCACAATGAAAATGCGTCATAAAGCTTGCCAAGCGGCTAGCGGGCTCAGGCACGCCCTCAAACCAAGCTAGTCTGAGCGGAGGTCCTTTGGCTCGACTCGCCTTTGTTTGGTTTTCCATTGTAAAAATGTTGTACCTGCTTCCAGGTACTTTTTTTCACATCACGTCTCCTCCGTCGAGGTTCCAAGCGAGCTGAGGGAAACTAAAATGTAACGTGAAAACACGACAGACTGCTGACCGGTCAGAGAGAATATTCACTATTCACTGCATCATCATTGCTGCACCAGACAGAGGCCAGCAACAGAAAGTTTTATATTTTACAGTTTTCGTAAGCAATTTCATCACTAAATTGACTTCTGAGTTTTGAGGTTAGAAATCAACTGTGTAGATTTCGAATATTGACAGTTTTACATGAAGTGATGGCGGAACAAAAATTTGCTTGAATATTTTTGGAGTTGAGGAGCTCCGCAAGTGGCTGCAGGGGAAGCCTGTGCCAACCCGCGGGAGGAGTGTGTGAGGCCGGCCAGTCGCCCGCTCACAGAGCCCTCTGCTCCCGCCGTCACACAGACCGCTGCCGCAACAACGGCAGAGGAAAACACAGCTGGAAGGTTTTCATACCGCTTATCTGTCTTTACATGCTGAGTAATGTTGAAACGTTTTAACTTAAAAAGAGAAAGCTGTGAGGATCGCTGGTGTGTGTGTCGCATTGAACATTACGTCGTGTGTGGCGTCACTATGACGACAAGCTACATATTATCTCTGGGTACTATCTGCAATGGAAAACGGAGCAGGGCCGAGTAGAGTCGAGTCTGTCGATTTGCGCTATGGTAGCATTTTTCGGCAAGGCAGCATAGATCGTCAGAACACCGGCAACAGTTCAACGTTTAGTCCTAAAAGACGATGCAACTCAGACTCTGTTTGGACTGGAAATTCACAATCACAACCTGTAAGTATGCTTTATTGGTTGTGAATTATATTTAAAATAAACACGGCAGTGTAACTTCACAGACTGTTCAAGTGCGGATTTGTTGTAAACATTGTAGTGGTTTATGGCAAGATGTGGAACAATGATGTTGCGTGGTTGCAGACTTGTGAGTAATATTATAATAATAATAATAATAATAATAATAATAATAATAAGGACTTTATTCAGGACTCAAAATGGAAGGTCCATAGCACACAGAAAAAACAAGACAAAACAACAACAGCTACAACATAACAATAAATAAACAGTACATAGATAAAAATTAATAAGTAACTTATACCATCTGCTAGGTTACGGTCGCAGTCTGAAGCGGCTTTGATTTGGATCACACTACCTTGTTTCTTATGACCCGCCCTTCTCTGCTTCTGATTGGCTAGTAGTCCTTACCTGGGAACTGCGCATGTGCAATTCCTAATAAAGATTTTGTACAAGTAAGATGCATCACTCTGTAGCTCATGAGTGGAGCGTACAACACACAGGGTGAAAAGAGGAGCTGCAGATATGTGCAGTATGAAAATTAAACCATGTAAACCTGTTCTGGAACAACCTCTAATTAAGATTTTGAACCTGAAAATGAGCATAATACCACCTCTTTAAAAACATTTATTGGAAGTTTTTTTTCTTTCTACATCAGCATTAACCAGCATACTTACAGCATTAAACGTTGAAATGTGTATTGTAAAAGGATGTATATTAACTTATTGGGAGAAAACTGGTAGATCTATGTAAATTCAGACATTGAGTACCCCCATATCGCATAAATGGCACAATCCTTGTTTTGCTGCGAAGCTTCGACTGTGAGATTGACAGTCAAATCAGGCTCCGCCCATCGAAGCATTGACTATTTGGGGTCAGCCCTAGTAGTTTTAACCTTACTTTCTTTGTTTCAGAGGGCACCTCTGTAAATGAGGCCTCAGGCTCAGTGGGGTTTTTTTTTCACTGTATAAATAAAGACAAAGAAAAAAAAGACAGAAACCATAACTAGGCATGGCAGGTTAACATGAGTTGTTTCCCTTTTTCTAAAGACAGTTCTGTCCTCTATGACCTCCCAAAATTGATTACATACCCTGGGACAGGCCTGCTGCCTGCTCCATCCCTGAATTATGAGGCAGCCTTCACATTGACCATATCTAAAAACAGGGAGGCATCTTACAATATATGTAATATATACTTATGTTTATGGTTATATACTAATATGAAAAGTTCAGAATAAGGATAGAGTAGTTTACGTCTGTTTCAAATAACTTGGTTCTCTCTGCTGGTAAATTTGAGAATTGGCGGTATATCTATTTTATCAAATATCTCTCTACAGTTACTTCAGAGGCAGGGGGGGACAGGCATGACATTACATCTTTTCTGTCAACTCTTGATCTGCCGGTGTTGTCGGGGGACCAGCTCGAACGCCTTGAATCACCTGTTACTATTGAGGAGATAAGGGATGTTATTAAACACCTCCCTTCAAGTAAAGCACCGGGTTTAGATGGCTTTACGGCCGAGTTTTATAAAGCTTATGCTGAGGAACTTGCACCATTACTCTTAGACACCTATAATGAAGCTTTTGAGAAGGGTAAACTCCCTCCCTCTTTATCCGAGGCCATTATCACCCTTATCTTGAAGGAAGGAAAAGACCCTCTAGACTGTAAGAATTTTAGACCTATTAGTTTGACCTCCTGCGACAGTAAAATACTATCTAAAATTATAGCTAACCGTCTGGACAAGGTAATAACCTCCTTGATCCATCCTGACCAGGTCGGCTTTATATGTTCGCGCTCCTCGGCTGACAACATCAGAAGACTTCTTGATATTATGTGGGCCACTCAGGATAATGCCTCTCCCATGGCTGCTATCTCGCTGGACGCCGAAAAGGCGTTTGACAGGGTGGAGTGGCATTATCTGCTCTCCACCCTTGAATGTTTTGGCTTCGGCAAAAAGTTCATAGCTTGGATTAGGCTCACATATACTCATCCCTCAGCGTCAGTGCTTACGAACGGTATCATCTCCCCCCCATTTGAACTGGAAAGAGGCACGAGGCAGGGAGATCCTCTCTCTCCTCTACTTTTTGCAGTTGCACTTGAACCGCTAGCGGTTGCTATACGTAAGGAATCTGCATTTCCAGGCATACAAATCGGTGAAAAATGTCATAAATTGATGATGTATGCAGACGATATCCTTTTGTTTGTCACAGATCCCGAACAGTCTCTTGCATCACTATTCAAAATTATTGACAAGTTCTCATCCATTTCGGGCTATAAAGTCAACTGGACAAAATCTGAGGCTCTTCCTCTCACTCCATATTGTCCCAAATCCCTCTTCCAGTCAGGCACTTTTGCCTGGCCTAAGGAAGGCATTAAATATCTTGGTTTAACATTCCCCCCCATATTGACGGATCTGATTAAAACAAACTTTGACCACCTACTGGACAAACTGCGGGCTGACTTAGAGCGGTGGTCTCCATTGTATCTCTCTATGTGGGGGAAGGCAAACATCATTAAAATGATTTGTGCTCCGAAATTTAACTATTTGCTACAGGCTATGCCAGTCCGAATTCCTTTGCGCTATTTCAAACAATTTGATCAACTTTGTAATACATTTTTATGGAATAACAAACGCCCCAGGATGAACCTGCGAAAGCTGCAGAAGCCAGAGGACAAAGGAGGATTAGGTGTGCCCAACTTGCTCTTCTACCATTATGCGTTTACCATTAGGCATATGGCACAGTGGTCTTTACCCCCGGAGAGAGCCCCTCCGTGGTTCCACCTCGAAAGCGTGGTGTCCTCCCCTCTCACACCCATTGCATGCATCTCAGCTAAATTAGCCCAACAGTATCAGTCACATCCCATTTTGTCTCATATTCAGTGGGTCTGGAAGAGAGTAGCTAAGATTCTTAAATTTGATCCGTATCTGCACCAGGCTGCCGGGATCTGGCTAAATCCCAAGCTCTGTATAAATAAATCTCCCTTCCTTTGGAAGCTTTGGTTGCAAAAAGGGATTAGGGTGCTCGGTGACTTGTACCAGGATGGCACATTAAAGTCTTTTGAGGCACTTAGTCAGGGATTCGACTTACCACGTAATCAGCAGTGGAAGTATTTTCAGTTAAGACACCTACTGGTGCAGGTCTTCGGCTCCCCTTCAGTAGTCCCACCGAGCGGTGACATGTTGGAGAAGGTTCTAACAATCTATGGGCATGGCCATGAAGCCTCTGCCTACTACGCTATGATCCTTACGGCCTCGGACTCTAATATTTTGTCCCTTAAAATGACATGGGAAACTGATTTAAAGGTGTCATTTACAGATGCAGAATGGGGCAGAATTCTTTGCAATGGGAAAAAAATGTCAAGGGAATTGCGAACGCGACTTATCCAATTCAAAATACTGAATAGAATCTATTGGACACCATCCAGGCTGCATAAAGTTGGTTTGGTTGATAACTCAGAATGCTGGAGGTGTCAGGACAAAAATGGTACCTTTGTACACATGCTCTGGAGTTGCCCGAAAATTCAGGCATTTTGGTCTTCCCTGCATACAATTGTAGAGAAAATTGTCGAACAGAATATCCCACTCACCCCTAGTCTGTTTATTTTGGGGGACCCCTCTGCATTAAGTGACCTGGCCCCTCCACTCTCTAACTGGATCCAGACTGTCCTCATGCTAGGCCGGAAACTTGTGGTCAAAGAATGGAAAGCCCCCTCTGCACCAGCACTGGATTTGTGGTACGCCGCTCTGGGTCAGCTGGCTGCCCTTGAACATCTGTCCTATAGGTTGCTGGATAAAGTGGAGGAGTACAACTTGAAATGGGGGAAGTTTCATTCGTACACCTTGAAGGTTTAACAGCGTTCCAGCTCAAAACATAGCATTTAACTAGATAACATGATTGATGGATACTTTTGGATAGAATACGGTACCTACATTTAGGCAAGGCTGTAACTCAAGGGCTAGGTGCATCACTGCTTTATTTTATTTTATTATTATTATTTTTATTTATTTATTTATTTTATTTTCTCTATTATTTTCTAAATGTATTTAGTTTTTGTCTATGGGCGTGCCACGTCCTCCTTTCATTCTATTTTGTTGTATGAGTATTGCTTTATTTTTCGGAAGGAATGTGTGTGTGTTTAAATGTTCTGAAAAATCAATAAAATGTTAATCATAAAAAAAAATATCTCTCTACAGTATACTTTTTCTATAATAATACTGTTCTCCACTTAGGCAGAGTAACCAGACCAGAGACTGGACATGGTGGATCCACAGTTGGAGGAGCAGGTTGGGGGGGCACGACATCTGCTGAAAGGGGGACACAACCTGCAGGTGGAGCTGAGTTTTTGACCTTTATATAATTGTTGAAAAATATATATATATTTTACGCTCAATTTAATGATCACTGATTGAAAGATGAAATCTACTTTTGTTATTATTTAAAATTAATTATTTACAATTATCAAAATAATAATAATTGTATTTGGACATTACTCTGAATCAGAAAGAAAAAGATACCAAATAAAATCCCAAAGTGTTACTAACTGTATCTTCTGTTCTCTGTATATACGCCCCTGTGTGCAGATGTAATACAAAGGGAAAACAGCTGAGCCAGTTTCCATTAATTTCTCTATGGATTTATGGAGACAAGAAATGTGAATTAGGCTCAACTGATTTTCTAATGTTCTTTAAAAAAGACAGTTTAGTTGTCATTTTAACCATAACCCCTATTTTTTCTGCCAATATTGGGTTTACTCCAATTGTTTTTATTCTTTATCTACAATCAAGGCTGTGGAGCATTCCTTTAACAGCAAGTATTTTAAAGTATTGGTTGCTCTAATAAATCATTGGAGATAAAATTCATGCAAATAATGGCATTTTTAAAAATGTCACAACTGTAACAGTGTGTTTGTTTGTTTTGTTCCTCAGAGGAAGGAGCCTGCCTTCCACCAGAGATACCAAATGCAAAATACACAGAAAACCAAAACGGTTGGTATGAGGACGGATCTAGACTTAGAGTAACATGTGTCCAAGGATATGAACCCAAAGGCCATCAAGTCACCATATGTAGAAGTGGAACATGGTCCTCTGTGCCGGTCTGTGAGAGTAAGTCTGCTATACCAGTAAGCTGTAAAACTAACCAGAATAATTACTGTCCAACATTATACCTTATACTGTATTTATCAAGTCAACAGGTACAATAAGCAGAAAAGTTTTAGTTGACATTAAAGAGTAACTTTCATTAAATCTACACATTGTTTGGAGGTGCCAGACCAACTATTGAACATGGGAGGACACTGAACAAGTTGGGGGAACAAAACCTGGGGGTTTATTTGTCTGTATTAAATATAAAGTATATTCATTTATTTAATTCCTTTTTAGAATATGTATATATTTATGGAGGACCGATCCTGACACAGGCATAAATAAATCCAGAAATAAATAAATGCTCAATAAATAAATAAGCATCCAATTAAATACACAAAAAAATAAAGTAAATAAATAAATGTAGGTAGTAATTAAATTATACAAGGAGACATAAATGTATATATTTTAATTACTGCCTTTACTTATTCACCTTTGTAATAATTACCTTATTTATTTATTCTCCGTTATGATCTTCAACTTTATTTATTAATTACTTATTTTTTAAATGTATTTATTTATGTGTGTGTTTTAATATTTTTGTCTGTTTTATTCTTCCTTTGTATTTTTTTACCTTATTTATTTTCACCCATGGTATTTATTTCTGCCTGTCCTTTTTACATTTCTGTATGCATTTCTGCCTCATTATGCAAATGAGGAGGTGCTGTGTCTCAAGGGGTCATCTTCTCTCCTATTGGTGGACCAGTCAGACAGGAGAGCTCTAGGCCTACTCCGCTTGCACACATCAACGAGCTGCTCTTCACATAGTCAGATGGCTTCCTTCAGTGCGCTGAGGTGTTTAGCAACTCTGAAGACACTACCAGCCATGTCTTCCTTCTCTTTTCATGTAGACACTCCGACAGACAGTGCTTTCAGTTTGCTGCATGCATGGACACAGAACTGCGGTATAGGGAGAAGCACACGGTCAGCTAGCTGCAGCTAAATCTGGAGTGCACTCGTATTCAATTCTGTATGGTAAATTCAGTTTTAACGGAGCAGAGTGAGCTGACAGGCAGAGTTAAGAGACTTTTTCTGTCCGTTTCTCTCTTTACAAAGACGCATGTTGCAGTCTGAGAGTCTTCTCTGAAGAGGGCAATGAAGTCTCAGTAGTACACGATGCGAGCACCACATACAACACAATTTATCAAATTACACAACGGATATACAGTATGAAAATAAGATTGATTGGATTATACTCACAGGAAGTATAAAACCTGTTACATGCGTCTATTAAAAGTAAAGTAACACAAAAATGTCAGGGAAATTACTTTACTTAGATTTAAGTACTGCAGTTGTACATTTGAAATACCTTCCTACCTTTCTGATAGGAAGTCTTCTTGAGGTGGTATAAAACATTTCTTCTTATATTCTGATTTGAGTTGTGGACAACTATGACCACATGAATTAAAAAAATTTAACATTTCACTGCCCAAGTCAGCTATAATACAAGTCTTGTTCATCAGACTACATGCTGCACAGTATTTGTGGACAGATTTTGTCCCAGGATTTAGTACGCATTATTTCTTCTTTGCTGCATGATTTAGAATAATAAGGTGAGAAATGGGTCTGTTCTGAGTTCATCCTGCACTGCAGCAGGTAATAAAGTCCATTTAATCCCAAAAATGCTTTCTTTTAGGCAGGCTGGAGCAGAAAACAACTCACCTTTCTCAAGTTGTACAGTAATGTCACAAGTGTATGAAGGTGGATCAAACAAGCTAATCTTAAATGTCAAAGTAGAGAGGAGCCTAGTAGGCCTATTTATTTTCATTCATTACACAATATGAATAAGCTATGCAGACAGTTGTAAAGAAAGAACATCTTTTTCTTCTGTTCTCTACTTGTTATAGTTACACAGTATTAGGGGTGTGGGCTGTATTAAAAGTATCCACTGTTCTCCCATGCTCTAACACACAGTAACGATGAAATGTGTGCTGTTCTCTCATTCTTCCTCTGTATGTACACATAAACAACAAGGCAGGGAAATATAAGGAATTTATTTTATTGTTTGGGGGTTATTTGTTGCTCTCCTTCTTCTTTTCCTCTGAAGAATATGGTTATGTTCTCCGCATGCCTCCTCCTGTGTTTTCTGTGTGAGACATAGAAGTACAGTAACTAACGTTAGCCTTCATTAAATCATTTCGACTGGTTAAGTGCAGTAAAGTTAACTTTAAATTGACTTTACCACCACACATAAAACACGGCTTAATAGCAAACACATTTAACAGAAGCATAAAATTCTTCTTAATGGTAACTGTTAAGATTAGTTTATTTGTTAGTCACCACCACTAGCTTAAGAGCTTTAGCCTATATGATGTTAGCACTACATAAATTAATTAATAACGGACTTTTACTCTCCTCATAGCTTAACGGATTACATGTATTTTTCATAATACTCACCGCTGGTGAAGCCACTACATCTCCCAACACAACACCACGATTGACTTTTCACCCTGAATGGCGCTTTTGTTGAAACAGCAGCTGAAAACAGCAGAGCAATGGGCAGCTCTGTGTGGGAGCATTTACTGTAAATACTCGAATAGGAGTGCACTCCAGATTTAGCTGCGGCTAACTGATGTGGCCCTCAGAAACAACAGCTCACTTTCCTGCAGTTCTGTGTACAAATAAGTCGCTAATTGAAAACTCTGTAGGTCAGAGTGTCCACATGAAAAGAGAAGGAAGACATGGCTGGTAGTGTCTTCAAACAGAGTTGCTAAACACCTCAGCGCACTGAAGGAAGCCATCTGACTGTGTGAAGAGCAGCTCCTTGATGTCTGCAGGCAGAGTAGGCCTAGAGCTCTCCCGTCTGACTGGTCCACCAATGGGCAGAAGTTGACTCCTTGAGACACAGCCCCTCCTCATTTGCATAATGAGACAGAAATGCATACAGAAATATAAAAGGACAGGCAGAAATAAATACCATGGGTGAAAATAAATAAGGTAAAAAAATACAAAGGAAGAATAAAACAGACAAAGATATTAAAACACACACATAAATAAATACATTTAAAAAATAAGTAATTAATAAATAAAGTTGAAGATCATAACGGAGAATAAATAAGGTAATTATTACAAAGGTGAATAAGTAAAGGCAGTAATTAAAATATATACATTTATGTCTCCTTGTATAATTTAATTACTACCTACATTTATTTATTTACTTTATTTTTTTTGTGTATTTAATTGGATGCTTATTTATTTATTGAGCATTTATTTATTTCTGTATTTATTTATGCCTGTGTCAGGATCGGTCCTCCATATATATATTGTATATCTAGAGGTAGATTATTGACATTGATTGTATTATAAAAGATATATATATATAATGGTAAATTTAATAATCATTAAAGTTAATCTACTTTACATTAAAATCTTTAATTTTCAGAAAGAATAATGGGGAAATTGTTTTGACATTACTCTGAATCAGAAAGAAAAAGAGTCCAAATAACATGCTGAAGTGTTACTAACTGGTGTGTCTGTTCTGTGTGTATACCTTTATCTCCTCTGCATCTTACAGGATCTTCTGCCACGTCTGGCTCAAATGACAGAGACAGTCAACCTGCATTCATGCCAAGTAAATCATTCATATCAAATGCTTCTTTTACATCACATTCATCGGGCTTTGCTTATATATTTACTTTTAAAATATTTCTTCACTAGCTGACCAGTTACTGTGTAGTGGACAACAGTGTGGATTTGTGCATTTTATATTTAATAAACTACTCAAAACTATTCCCCTCTCCCTGAGAGAAGGAGAGGGGGTTAATTATCAACCCTCTACAGACGGCTGAAGAGACCCCAACAGAAGTGGGGTGGAGAGGTCACTTTCCCTAAGTGCTATTCATGAGCAGTTGATCGTAAAACTGGCCACCTTTGGCAACAGCCGAGATAAGTCTCTCGGTATCTGAATTGTTAAAATGACAAAGAAACTAACCAGAGATTACAAACAGCCTATCAGAACTCCCCTTTAAAGGGGGCAGGAAACCCTAAACTGCCCCCCCCCCCCACACACATGTAACCGTGGTAACTGACCTTGCTTTGTGTTTCATTACCTCATCAAAGGGATACTCCGTCACGCCTAGGTGTGACAAAATCCAGGACAGCCCTGAACTTTGTGTAAACAAAGACTGCAGTCTCCAAAGACTCAAAGCATTAACTGTTTAATTAAATATTCTTTTAGTTACTTGATTCTTTTGCCTCTATTTGAGTAGTTATGTTACCATGTTGTTGTTACCATGTTATTATTGCTGAAAAGAATCTAAATAAGTTACTTTTGCAGTGTTTTGATTTTTAGCAAGATTAAGGACACTCCTTCATTTTATGTGTAACCAATGCTTGTTCAAAATACTTTCTCACACAATTCCTTTAGAAATGATGATAAAGAAATGTCATACTATACTCTATTAGTTGCCAGCTTGAATTTAAGGCTAAATAACTAAATTCCCCAGTTCCTAAGGAAAGTTTTGGATTAATCTAAGCTTTCCTCATGTTACCTGAGCTTCCCCAAGTGGACGAAATAAGTATTACATACCAGTAGGAAATGCCGTTAATGTATAAATGTCACTCATTATTTATCATGACCAATAATTTGACAATTGTTTTCCTGTTACCAAATGCTTAAACTTAGAACTGTACAACTGTTTGACCAGTGAGGTTTGATTGCGGAAAATATTTGATTATAATACATGCAATAGATTTTTTTTCTTTTATAGACATTAAAAGTTTTAAAAAAAGACTTTCCCTCGGGAAACCGGAAACGCTCCCTGCGGGAACGAAGGACTGCCCCCTGGGGGAACCACGCCCCAGACCACAAAAGAGCGACACACGACGTCGCCCCCGCTCTTCTGCTCTCTCTTCTCTTCCGCTCTCCGCTCTGGATGCTTCGGCACGCGTCTGGCGTGCCTCTCCCGGCAACGCCCTAAGAATTCGACCAGCACAGCAAAGTCTTTGTTTCGCTTGAAGCTACACATGCGAAGTGCCGCGACATGGATTTGTTCCAGCAACTTTACTTGTTTTATTTTCTTTCTTTCTTTTGTTTTGTTAAAGTTATCAGTCCGTTAAGTTACACTGGTCTAATTCAGGAACGACCAAGTTCCCTTTAAGCTTTTTCGTCAAGCCAACTTCACCGAGGTCAGACCAAGCCACGTGGTCTCACCAGCGGCAACGAAGGAAACCTGAAAACAGCCGAATTGCCAGACAGAGGACGGCCAACCCTTGAGGTTTTTCTTCAGACACGGAGCACCCCGGAGAATCCTTAGCAAAAGCCAGGATCGGGCAGCTAGCGTGGGACCCGTGCAACAGGCCAAAGCAGGCCGCAGACAAGCAGTAAGACCCAACAAAACATTCTGTGGTCCGGGATGTCCCATAGTGTTAATATTGTCTTTTTAACTTCTAAACTCATAGCTTACTTTCATTAGTTCTCCTCTGCCGTATGAGTCAAATGCTTCCCACAATCGAACCTCCATTCTCATTGTTTAGCCATTGCTTATTTTCCCTGATGTATCTTAACCACCTTTTTATATCACCTTAGTTAGTTAATAAATTCACTGTAACCAAGGAATTACGTGTGTTGCCTATTTCTACGTCCCTGCCAAGAGAATTGACCCTTTAGATATGAGACTGACTGATTGATTTAAGATAATTGAGCGATTATTAACTAACTAATCACTGGTGAATAATTGTATAATTATTAAAAGCTACCTAGAGGTCCGGAGACTCTAGGTTAATAACAACTCCGGTGGTGCCCCTTCTTTTTCGAAACGAAAGCTTTTTATGGATTGATATTTTCTGGATATTAAAATTGATAATTGAGTATTAATTCTCATACATGTATTCAAATTCATAGCTAGTTTAGACATGCTACAACTGTAAAAGAATCTGTAGCCTCACTGAGTGGTTTGGGGATAGGCATTGTGTGTATTTTCTGTGATACATCCTCCCGGTGAAGCTCATCGCTGCTAGGTGAAAAGAAGCAGCAGGTGACGTCACATGGTGGCAAAGGACCACAGTGTGAGAATTACACATTCAACATGGGAAAAAACAAGGATTAAATCGAGTTAAAAAGCCAGTCAGGGACGTTTTAGGTAACCAAAATAATAGGCTGATGGCACTATGTTAATTTTATTACAATATGTTGTGCTGTTGTTGCTGGATCACCATTTCACTGACATACTGTGACAATGTTAAATCTCTTTTTTAATTTCAGTTGACCACTGTGGAGAACACCCAAACGTTCCAAACAGTGATGTTGTACAAGTGAATCAAATGTCTTTGAAATACCAATGTAATGCCTTTTACACACGAGTCGGTTCAGACACCGTGACGTGTTACAGTGATGGCAGTTGGTCAGACCTTCCCATCTGCAAAGGTTTAAACAAGTCAATATCACAATTTTTCATTCTCAAAGTCTATCAAAGATGTTATACCACATAATTACATATATGTGTTTTTTTTGTATTACTTTTGTGCAGAGGCATTCTGTGTCGTGGATCATACTAGACATCGTTGGGACAACTTTCAACTATCTGGAGTTGAATATATCAAGGAAGGAGAGAAAAAGACATTTCCATGCACTTCTTCTAATTGGAGCAGGGTTTTTCAGTGCATTGAAGGAAGAATACATTATACAAGCTGTAAGTATATACGTAAGCTCTTCACATATTTATTTGCCACTAAACTTTTAGTTTCAACCTTTTTATTGTCAGTTACTATGTTTATGAATATGAACTAAAGTGATTTAGATATGAATCATTTTCAGTGTGATATTTTCAAGAAGAAGAAAAAGGAAAAGAATAAAAGGAAAAAAGAACACCAAGAACGGAAACCTGAGTATTTAGAAAATAAGCCTGGCATTACTCTATAGTTTTCTTATTGTCAACAAATCCCATGAAAAGAACCAAACATGTCCGACTGGACTGGCACTCTTGCAGCTTGCCCCTGAGGATAAGAACATTTCTTCTCATCGAAACAGCAAAAAGCCAAACTTTTCCAACTATATGTCTCCATATCCAGCACTCCAGCCAGCTTCTAATATCCCCATACTCCAGTTAGTTCACCCAGTGCTTTCTCATGTCATCACACCACCCACCAACAGCAGAGCTGCTCCAACCTTCTTCACTCAAATACCTTCTCCCTTTGTGTCTAATATGTCTCATCTCTTTTCTTTATTTAAACACATTCATAGCATCCTTTCCTCTTCACTTTTCAGCCACCACTAATACTGCTCCTTTGGCTCCTTCAGCCTCGTCTTCCTCCTCTGTAAAATTAAACGCTCTCCAAAACCACAGCACATTTTCCTTCCCTACATTGCCTTCCATCGTTGACCCTTTCCTAATGCAAACTCTGTGGCCAACAGCTATTTCCCTTTAGCCTCCGCCATGCCCCCAGTTTGCACCATTTCAGCCACTCGACCCTCTTCTGTTTGACCGTGTTAGATCCAGCTGCCCCACAACCCTACGACACACGGTTTGTGAACAGCAAAATATCTCAAACACTAATAAAAATGGGTATCTTGTCATGGAATTTGTCTACAGTAGGAATATATAGAATAACACCAGTCTTGTCTTATAAGAACAGCACAGATTTTCCTCAGTAGGTGCAGCTAAGCAGAAATGTAGTGAATCAGCCATCAGTAACAAATGTTTGTGTGAATTAAACTACCTACTGAAATATTCACTGCTGTGCTGCTGTTGGATTCTTTTAGGTTGTCATTATTATGTCATTCAATGGGTAAGTGTTATTCTTGGATTTACTTTTTTAAAGAATGTAATTACTGTTAAATTGTTTATTTATTGTTGGACAATACTTTATTTTAACTTTATCCAGCAATTTAATACCATGTTAATATTAATGAATTAGCTATTAACATTATTGCTTATTGTCTATGTTGTAACCAGGGAGACTGCCAGTAAAGCACAAGAGAAGAACAACTGCTGGGCTGACAACAAAAGCCAAGTTGGAAACTTTTGAAATACCTCCACCATAAAACAACTACGCCCAAAAACATTGTATTTGTTTTTAAAAATAATTTCTTTTAAATTTCATTTAGATGGAAAATACATAGAAAACATGTGGGAGCTGATTCTCAGTGCACTAATAACAACATGATCAGTACTTCTACATAAAGTTTATATGGCCTACAGTGGTCTGAATAAAATGTTGACTACAAATCTTAACAAAGATCTTTGTATTATTTTGTTTACCCATTGTTTAGAACAATCCTTCCACTAAACATGTATATATATGGGTGGCTGTGGCCCAGGAGGTAGAGCGAGTTGGCCATGAAGCGAAAGATCGGTTGTTTAATCCCCGGCTCCTCCAGGCTATGTGTCGAAGTGTCCCTGGGCAAGATACCGAACCCCTGGTGGCTGTTCCACCAATGTATGAATGTCAGTTTCTGTTTTATCACTTAGGTTCAGTGTGTGAATGGTGAATGAGATGTAGTGTAACAGCGCTTTGAGTGGTTGCACAGACTAGAAAGGTGCTATACAGAGCATTTTACGTATCAGTAAGCACTAGTTCTTCTCATATTGACATACTTTAGACAGCATCAATGCAAACTATGTGACACATTGATAAACTCACAAAGTCCAGTGCTTCATGGTGGCGTCATTATAACTTAATACAACTAACAAAATTTTCAACTGCCCAAAACTGTCTAGCATCTGAAGCTGCATGTGGGCCATGTGGCTGCCTAACAATGTTGGCATGTACTTTATGATGGTTCATTGACAGAATCATAACTGTATACTGACAGTTTTCTCTTCTCTTTTCTCTTCACATTTTGAAATAACTTGAAGAGTATATATACAAATGTAATATCTAGTTATAAAGATATTTTCCCCTATTTGATTACATATTAGATGTCTGTGAAGGTTCTCAGTCATCCAGGTCATAGTTATCCAAAGAAGGTTGAGGTCAAGGGCAACTGGACTTGGTAGAAGTCCAAGAAACTTCTTCAGTTCAGAACTGAAGAAATCTCTCGGATGAGGGAAGACTTTAACCATCTTTGATCACAAATTAGATGTTTTTACCCATTTCATCTTTATCATTTGCTTTCTCTAGAGAAAACGTACTAAGACTAATTACACAATTACACATGTCATTCTGAATAAAACTTTTACTTTGCATCAGAATACTGGCCTTTAAAATAGAAATGATACTTGACATCCTGCTCCTTTAACAGTAAAACATGTCAATTTTAAACTGATCAATGCTTTTTACCCCTGTGGTGCATTTCTTTGTATTATATTATATTTTAATAGTACTGTACATGTTCCTTTTATCACAGTGACGTCAGCATAGCATTTGTTCTGTATTTGATCAGTTTTTTTGGGTTGATTTACAAA
Organism: Micropterus salmoides; assembly: GCF_014851395.1. NCBI lineage: Eukaryota > Metazoa > Chordata > Actinopteri > Centrarchiformes > Centrarchidae > Micropterus > Micropterus salmoides. The sequence continues at coordinate 22,524,686 of NW_024040485.1, read as the reverse complement.
CTTGATTAGAAACTAAAATATTGGATTTGTCTCCGCTCTCATATGATGATCACTGTTTTCATAACAGTGGGAGCCATTTTTCATCCCTAAAACAAGAAAACAAGGACAACTCCAAACTTTATAATCTGGTGAAATTCTTTGCCTGCTCACAATGACAGTGTAAACATGCTGATGTTTACCATGTTACCCATCTTAGTTTAGCGTGTTAGCATGACGACAATTACTAATTAGCAAATCATGGGAATGTCATTAGTTTTACAGTTTGGTCACAAACCAATACAAATTTTGGCCTGAAAAGTTAAGAGATCATAAAGGGTTATTATGCGTCATCCTCTGAGACCATGGATATCTGTACCAAATTTCAATAGACTCACACCACTAGAAATGCTAGAAATGATACAAAGACACAATGACCAATTAATACTGTTATTTGACTGAATTTTAACCGCAAAATGTGTTTTTTAGAGGCATTATCTTATTCCATCTACGCACTTAACAGATTGCATTTATGACTGTTTCAGTTTAAAGGCAGCTCTCTTGAGACATTTTGACTGGTCATAGTCTAATAACATTAATAATCTGTTCTATTTAAGTGCCTAGTGAGCCATGACAGCATAAACCAGCAGCCATAATACCAGGACCATGAAACTGAAGCAGCTAAATTCTTTCCTACTAAACTTTACCTATTGTAAAATATGCGCCATTAAAAAGGCCTAGTTTTAGGACTGAATGAAACTATGCCAAGCACCTTAGGACCCAGCAGACGCACAATAGTTGTTTGAGCTGCAACTCAAAGACAAATTGCATGACCACAAACATGGGTGTCATTTACACTGGGAATGCTGGGGACATTTCCCCACCACATTTTGAAATGGCTGGTTTTGTCCCCGTCACTTTCTGAAAGCATTTGTAAAAAATGTATAATTAATAATAATGTTTTGAAAAATATGTAATTTAAATATAGAAGAAACAAATGTGCATTGTCCAAAATTGCAGCTGATTACAGCATTATATTCTGTTATATTTTTATATTTATGAATTGTCACCTGCCAGCGGAATGTTTTGTTTTGTTTCCCTTTGTATAAATAAAGACATTTCCACCGTAAATTGGAGCAGAAAATGTCTCCAGATGCAGGAAAACATGTGTGTGATGCTCCAATTTTCTGGGGGAGGACCCCCAGTTCCTCGGCTCATATTTCTATGCATTCCATATTTCCCTAAAATAGTGTTTATAATCTTCCTGTCTTGTTATCGTGCACTGTCACATCTTCTAACACCAGTCTGAGCCCTTCTGTCCCCACCACTTTTCAACACAAATGACGCCATTGACTGTGTTTTGGTCATGTCATAATACTGACCTCTGATCACAGCAGTCTGGACAATCAACTTGAAATCTGGACTGTAAACAGTCACATAGAGTTTTGTAGAAAACATTATCTGAGAAGTCAAATGCTTGACTATGCTGGGCTTTTCTTAAACAAATTAACAATATCCAACAAGTGTTTTGTAGAATGTTGATAACCCTCCTCTTAGATTTGTTCACAGTGTGTACTGCGGTGTGTACCAAAGTGGGAAAAATCCTGACAGCAAAAGAAATGACAGCTTAACATTAACGCATAACATTGGTCTGTGTACTTGGTTTACATATGTAAGGAACCTCGTTTGACCAAGATACATTTGCAAAAAATTGACTGATCTGACTAGAGCACACAAAGTCTCTTTGTACATTTGTGTGTTGGCTCAGCGCAATGTTTACTCTTTCTTAACTTCTTAGCACTTTGGGGAAATGCCCACAACAATTATTAACTGGTCTGGATCTGAACTAGGCTCTTCGCTCTGCTTTGTTTTGCTGATTCAATTCTTGACAAAATGTCCGTGAGATATCTCGGATTTCTTCTCCTGGTTTGGTTTACAGGGGTGCTACATGGTAAGAATATTAAATTAGTCTTAATTTGTTAATAGATGTTTGTATATATACTTTTGTTTATCATCGTATTTCAGCACAAAGTGCAGCACAGCCTTGTACGGCTCCCAGCCTGAGGTATGGTTATCTTGTCCCTGAACAACACACTTATTTTCATGAAACCACGCTCACATACTCCTGCGATTATGGACATAAACCAGCAGTGGAGGGATGGTGGGCGACAAGCACATGTAGAAATGGCACATGGTTTCATAAACCACAGTGCATAGGTAAGTGTTTCATAAATATCTCTACTTTGTTGTCTGAAGCTGCTTTGAAACCTTTAAATTCACGGTGGTCATGCAATTTTGTCGATGCCTGAGGAATAACTCTATCAATCACCAACACATAAAAGATAAAATGAAAATAGGAAGACAGATTTAATGAAAACAGAATAATCACAAGAACATTGCAGTAATTATATACCTCCATATATATATATATATACATTGTACATTGTAACTTCAATTATATGGCATTCAATTTCATATGTATGTATATATATATATATATGAAATTGAATGCCATATGTCTTGGAAATTATATTCCTGGTGAGGGGCTGAGCAAGTTACAACCAACCGTTGTCTTTGAAGAATTTATTTAACACAAGAGAATAAACAAAGAAGTACTAAAACACATACACAGCTGGGGGATGCATCATCATTTATACAGTCTAGGTTTCTATGTTTTGGGGAACAGAGATCCTCTCTCAGCCTTGAATGAACATTCCATGAGAGTAGAGGAACAACAAGAGAGGGAAACACCAAAACAATCTCACAGCTCTGACCTAAACCTTAGTAAATGTGGACAGACCAACATAAGGAGTATAAGAGAGGAAAGGTTAAGGATAAAAACACAATACATATCTATAACACTAATAGTAATAATAATGATAATATTAAAAGATCCTACATAAAAGATTAAATGTAAGGGGACACAATTTTCTGCCATAACACTATGTAATTGAAGTTACAATGTCGACAAATTTATGGAACATTCAAGTATATTCACTTTACTTTGAATTCTGAACCTTTGATACCCTATATTGTTAATGCCTCCAGATATTCAAATAAAACTGAAAAGGAAATATTCCCATTTTGTAACCTGTGAAGAGGGGTCGAGAGAAGTAGATTTCATTTCATGTTTAAAAAGTATCAATGTTATACATTCATAAAAGTTATTCTGAAAAGTCTGAAAATGTTGATTGTAGTGTCTTTTTCATCAGACGAAAAAGCCTGCCTTCCACCAACTGTCCCCAATGCAAAATACACTGAAAACCAAAAAGGTTGGTATGAGGACGGACATAAAATAAGGATAACATGTGAAAAAGGATATGAACACAAAAACAAGACTGCCACATCCAACTGCATGAATGGAACATGGAGCTCTGTGCCGGTCTGTGAGAGTAAGTCTGTCAGATGTGTTACTCCTGTGAACTGTGAAAAACAGGGACCAGAATAATATTAGTATCTAAATCTTAAACCCTTGTCACCAGCTACATCATCTTGATAAATACTACCCTTTCCAGTGCCTATTCATGATTTTTTTTTTCTTATTTTCAGAAAGTAGCCAGTCATGCCATGAGCCTCCTAAAATCCCCCATGCAGTCATCATTCTTCAGAGATACCAGGAGGTGTTTGCTGTAGATTCAGAAGTGCAGTATGAATGTGAAGATGGATATACTGTAGAGGGAGCAGACAGCAAAAAATCCATCCTTTGCATAGCTGGAAACTGGACTGAAGCCACACCGTGCAGTAAGTGGACAATGTGCTGAGATATGCAGTGATGAAAATACAATGAATCAATATTTAGATTATTATTTTGGTTAGCTGCTTATTTAACAATAAGCAACTAATCAAAATATTAAAAATATTTAAAGAATGTTGCAGCAACAGGTGCATTTCACTACAAATCTTACCTGGGAAAACTAATAAGTAATTTAATTTTCATTTATTTATTTATTTATTTCTATTCAACCGCACTCCTTTGGCAATGTTGTGAAAATGGAATCAGAGGACAACAAGACATTCTCGAGACAGTGTGCAAGCCATGCAGAGCAACAGGAAACAGCAAAACATTAGTACAATAATACAATTATACAACAATATGACAATACGACAATCATAATGTTGATCTTGATAAAATGTTAAATGATGCAGTTACAACTAAAACATGAGCCATGAAGCACAGTGTTGCAAGACAAAGCTATAGAAGATCATACCACATTAGTTAAAATGCCATGTAAAGCTAACCATTTGTAACAGGCAAAGGACATGGGACAAGTTAGCAGCAAGTTAGCCACTGCAACAACAATAACAAAATTAGCAATGTATATTTTGTAGATTACAAAGGTTTGCACATCTGACTTTTCAAAAGCCAGGCCTTGAGACTTCGTGTGAAGGTTTGGTAGGTGGCACAGTTTATAGTTTTGTTTCTAGAAGACAGGTTTACAACACTGATCAATCGTGTTATAAAAAGCTTAAAGGAATAGATCAAATGAGAGATTTGTGAAAGGTGTCACTCAGAGAACCCACAGAGAATCAGCCAGCTACAGTTTCTCTCAGTTCTACAAAGATTTATAGCAACTTTCCTCAGTGTTTTGTTTTTTATGACCCACTATTTTAAGATGCCCTGTAGAGTTTGTTTGTAAACAACATTTCTGTTTGTATTCAGTGTTACTCACCAAAATGCATTGTGTGTATCCTTGAGGTCTAACAAACTTCCACCTAAAACTTTAGCTTTAAGTTTGAAATCTGGATTGTTTACATCCATGTTTACTGGCGTTTAACAGTTTTCTTCTTTTTTGCCTTTGTTAGCACGTTGCTGCGTTTCTTGGTATAGTTGAATAAAGTGAAACCATGGTCAGGAATGAGTATCTTCAAATTAAAAAATAGTGGCAGTCACATACCTAATAATTTTTATTAAAATAATTAGTTGGTAAAACTCCACACGGCACCTTTAACTGTTTAGATTCACTCTCACCGTTATCAGCTTATTAACTGTATGGTGACAATGTCAGTGTTGTGTTTAGAGCTTGTTTATGATGCCTGTAAGTGGTAAAGACACATCAGTTAATAAAGGTTTATGTAATTAACAACAGAGAGATAACCAAAACATTTTGTCCAGAGACCAAGGAATGAGCTCCATTTAAAGAAAAAACCCTCTTTTTGTGATGCTTAAAAGGGAATATATTTTATTTTATTTTCATGTAATGGGTTTTCCCCCTCAGGACCAAGAACATTTACTGGACATGGTGATTCAGCAGTGGTGGGAACAGGTGGGGGACACACTGCATCTGCTGGTAGTGGGACACAACCTGCGGGTGGAGGTAAGTTATTGATCAGTATTAAATATAAATCTGTATCCATTTATCTAATCTCTCCAGAAAATATGTATATACTGTAATTAATTTATTTTTCCACTTCGGCGGAGGAATCAGACCCGGTACTGGACATGGTGTATCCACTGGGGGAAGAACAGGTGGGGGACATACTTCATCTGCTGGAATGGGGACACAACCTGCTGGTGAAGATAGTTTATTGATCTATTTTAAATATAAATTGCAATATCTATTTATTTAATGTCTCTATAGAAAATATATAAAATGTATTTTCCTTTATTTTCATTTAGGTGAAGAAACCATACCAGGTACTGGACTTTTTTTACATGTATGAGATATGAATGAAGAATGTGATGTGGGGATAGATTGGGTTTATTAGTGAGGCTGAGGAAATCAAAATGTGGAGTGAAATTTATAGGTGGTAAACTTTTCTATGACAGCTCAAAATATTTATTTCCATAAAACCTTTTTTATTTTTTATATTTCAGTCAGCAACTGTGGAACACCTCCCACAGTTCCTAATGGTGATGTTGTAAAAACTGGTCACATGTTTTTAACGTACCAGTGCGGTTCCTTTTACACACAAGTGGGTCCAGCGGCAGTGGTTTGTTACAGTGATGGCACATGGTCAGAAGTACCCACCTGCAGAGGTATAAACAAGTCAGTTTTAAAGGTCTATCAAAGAGGTGGGCTGGGAAAATAACAACACATTTTCTATTTTATTGTTTTGTGCAGCTACCTTCTGTTCTGTGGAAACAAATGAATATCCAGCCTTAGAACCTGCTGGAGTAAAATTTCTAAAAAATGGTGAGAGTGAGACATTCAAATGTAAGGATCTCTGGATGTTTAATAATTATTCTGTGGGCTGCTGTGCTGATGGAAGAATGACGTTTACCAGATGTAAGTATCACTATGAGCTCATTACATATAAATATGCCATTAAACAAATACAGCAGTTTTGTTGTTTTCCCTAATCATTGGCAGCTAAGATAAAGTGTGTGTGTATTCCAAACACCAGGAGACCGCTATACTTGTGAGGTCCAAAAGATTTGTTGGGACCAAAATGCTGGACTTGAGGGCTTTTTGAGGGTCAAGACTTGGTTTTAGTGTTAGAGTTAGAATTAGATTAAGGTTAGGTTAAGGGTTAAGGTTAGGATGTAGTTGTGATGGTTAAGGTCTGGGTAATGTTCTAGGGCAGGGGTCGGCAACCTTTAACACCGAAAGAGCAATTTGAACTCGGTTTCCACGGAAAAGAAAACACTGGGAGCCGCAAATACTTTTTGACATCTAAAATGAAAAAAACCCGCATTTATTTAAAAGAAACAACAACAACAACTTCCCTTTCATGCTGAATGAATTCTTGAAAAAATAATAACAATGTCTGAATGTCTCTTTCAAATAAATTAAAAAGCTGAACTTAAAATATCCATGTAGCAAACAAAAGCAAAAAATGCCGTGAGCCGTCATCCTTATAGTATCGCCTTTGGGCTTTCAGAGCATGTAGCTGAGCCTTGACCTGAATTTAAAAAATAAATAGAAAAAAAAAGCACTGTGTCACTAAAAAATGAAAAATAAATATTTGCAAAATATCTGCATAAATATTTATTTTACCTGGTTAATGGGACTTCTGCTCCTGAACCTCTGCGCACAGCGTCTGCAAATCGGGGCTGTACGAAGTCACTTTCATCTTTACGCAGGACCGTAAGCTGTCATCTGTGAGGCGTGAGCGGTGTTTGTTTTTAATGTAGTTCATGGTAGAGAATAGCTGCTCACATACATATGTGGATCCGAAGATGGACAGGACTCCAAAGGCGTATTTCTTCATGTTCATGTAGGTGTCGGGGATGGCATTCCATGTTTCAAACACGAGGTTTTTTTTAGTAATTTATTTTCTCAAGCCACTCGGAGCCGCAGTATAAGGATGAAAGAGCCGCATGCGGCTCCGGAGCCGCGGGTTGCCGACCCCTGTTCTAGGGAATGCATTGTCAATGATGGGTCCCCACAAAGATAGTAACGCAAGGCTGTGTGTGTGTGTGTGTGTGTCCCAGAGGATATCTGCAAAAACTGATTAGCACAATATTCGGTCATATATATTCATTCGGGGGGGGGGGGGGCAACTAGCTTGGCTCTGTCTAAAGGTAGCAAAATAAGCTTGTTGGCTGCTGAGATTTTTTTGTTTACTTTGCACCAAAGAAAAGAAAGACGAGGGGAAACATGTCCAGCTACAGTATTATATTATTTTTCATTATTATTATATTATATAGCTGATTCACTATAGGTTTCTGCACTATGATTTAAAAGTACTGGTCCTCTACAGATAATTCAATGAACAAAACAATACAATAAAACAGAAAGAAAACTGCAGACATTTAGTAAATCAGACTTCACCTCCCTATCAAAAGTCAATAATCTGCTTCATGTAATCACAGCTGTGCCTCTTTGATCGTTTTCAGGTTGTAACAAGTTTCAGATAAAGACGGTGAGTTTTACTCCTGATTATACTTTTTAAAGAAACACTGTATTTGATGTTTATTCCATCTTGAAATGTCTCACATGAAGCACTACTAGTATTTTATTTTTATTTACACATATAGGTGGATAGAAAAAGTCTACACACCCCTGTTAAAAAGCCAGGTTCTTATGATGTAAAATAATGAGACAAAGATAAACCATTTCAGAACTTTTTCCACCTTTAATGTGACCTATAATGTGTACAATTCAATAGAAAAACAAACTGAAACTGAAAAATAAAAACCTTACAATAACCTGGTTGCATAAGTGTGCATATACAGGTGCTGGTCAAAAAGTTGATTTATTTCAGTAATGCCATTAAAAAAGTGAAACTTGTATAATGTATACGTTCATTCCACACAGACTGATATATTTCAAGTGTTCATTCCTTTTAATTTTGATGATTATAACTGACAACTAATGAAAACCCCAAAATCAGTATCTCAGAAAATTAGAATATTGTGACACCTGGTGCCACACTCTAATCAGCTAATTAACTCAAAACTCTCAGTCTAGTTCTGTAGGCTACACAATCATGGGGACAACCCGGTCTCACTCCCAAGTCGTCACATATGGACGCTTGGTCAAGAGCCATAATTGTCAGTTTGTGACGCACTAGGGATCCCTTTGACGTCATAGTTCGACGTATTGAGGGAAGCCCTGTTGTGTCAGTTTTTGATGGTAAAGGCAAGTATGATATTTAAGAGAAAAGACGAAGTAAGAAGGTGATTGGGGTGGATAGAGGGCCAGAACCCAGACCTTGAAGCAGGAGAACAGGGTTTGTGTCCCGTGCGAAACAAAACATTAAATGTTTTTATTTAGGCGAGTGAGGTAAATTGACATTAACGTTAGTTAACTTAAGTCTTAATTGACATACATAGCTATTTTAACCCAAACCATGATCTTTTCCTAACCTTAACCAAGTAGTTTTGTTGCCTAAACCCAACCAAGTACTTTCTGTGCCTAACGAAACTGCAACGTTTCACGACTTTAATTATGCGCGTTTCAACATGGCAATGTATCGAAACGTTACGTTTTATCTTGAAAGTGTAACCGGATATTGCATATTTATTGTTGCTAAGCGTTGCTAACTTGACTGTGGATCCGTAAACGTCAATAAACGTCAATTTTAAAGACTTGGGCTACCCAAGTCTTTAAAAAGCAACGACAAAGGGCCTTGACCATGCGTCAGACATTTGACGAGTAGGGAGTGAGACTGTGTTGATGGGGAAGACCTGTCCTAAAGACGACCATTGACACCTTGCACAAGGAGGGCCAGACACAAAAGGTCATTGCTAAAGAGGCTGGCTGTTCACAGAGTGTCCAAGCACATTAATAGAGAGGCGAAGGGACAGAAAAGATGTGGTAGAAAAAAGTGTACAAGCAATAGGGATAACCGCACCCTGGAGAGGATTGTGAAACAAAACCCATTCAAAAATGTGGGGGAGATTCACAAAGAGTGGACTGCAGCTGGAGTCAGTGCTTTAAGAACCACCATGCACAGACGTATGCAAGACATGGGTTTCAGCTGTCGCATTCCTTGTGTCAAGCCACTCTTGAACAAGACACAGCGTCAGAAGCGTCTCGCCTGGGCTAAAGACAAAAAGGACTGGACTGCTGCTGAGTGGTCCAAAGTTATGTTCTCTGATGAAAGTAAATTTAGCATTTCCTTTGGAAATCAAGGTCCCAGAGTCTGGAGGAAGAGAGGAGAGGCACAGAATCCACATTGCCAGTGTAAAGTTTCCACAGTCAGTGATGGTTTGGGGTGCCATGTCATCTGCTGGTGTTGGTACACTGGTTTTTCTGAGGTCCAAGGTCAACGCAGCCGTCTACCAGGAAGTTTTACAGCACTTCATGCTTCCTGCTGCTGACCAACTTTATGGAGATGCAGATTTCATTTTCCAACAGTACTTGGCACCTGCACACAGTGCCAAAGCTACCAGTACCTGGTTTAAGGACCATGGTATCACTGTTCTTAATTGGCCAGCAAACTCGCCTGACCTTAACCCTATAGAAAATCTATGGGGTATTGTGAAGAGGAAGATGCGATACGCCAGACCCAACAATGCAGAAGAGCTGAAGGCCACTATCAGAGCAACCTGGGCTCTCATAACACCTGAGCAGTGCCACAGACTGATCGACTCCATGCCACGCCGCATTGCTGCAGTAATTCAGGCAAAAGGAGCCCCAACTAAGTACTGAGTGCTGTACATGTTCATACTTTTCAGTTGGCCAACATTTCTAAAAATCCTTTTTTTGTATTGGTCTTACGTAATATTCATATTTTCGGAGATACTGAATTTGGGTTTTTCATTAGTTGTCAGGTTTAATCATCACAATTAAATGAAATAAACATTTGAATGAATTAATATTTATTATAAGAAGTTACACTTTCCACTTTTTGAATTGAATTACTGAAATAAATCTACTTTTTGATGATATTGTAATTATATGACCAGCACGTGTGTGTGTGTGTGTGTGTATATATATATATATATATATATATATATATAAAAAATAAAATCCCCCTCTCACCCCATCCGGGGTGATATGTGTCATCCTCAAGCTTGGGTCCTGGGAGATTGTGGGTTCTGCGCAGTATCTTAGCTGTTCCTAGGATTGCACTCTTCTGGACAGTGCTCCGATTACCACTGGCACCACTGTTGCTCTTACTTTCCACATATTTTATTTATATATATATATATATATATATATATATATATATATATATATATATATATATATATATATATATATATATATATATATATATATATATATATATATATAAAAAACTTTGTTGTTCATTACATTTAACTGAAAGTGTTTCTTAAACCTCTGTCTTGTAACCAGAATACTTGCTAAGACTGGATCACCAATGGGAAGATACTGCTGCCTTTGGATATGCTCACCACCGACTGAAAACAAATGCCAGCCTGGAAACTTTTGAGAAACAAAATTATATTAACTATAATATACTGGCTATCACGCACTGTGATGGGTTTTTCAAAAACCATATTGATCTATGGATGGCTACATACTGTAGGAGCAAACTGTCTGGTCTGTATGCCCAAGGCTCCAAAACTATCTTGCTTGTAAGACTTACCTGATTAAAGTATTCAACTGGAATTTCAAGACTAACCTTGTGTCTGCTGAGTTCTTGTGTTGAAGTCATGCCCCAAAAGTAATCTGTCTATCCTTTATCCATACCTGCTTATCCTGACCCTGTATGCACTCCCAGGGGGAGTACCATCTGTACAGGCTGTCTGTCACAGCCTTAATAACTCAAAAAAAAAAATCTTTAAATTTTATTCATCATGACACAATGTTTTAAAAAGAGCATTGCCACCGTTTCAGATATTTAAATATCCATTAATTAATTCAAATGTCTGTGACTTCCATATAACTAAAATCCACCAGCAAAGCAACTCCAGGATTCAACGGTAACTTTTAACTGTTTTTCCACTCCTTCATTACTAAAAACAGATTATTTCTCTATGAAAAGGTTATTTAGTTGGGGTTTTTTTTAAAACACACTATGTGATTTAACAGCTGCATTTAAAATAAGGTTCTTGCACACATACATCAACTTCTAATGCGTCCTCATTGTGCTCATATGTACTTAGTTTAAAAAACAGTTGCAAACCCAAAACATTTTATACAGGCTGTACACAAATTACAATATGTTTAACTCACCAGTGATTCTTTGTATTATAAATTAACCTATGAGTATGTATGTATTTAGTTTGCCAATACATTTTTTATGTACACTGCTCAAAAAAAAATAAAGGGAACACTTAAACAACACAATGGACAGGGGTTGGACAATGAAACTGAGACGCCTCTCATTTTAGTGTGGGAGGTTTCATGGCTAAATTGGACCAGCCTGGTGGCCAATCTTCATTAATTGCACATTGAACCAATAAGAGCAGACTGTGAAGGTCCAATTAGCAGGGTAAGAGCACAGTTTTGCTCAAAATATTGCAATGCACACAACATTATGGGTGACATACCAGAGTTCAAAAGAGGACAAATTGTTGGTGCATGTCTTGCTGGCGCATCTGTGACCAAGACAGCAAGTCTTTGTGATGTATCAAGAGCCACGGTATCCAGGGTAATGTCAGCATACCACCAAGAAGGACGAACCACATCCAACAGGATTAACTGTGGACGCAAGAGGAAGCTGTCTGAAAGGGATGTTCGGGTGCTAACCCGGATTGTATCCAAAAAACATAAAACCACGGCTGCCCAAATCACGGCAGAATTAAATGTGCACCTCAACTCTCCTGTTTCCACCAAAACTGTCCGTCGGGAGCTCCACAGGGTCAATATACACGGCCGGGCTGCTATAGCCAAACCTTTGGTCCCTCGTGCCAATGCCAAACGTCGGTTTCAATGGTGCAAGGAGCGCAAATCTTGGGATGTGGACAATGTGAAACATGTATTGTTCTCTGATGAGTCCGCCTTTACTGTTTTCCCCACATCCGGGAGAGTTACGGTGTGGAGAAGCCCCAAAGAAGCGTACCACCCAGACTGTTGCATGCCCAGAGTGAAGCATGGGGGTGGATCAGTGATGGTTTGGGCTGCCATATCATGGCATTCCCTTGGCCCCATACTTGTGCTAGATGGGCGCGTCACTGCCAAGGACTACCGAACCATTCTGGAGGACCATGTGCATCCAATGGTTCAAACATTGTATCCTGAAGGAGGTGCCGTGTATCAGGATGACAATGCACCAATACACACAGCAAGACTGGTGAAAGATTGGTTTGATGAACATGAAAGTGAAGTTGAACATCTCCCATGGCCTGCACAGTCACCAGATCTAAATATTATTGAGCCACTTTGGGGTGTTTTGGAGGAGCGAGTCAGGAAACATTTTCCTCCACCAGCATCACGTCGTGACCTGGCCACTATCCTGCAAGAAGAATGGCTTAAAATCCCTCTGACCACTGTGCAGGACTTGTATATGTCATTCCCAAGACGAATTGACGCTGTATTGGCCGCAAAAGGAGGCCCTACACCATACTAATAAATTATTGTGGTCTAAAACCAGGTGTTTCAGTTTCATTGTCCAACCCCTGTAACTCCAAGTCAATCACACTCCTGTGAAATCAAACTGTCCACTTAGGAAGCAACACGGATTTACAATCCATTTCACATGCTGTTGTGCAAATTGAATAGACAACAGGTGGAAATTATAGGCAATTAGAAAGACACCCCCAATAAAGGAGTGGTTCTGCAGATGGTGACCACAGACCACTTTCTCAGTTCCTATGCTTCCTGGCTGATGTTTTGGTCACTTTTGAATGCTGGCTGTGCTTTCACTCTAGTGGTAGCATGAGACGGAGTCTACAACCCACACAAGTGGCTCAGGTAGTGCAGCTCATCCAGGATGGCACATCAATGCGAGCTGTGGCAAGAAGGTTTGCTGTGTCTGTCAGCGTAGTGTCCAGAGCACAGAGGCGCTACCAGGAGACAGGCCAGTACATCAGGAGACGTGGAGGAGGCCGTAGGAGGGCAACAACCCAGCAGCAGCACCGCTACCTCCGCCTTTGTGCCAGGAGCAACAGGAGGAGCACTGCCAGAGCCCTGCAAAATGACCTCCAGCAGGCCACAAATGTGCATGTGTCTGCTCAAACTCCATGAGGGTGGTATGAGGGTCCGACGTCCACAGGTGGGGGTTGTCCTTACAGCCCAACACCGTGCAGGACGTTTGGCATTTTCCAGAAAACACCAAGATTGGCAAATTCGCCATCCGCCACCTCATCAGGAGCATGCCCAGGCGTTGTAGGGAGGTCATACAGGCACGTGGAGGCCACACACACTACTGAGCCTCATTTTGACTTGTTTTAAGGACATTACATCAAAGTTGGGTTGGCCTGTAGTGTGGTTTTCCACTTTGATTTTGAGTGTGACTCCAAATCCAGACCTCCACGGGTTGATAAATTTGATTTCCATTGATAATTTTTGTGTGATTTTTGTTGTCAGCACATTCAACTATGTAAAGAAAGGAGTATTTAATGACATTATTTCATTCATTCAGATCTAGGATGTGTTATTGTAGTGTTCTCTTAAATTTTTTGAGCAGTGTAAAAAGTGTTTATCATAAGTTACGAGAATCAAAATTGAGACGCCAGTTAATACTGATATTTTTGCTTAAAAATACTTAATTACAGTGATTCATCAAATTATCAAAACTGTCAATGTCACTATCAATTACTTTTCTGCCATTTGACTGATCCCTTAAAAACTATTTGCTTTAGCTCTTAAAAATACATACAAATGGAACTTGAAACACGGCAGCCTTGGATTTAGTAACATTTAAAGTTTTTTTTGCAGTTGTGTAGTTTTTGTCTTTAATTGAATCACTTTACTTACGGGACAATAATCTTATTAAATGACTGTTTAGGTTTGTTGGACTGTGCTGTATAGGCCCAGTTTTTGGCTGGGGAGCATCAGTGCGTGTGATCAGCATTAGACATGTTCTGCACAGAGGAAGCTGAATCAAGCCCCAGCAGCGTGCCAAGGTAGGACTGCTCTCGGGGGTCCAGCATCTGATCGGGCCTCACAGGGTGGACAATGTTGGCGGGCTGGGGGTTGAGGGTGTACTTTTCTAAGAATGCCAGGTCTGCCGCAGCCTGGTAGCCAGAGTTTTGCTGCTGTCCTTGCATGCTCACAACACTCTGAGTTTGGGAGGAGAGAGACGAGGCCCTGTGCGTGTTCATGTCGCCCTGCAGCCCTCCTGTCATCTGGACAGGAACTAAAGTGACGGGTACGCAGACATTCGTAGGAGGAGAGGTACTCTGGAGGGTCGACTTAGGTTCAGCACGGTATGCCTTAGAGGGTTCCTCAAAGGGAATGGAGACTATTCTGTCCTCGCTGAGTGTGCCAAGGGGCTGCTCAGTAAAACGTGTGCTGTGCACGTGGTCAACATGGTACTTGAGCTTGTCTTTTCTTTTAAAGGTGGCGCTGCAGTGGGGGCAGTTAAAAGGGCGGGCATCGGAGTGAATCACCATGTGCTTTGTCAAGGTCTTCTTGATCCGAAATGTCTGGTTGCACTCAGGACACCTGTGGGGTTTCTCACCTGTGAACACAAGAGAACATCAGTGTGAAAAAAAAGTGTCTTTAGCCATTTCTATTGCTCTCTTGCTTTTAACAATAATAATTGACTGTTCTGATAAACCCCGGCCCAGGACAACGACTGTCCAATCCTAGCTTAAGCATATCTTAGGCCTGTGAAGTGTTGGATTTCTCCACAAACTCAGTATCTTTTTAGAGTTTTGAGGCTGATGTATTTTGTTATCACCTTTGTTAAAGCAAACGTGTATGGAATTGATGAAATTCTTTAACTGTTCTTATCAACTGAATGCTTTTTGCCTGAGACATGCAGCTTTAGCCTCAGTATTTTAGCACAATATCATGTATGTGGCCATCATGTACATATTTAAAAACCTTTTACAGGCTTCTCGTTTTAAAACAACTCAGCTGGAGATGGAGGTTTCCACTAAATTTAGCATTAGCACTAGCTTAAACTAGCCAGCTATGTGTACAGTGTTTGTATGTGTGTGACTGTGAAAACAAATTTCCTCCGAGGATAATAAAGAATGAATCTGAGCTACAGCGTATAAAATCTGATGACCAATACAGTCAGCCAGTTATGAAAAGCCTGATGTTGTTTATATCTGTGTGAAATTAAAGACTCATTCTTTAAGAAGTACACTAAGAATGCGGAGTAGTAAATCTGCTACTGTGGTCAGTGTAAACTGCATGTGTGCTGTGGTAGAACAGAAATTTTAACAAGCGAAGCAAAAGTAACAACGTGGAGTGGGGCTTTGTGAATTGTCAATTGAGAAAACAACAATTAATTGCCTCCTAAAGCATCTAACTGCCCGCTCCTCTTCTCACACACATATCCATTAACTTCTTTGTGTCCTTACCTGAGTGGGTCCTGAAGTGCATTTCTAGACTGGACTTCCCTTTAAATTCTTTCTTGCAAACCTCACACTGATGTACAGCGGTTTTATACCTGTGAACAAATTCCTCATTAACACAGAAACCAAGAACATTTGCCAAACTTTGAAGGGGCAGCTAAGGGAAATATTATGACTTTTATAAAATTTCCAAAAAATAGAATAAGTGTGTTTATGATAACATACTTCTGCCAAACTTTCTCTCCCAAATGAATGCTTTTATAGTGGACCGTCAGATGGTCATGCCGCCTGAAGCATTTGCCACATTCTTCACATTGGTGCGCTTTCTCACCTGTAATAAACATGGGCTTAGTCCAAGTAAATGCCGACTGGAGACAGCGAAAGGTTAACACTATTCCTACTGTAATGTCTTGGAACAATAACCCCACTGCTGTATGTCTTATACTGTACCTGAGTGTATTTTCTGATGTTTAGTCAGGTGATCATGGCGTATGAAGGTTTTCCCACATTCATCACATTCATAGCGCTTGTCGTCATGGTGGACTCTGAGGTGGAGCCTGTCCAAAGAAACAGTTTGCTCATTAACAACATTAATGACAGTCAATCAAACAGAGAGCTTGAAATGTTCACAATCAGCAACGCCAGACTAAAATCTCACCGGACCCACCTGTAGGAGCTGCCATGACGGAAGCTTTGACCACAGATACTGCAGAGATGAGGCTTCTCCCCACTGTGGATCCTCAAGTGCTCTTTCAAGGTTGTCCTTTAAGAAGAAAAACACGCCTCTCAATAAAGCATCACAGGGTTAAACATGGTTTTTTTTGGCAGTTCTGCATGACCAAATTAAGAGTTGTGAAAATAAAGAGATGTTTGGGGAAAGTTCAGGAGACGTACCTTTCCCTTACAGACTTCCCACAAATAAAGCAGGTCCACTTTCTTTTGCCTCCATGTGTGCACTCAATGTGCCTCTTTCTGTTGCCAGTGTCATTAAACTGCCGGCCACAAATCTCACAGGGAAATGGACCTGAAAATGAGAAAGGATAAAAACTCTTTCATCTAATGCATCGATTGCTACAACATCGTTCCTGACTACTGTCATGCATTAACACATATCACACTTACAGCACTGGCATGATTTCAAGGTTTTAATGACAACTGCAGTTCAATAAATGGGAGAACAGACACAAAAACACCCCAAATTTCTCATATATATCTTCTGTAAATTTTTCATTGTTTAAATTTTTCCATTAGCAAGAGTAAAGGTTTATTTTTAACCTTCAGAATTTATTTTCACTGTACATTTCTCACCTAAGTGGTACTTTTCTTGGTGCTTCAGCCTGGCAAACCTGGACTTGAAGTATTCGTCACAGAAGGAGCATTTAAAAGGCCGGTCTTGGGTGTGCAGGATCATGTGCTCCTGCAGATGAGGCCTGCGGGTGAATGTCTTCAGACAAATCTGGTTCAGAAGGTTCAAAGATTGGCTGTTAAAATCTAAATAAACTGCCTTTATATACACTGAGCATTTATTAATCAGGAAAATGCATTTATTCATCATCTTACCTCTACATATTTGAACATAGCAGGTATATTCATGTGATCATACTCTAACAAAAACTGTGGTCTGTACTTAAGATCATCTTACATCATCAGGTAGAACATAAACAACATACTAGATTGAAACTAATTCTTACAGCACATTTCCAGCCTTCACTCTTCCTCTTCCTCTTGGTAAGAAACTCTTGGATGTGGTCTGGATGAAACCTGGGAGGAGAGTGGGGACACATGACCTGATCATCATATAATGGGGCTGTAGCAACTGTTGGGAGTCTCAATCTGTCTATATTGTTTTTGTTTCTTATAGTGTGTATATATTGTGTTCTCTATATATTGTAGCCTGTGTCTGATTTTATAATTGTATTATTGTATGAGTAAGCACATGGTGAGCAATGTACAATCCTGAGTCAAATTCCTCATATGTGTACACATACCTGGGAAATAAAGCTGATTCTGATGCCATCATGGAGATTAAGCAGAGAGTTAACTCTACAAAATGAATGGGTTTTTTTCCTAAAATTTAATTACAACTCAGAAATAACAATACAGAAAGTATACTGCAAATCCTCACCTTTTTACCGATAGTCATCATTTCTGCATCCATAATACATTATGTATCCAATAATACACTTATTTTAAGGTATAAACTGTATGTTTCTGGCCATGCTAACTATGTGACTAGGGTTTTCAATACCGGCCGCTCGACCACTTTGGTCAATAATTAAATATCTCACATGTTTATGTCCCCTAAAGAATGGATTGCAGTAACTTCGGAGATTGCTTTTCCTTTAGCGCCATCATCAGATCAAAATGTTTTCCAATACTTTGGTATATGTCCAAATAGCTGCAAAATGCCAATCTTATTGACTTCAGCTGCACCTGCTAGTTAGCAAATGCATGCTAACAGACTAAGATGGTCAATGTGGTAAATATCATACCTGCTAAAAATCTGCATGTTAACACTGTCATAGTGAGCATGTTAGTATAATGACATCAGCATTTAGATTCTTGCGATTGTTTGTGTATGATTATGATTATCAGTGCATGATATTAATATCCACTATTAGAAAAAGACTACATTGTTCAAAGTGAAGTAACTAAATATCTGGATACTGTACAGTATATAGAGCAAAGCTACTTTGTAAAACTGTTGGCTGTTCAAAAAGGTAGCTATGTTAGCTAATACTAATAGATAAAGCTGTGTGCAAATCAGATGTTACAGCAATGATTGTCATCTAGCAATATATTACAATTAGCAAACCATGAATATAATGTTATATAAACACCAAATTTATAATATAATTTATAATTTAATATCTGAAATAGTGGAAACTGATTTACAAGTAAAAACAGGAATTATTAAGATGGCCCAGTTGTACATTTTTGCTGTAGGGACAACGTTTCATTTCATTGTGCAGTCTGGCATGGCTGACTTTGTGGACCAGAGGTAAACATAATAACCCATGTAAGATAAATTGGAGGAGACTGGAAGTTGTGATACTGCCAAATCTCACCTCCGGACATGCTTAGCCAGGGTTTTCTTGCTGGCATGGAGTTTGCTACAGAAGGGGCATTTGTGCTCCTTCTTCTGCAAGGGAGCGTCGCTGGCGTGCTTCTTCTTGTGTACGGTCAGGTTAGACTTGGTGGAGTAGCGCTGAAGACAGATGTCACACTGGAATGGTTTCTCTCCTGTGTGCACTCTGGTGTGACTCTCATACTTCCCTAAAAATGAACAAAAGGTAGATCAGACAGCATGCTGTCTCAATAACACAGTTTAGACATTACGGTAATTACTGTCAATAAACATGGCAC
The DNA here is from genome assembly GCF_014851395.1 of Micropterus salmoides. Classification (NCBI taxonomy): domain Eukaryota; kingdom Metazoa; phylum Chordata; class Actinopteri; order Centrarchiformes; family Centrarchidae; genus Micropterus; species Micropterus salmoides. The sequence goes on along the minus strand of NW_024040485.1, from coordinate 22,505,572 downwards.
TACTACAACTACTGAATTTTATATTGAGTATCCATCAGGTGGAAGGAAGCCTGCTGTTTCTAAATAGGATAAAACAGGAGGAGAGCCTCTACTCGACCAATACAAATACTACCATAGCTTTTAGAGAAACAGGTGACAATTAATTGTAATTTATCAAGCAAAAATGCCAAACATTTGTTTCTTACAGCTACTGAAATGTGAGAATTTACCGTTTATGATTTGCAGGTTTTTTTCTATTTAATATAATTGTAAATTGAACTGTTGGTCGCATAAAGAAATCAAGTTAAAGATATTATCTTGCATGTTTCACTATTTTCTGACCTTTTATAGAGAAAACGTTGAATCAGTTAGTTGAAAAAAGTAATCAACAGATTATGAATAAAAACAAGAGTTAGTTGCAGCCCTACACCCTCAACCATTATTTCAAAATGATTATTAAATTATTTTAGAAAGTAAAACTAGATACTTGAAGATACATAGATAAATAATAACAGATAGATATATAATTGATAATAGAGACGATTCTTGTGTGTTATGGAACATTGACTGAGTAATAATAGTTATACAACTACCTCTACAGTTGCCACCACTAGTAACACTGCTACTACAACAGACAACATTAATGATACACTAATAATCTAGACCTTCCTCCATGGTTCCCACCTGCTCGGTCAAAGGTCTTGTCACATTTGGGGCACTTGAGAGTCTTCCTGCTGGAGGTTTGGATGATGACCGGGGCCAGTCCCTCGGGGTACACTGGACTCTTGGTAGAGCTTCCTGCTGCTGGTACATGCGCTTCCACCTCTCCAACAGCCTGGTGCTCTGCCTGTTCTCCGTCTGAACCATGCTGACCTGCACTCTTGTCTGCAGCACAATCCTCAACAACTTTCCTCTGGGCAAGTAGTTCCTCATTCATGTCTCCATCCTCGTCCACTACATCTTCCTCCTGAGCTGGTTTAGATGTCTTGTTTGCTTCCAGTTTGGGCGCTTGGTTTTCCACTACCACCTTTCCTCCTTCTTCCCCTCTTTCTTCACCTTGCTCTCTTGGTGATACAGTCCTTTGTTTTTCTTCAGGAGTGTTGATAGTGTACTTCACATCATCTCTCTGATACTTGGTGGGTGTTCTCCTCCTGCGAGCTGATCTTCGTGTGGTAGCAGTCCACTGACCTTCCTTCTTCTCTTTCTCAGTTGTGGTTTCCCGCTGTACATCAGCGTGACTCTCAGCAAAGTGGTTCTGCAGGGAGTTTTCAGTGCTAAACTGGCGACTGCACATTGTGCACTGAACATCAAATGGGCTCTGGATGTCTGCGTCGCCTGCTGGTGAGTCACTGGAGGTAATTTCCACTTCAGGAGACCCTCTTATCTCATCCTGTGCCTGGATCACACACACTGGGTTGTTGCTCCCATCTTCACACAGCAGCTTCAGTATATCCATCATGTCCAGGAATCGGGCCGCTTCAGTAAGAGCTGGGAGGTCCACCTCTGCGACAACGCACTCAGAGGTGTACAAAAACCCAAGCAGGTGCTGGAAAACAGAGTCATCCACATGGTCCAGAGTCACATGTGCTGTGGCAGGGTTCTTGGACAGCTCAGCATGGAAGTAGCTGCTCCCATGGGCCAACACCACCTTGTGGGCACTGTAGAGCTTCCCACCAACAGACACAGACACATCACAGAACCTTTGCCGGGTCCGATCCTCGTTGAAGAACTTGAGGAGGTTGTGACTGTGCTGTGACATAGCCAGGTGCCTCATTCGTGAGGTTGATTCTGGGACAGTCTCATTGTTTGGTGGGGTGTTGGAGCCCAGCCCAGTGCTCGGATCTTCATTGCTGGCACTAACCTGCCTGCTGCGTTTGGGACGCAGAGGATTACAAGTTCTTTTCTTCATTGGCGTGTCTGTAGGGCTACCATGAATCACTCCTGTAAGCCAGAAGAAATAAAACAGTGCTGAGATTGAACATGCACTGGTGCCAGCTCTCCCAAGCAACGTGTGTTGATTCAGATTTGATAGGACAATGATATTCAAGAGGCTAGACCAGAGGTTTTCAAAGTATGAGGCGGGCCTCCCCAGGGGGGCTCCACACAGTTTCAAGGGAGGTTATTGCATTAGTTATCAAAAGGAGATCCCATAGAATAACCTACACGTGTGAGTTTTGGGGAACTGTTTTTCACACTTTATCAGTCACAAACATTAAATGCCTTAGGATAGACCTTTTTATGTAATTGGTGCAGTCTAAAGTTGTGTCTATCTTGGCTCAATTGTTGAGTATCTATGTGATCAAATAACATAATCATGACCATCCAGGAATTGAGTGAAACTAAGAAAGAAAACTAATGGGGGTGAAGGGCACCTTTACCCAATCTTTGGCTGAGGGGTGGCCCACAATCTCTTTGAAAACCCCTGGGCTACACAAATGGCACATAATGTACCTGACAGCCTGAAGCTGACATGAAGGAAACAGTATGGTGAAAAGTTATCATAAACGTGAAAACTGTGCATGAAAAGATGCACAATTAACGTTACGGCTTATTACGTTTTTGAGGTATATTTCCCCAGTTTATAAATGTGAAGCATAAACAACAACAAATTGTTGACTGCACTCAATACATACATAAAAAGGGCCTAACGGATATGTGAAATGAAGCTAGTAACTGTACTGATCCTGAGTTTAACTGTCAAGGCGGTTGCATTTGCAAAATCGCTCTCCACCTCAAGGACCCCTAACATTATGTCATGATGCAGGCGGGCGGGCCCCCCTCCAAGGAGAGTGTTGACAAACGACCCTTACTGCTAAGTTAGCCCGGAAGCTAACGTGTAAAACAAGACGATTTTAAAACGTCTTACCTTAGAGAAATGGACCGCGTTTACAAAGCACTGTACACTGAAGCTGACATCCGTAACGTTGAACATAATGGAGGATTAATAATTGCCTATCTGTGACGCCCCACCTTCCTAGCACAACGTAACAAACCGTTCGCCCATTGGCTGTTTCAGCTTTTGTCCTCAAAGGTTGTTGTTTAGAGGTGTAAACATAAGTAAACAATAAATAAATAGCGAGATAACGTTAAACAGCAACGTTGACACCTGTGTTTGTTCATCTTGTATGTAACGCATGAAAAATCAAACACAAATTAAACCCGGAGGAAGTGGTTGTCGGGCCGTCTTATAAGGTCCACGCGAGGTTTCACTAGAGAAAGGCATCATGGGTAATGTAGTCTGAAAGGTAAGGGGATGCTTCTATTAGCAGCTTTCAGTTTAATGTATATGTTTACAGTGGTGGAAGTAAACTAAATTCCTCTACTCAAGTGTTGTACTTCTGATTCTGCTTTTGCCACCTGCCTACTTGCCACCCCTCTTCTCCATCCTGTCCAGCTACATTTTGAGTGCACAGTGTCAGTGTGGTTACTTTGTGTGACTGTTTCAATTATTTTAAAGTAATGTAACTTATTACTTTTAAGTAATTTTTTGATTATTTTTCTACATTTCTAGACAGGCAATTTAACAGTCAGACAGGTGGTGCTGCAAATTTAAACATGAGAACCAATCAAGGCATCAGAACAGGATCAGACTTTACTAAAGCGCTGTTCCTGGAAATGGCAGAGGAAGACATTGTGCACGTGAAAAACACGCAAAGCAACAAAATGAATGTTAGTCAATATATAGCCTAGGTTTTTACAGAAAATATTCACATTTAACACCTAATGTAATCATGAACATTTTCAATTTAATTAGCCTACACATTTTTTCCTAGTATCTTCAATAGTTACATTTATTTTGTAATTAAATTAGTAACTTAAATTACATGTAACTAGTTACTCCCCAGCACTGAAAGCTCACGTATTCTGGCCTTAATAGGAACTGGGTGCCATTTTAGAACTTGAAATATGTGAACTGTTGTGTGAAAGAACTTTGTGAAAGAACAGTAAGGCCATTAGTACCTATTACTAATGAGCAGACTGAATGCTCTTAGGGCTATTCAGAGAAATTACTTGTGATGACGGCAGTGACGTTTTAATGACAGAAATACTTCCCAGATTAGAAGTTTAGGGGGGGCCTCGGTTGTCACAGTGTGCATCAGAGTTCTATCAAGGGAAGATGTTTGGACTCTCTCAAATTATCCTCCTGGATGAATCCCTCGCATGTGTAAGACATTGTAAGTGCATTAGCTTAATCCCTCCTGACTGCATGGCTCACCAAGCATTTCAGTGAACACATACATGCACAGTGGAGCCGAGCTGAAGATGGAGCTGCACACACAAGTATTTCCCACCTCCTAAAATTAAGACGTTGCCAAACATCTTGTAATTTTAAGGACTTGTTGAAGACAATGTTGAGATTCAGCTTGCATGTGTGGATGTTATGGTTTCTTTATGCAGGTAATGTTTGAATACAGCATGTGTGTTGTACTCAGATTATTACTCGATTATCAGCAAATGTTTATCATATGTGGTTTCAATTAGTTAATAATTAGCATTTCTTTCTGATCGTAATTTTACTTGATCATTGTCATATTATACTCTGTTGGGTGAGATGTCCTGTCCATCTGTGTATACAGTTGCTTGAAATTCTAGGTTTCTCTATTAATTTAAAATACTTTCCTCTTTTTTTTGGTGTCTCTTTATTATGTCGATTAATTTACTTCGACACACATATTTGTAACATACATTTTAGATTTAAGATTATCATGCAATGCATTCATGTTTTTTAAGAAATAATATTGGATTGTATTATTCTTCTCTCCAGGTACTTTATCCGACGACGACATCAATGTGTGTGAACAGCAGCCATGTCAAAATGGTGGTATATGTGAGAACCACAATGGAGGTTTCCGCTGCCTTTGCTCCCAACAAAGCCAAAATGGGCTCCTGTATGGGGGAGAGACCTGCTCAACTGCACTTTCTGGGTGTGATGACAACCAATGCGAGAATCGAGGAATATGCTCGCCCTTACTTGTCAATGATCAGCACACTTATAAATGCATCTGCCTTGCCGGCTTCACAGGCCCTAAATGCCAGACTCCTACCGTCTTCTCATTTGAGTCCCGAGGCCACATGTTCATAGAGACTCAGCTTTTAGACACAGAGGCTCCCCTTAATGTGACATTTAGCTTCAGGACAGCAAGACCTGTTGGCACCCTCTTGCAGCGCAGAGTCGACGACCTGGTCCTCAGCATTGAGCTGATGGACGGGCATCTCTGTCTACGCAGCCTGAGAGGTCAAGGCTCCAGCACGCTGGTTCAGGAGCTGCCAGATTACTTGTCCAACAACAAGTGGCACACGGTGGAAGCGTCGCTGGGCGGCGTGGTCAGCCTCATCCGGCTGCTCTGCACTGAAGGAAGCTGCACCAGAGACTCCGGCGCTGAAGTCCAGCTGCTTGAGCAACCTTCTGCTCTCCCCGAGCCAGGAACACTTCGTCAAAGCCTCTTCATAGGAGCAGCCGGGGTACTTTGGGGTGTTGGCAGAGCAGTGGATGAAGCAGACTACCCGGCTGCTTTTCTGGGATGCTTCAGAGATGTGTTTGTGGACTCACATCTGGTGTTGCCTGTTATAGTGCCAGAAGTTTCAGACGTGCACGCAAACATTACTCTGGGATGCAGTGACAAAGACAAGTGCGATGACAGCCCGTGTCAGAACCGAGGGCGCTGCGTGAGCCAGGGCTGGAGGAGCTACATGTGTGAGTGCCACAGGCCACATGAGGGAAACAACTGTGCAGAGGGTGAGACATACACACACACACACACACACACACACACACAGGGTGCAAAATTAACTTTGTTGTCCACCAGCCAATGGCTAGTGAATGCTCAAAGTGTGCCACCCATTCAATAGATTACCATTGTTCTTTGGCTGGTGAGTGAAATAAATCTACCATTCATTTGCATATTTTACCAGCATTTGGCTGGTGGCTGGTGCTAATTGTGCACCCTGCACACACACTAACACCACTGCATGCCATTTCAAATGTATTCAAACAAGATTACATGTCTCAAAATGAATCTAACCTGGAAAGTCCCTTCCCTAACCAGTTAACTTAAGCAAACTTAAATTACATCTCAAAATAAAAGCTTTAGGAGGCATCACCGCTTTTGGCACCTCTAAGGAATTGTTGGTTCTCTGTAAATAATATTACAAAGAGTACAGTCTAGACCTGATCTATAATACAGTACAATGAGATAACTTTTGTTATTAATTGACGCTATATACATAAAATTGAATTGAATTGGATTAAGAAGGTTTTTAGTTATTTAATTTATAGAATAGTGGGGCAATGACAAAACAAGGGTCACCTTAGATCATGAAACAGATTTATTAAATGGATGGAAATATGCTGCATTGTGCCCAGAGGCACTTTGATCAACCTCTGTGTTTGACTGGCATATTGCTTTTAGAGTCTCTCTTTACTGTAACATGTTTTAAATAAGGATTAGATTTGTGAGTGGAGATTCTTTTTTTTTTATTATCAATAACATTTAAATGACACCTTTCTAGACAGAATTACATGCTGTAAAAACAGGTTAAGTCAAGTTCAACTTCAGAAGCATCACTGCAGAAATCTCAAAGGTTAGCTATAAGGAGAGTCACCGGGCAGGATGACAAAGTTAGTCAGCAGACTTTAAAGGAGCTTAAAGTGCTAGTAGAAATAGCACAGAGTTATACAATTAGGAGACATTCAACAACACCTGGTCCAAGGATTACAAAAACGTGGGTTTCAGTGGCTCACCTGTAAGGCCTTCACTTTGACAGGTCAAGGAGTCTTATGGACGCACACCATGCAGAGGTGTTTTCATTGGTTGGTATTCTCAGCAGCTTCTGCTTGCAACAGTCTGTAACTTCACCTGTCTGTCATTGATAACTGCACAAAAAATTGCATGTTTTATTCACTTTAAGGAATAGTTGACATTTTAGTAAACACTCCTAATCACTTTCTGATAAGAAGACCAATACCACTCTCATATTTATGCTAAGCTAACAGCCAGTTAGCCTAGCATAAAGACTGGAGAGAGGGGTAAACTGAATACTTAAGATAATTCGTTAGCACGTTTTATCTCCTCTCACGTAGTGTAAAAACGTTAGATCATTTCTTGCCTTGGAGCAGTAACTTCCAGGCTTGTCAGCTTATTACCTGGCAACTGCTCAAAGCTCTAGCATATTTCCCAAAGTGTCATACTATTACTTTATTTTTAATAATTTACATCATCAGGTAAAAGTTTGACTTTCATGGCTTTTTCTCTCTCTTCCCTGTACCCGTGCAGAGTATATCACTGCAAGGTTTGGAAACAAAGATCTGGAAAGTTATGCTTTCTTCTCATTAGATGATGACCCACAGGATTCTGTGACTATATCCATGTTTATTCGCACCAGAAAGTCCAGCGGCCTGCTCCTCATACTGGCCAACAGCACAAGCCAGTACCTCCGCCTGTGGCTGGAAGAGGGCAGGGTCAAAGTTCAGGTCAACAACTTTGAGACCCTTGTTGGTCGGGGTGCAGTCAGTGACAGCCATTTCCATCTGGTGACTGTGAAGCTGGAAGGAATGGAAGCCATCTTGTTCCAGTCAGCCCAGAGCCAGGACTCTATGCACATTAGGCCCATCCAGGCCCATCCTGGGGATCTGGTTTTCGTTGGCGGGCTACCAGACTCAAGGGCCTCTGCCTCGTTTGGTGGCTACTTTAAGGGATGTGTCCAGGATCTGAGGATTAACAGCAAACGACTGCAATTCTATCCCATTGCAACTCCAGTGGAATCTTACAGCCTCAAGCAACTCATCAACGTTGCACAAGGATGCAGCAGTGACAATGCCTGTGCTGTGAGTCATATTAATGCTGCCATGTTCATTAAGCCAGTGACACATTTTCATTTCATATGTGCACTAATAAAGACTGAGGGCACTGTAGAAGGAGCTTTGTTTGATTTGTTGTTTTTTATTTTGATTTGTTTTCTCTTTATTAGGCCAACCCCTGTCTCAACGGGGGAGTGTGTTACTCCATGTGGGACGATTTCATCTGCAACTGCCCCCCCAACACTGCAGGGCAGCGCTGTGAGGAGGTGAAATGGTGTGAGCTATCTCCTTGCCCCGCAACTGCGGTTTGTCGACCCCACTCTCAGGGCTTTGAGTGTGAGTGTCCTGAGTTGAGGACCTGTTTCTGCACCATTACTGCCTTAGAAAGAACACTGTCTTAAAAAGTATTCCAATCCCTGACAAGAAAAACATTGTCTACAAAAGGGATTTATAATAAATATGTAAGCCTTTTCTTATACTAGCCTATTTCAGATCTTGTTTTGTGCCCACCAAAGGGACAGTCTGCAGTGTGCAGTCCCTTTAGGGCACAGACTGGTGCAGGCTCTGATTAATTACAGTGTGGCTAATGAAGAAGGGAACAGAGTTGAGGCAGGGATCCTACAAAGGATTCCTCTAAGATGTGGTAATCCCTAATCAGATTAATTAAAGATGACAAGTCTTCCTGGAGATGTCACATGTTCACACAGAGAAAAGGAGGGGAGCCGTTGATCAAGTCCAAGTGGTTGTCTTTTTTTAGTTTAGTGTTAAATTTTCTCACCTTTCTGCATTCAAATTCCCCTTTTCTCTCTGTGTCATTAATGACCCATTTAAAAATACTTTTCCCACAGTTTTTTCCCACAGAAACAACAGAGATTAACATTTTAAACTGCCCCACTTGAAACAGTGTAAAGCTTTCACACACTACCATCTATCAATCAGGATTGAGCACGGTTTGCATCACATCTTATTTTTACAGGCAACTGCCAATCAAGTCTAATAAAACCAAACTCAAACTGTCCTGATAAATGAGTGTTGAGTGTTAAAATCTTAACAAACAATAACAATGGATGTTTTTTCCACCAAACTTTACCTTTGATTATTGGCCATTGCTGACCTCCAGTGGTTCCACATTTTGCCTTCCTGCATTGTTGTACAGGTATACTTTGGGACTCTGATCACACTTGTGTGAAACCTTTTTATATAAAGTCTATGGGTGAAACAGGCTTGAAACATGACTCTGGAATAAATTAAATGATTGGAAATACCACAGTAAATATTGACATTTAGTTTCAGTTCATTAAGTCTCTTCCATTTCCCTCCTCTAGGTCTGTCTAACGTGACGTTTCGGGTAGAAAGCAGCCTTTTGCACTACCAGAGCAATGGGAAGATTAAGCGCAGCCTCAGCAGTGTCTCTCTCAGCTTACGCACAAGACAATCCGCTGCTACCTTACTGTATGCACAAAAGGGGTCAGATTTCCTCAACATCTCCCTCCTGGACTCTCATTTGGTTATGGAGGTGCAGGCTGGGGTGGGCAAGGACTCCCGCAAGCTGACAGTTCAAAGCCAGGGTCCAATCAGTGATGGAGATTGGCATGATGTGGAGCTCAGCATGGAGAACCTGACACTCCCAACCTCCAGGTGGATCATGGCTGTGGATGGAGGCAAAGTGGAGCTTAGCGTGTCCAAAACAGCTGCGGGGGACCTGGATTTTCTTAGGGAGCAAACAGACATCTTCCTGGGGGGACTGAGCATGGACGCTGGAGTAAACTTGTCTGGATGTCTGGGCCCAGTGGAGATTGGAGGCCTTCCTCTCCCTTTCCACCTGGACACAGAGTTGAAATTCCCCAGACCTCAGGAGGAGCAGTTTGTCAGGATAAACAATAATGCTGCCCCGCGATATGGTTGCTGGGGAACCAGCATGTGCGCGTCCAACCCTTGTAAGAACGAGGGTGTGTGTGAGGACCTGTTTGACCTGTATCACTGCACATGTCCCACTGAGTGGACGGGACCATCGTGTCAAGACCCAACAGACACCTGCATCTCCAACCCTTGCATCCACGGCAACTGCACCAACCTACCATTGGCATTCAAGTGTTTGTGTGAGCCGGGGTTCAGAGGTGAACAGTGTGAGGTGGAGGTTGATGTGTGTGAAAACAGCAATTGCGGAAACGGCGCCACGTGCCTCAAAGGTTTCCAGAGCTATGCATGCCTCTGTCCTCAGAATGTGACAGGCAAATACTGCAAGTGAGTTCTTCCCGTTTTTTATGTGCATATATATATATCTGTGACACCAAACAGCAGCTTACACCTATAATACGTTAGCGAGCTCTGAGTTGTACTCATTTACAAACCGGTCTCTTACAGTGAGAAAGTTCCTGACATCCCATGGTACATTGAGACCAATCCGTAAGTGCGTTTACATAAAGCACTAAAAATAAACACATTCCCATTGTTTCACTAAACCAAGTAAATATTAAATCCACCAGTGCCAAACAGAAGAGCAAATGCATTTATTGTTGTATTCTTTTGTCTGTTTAGACTTCCTCAGTTGCCTGTATCTACATGCACGGGCACAAGATGGAACTACAGCTGCTTTAATGGAGGGAACTGCTCTGAAGCAGACAACACCTGTTACTGTCTGCCTGGTTTCACGGGACAATGGTAGGACATTTATAATGATATTTAACCCTCTTTGCTGCCCGTGACCCTGAGGTTTCTCAACCCTGGGGTTCAGTACTTAATGGCCCCACATGAGGTCACTAGATATCCAGACAGGGCCACTTGGATTGTTAAGATTGATGTATTGATATGTCAGTCTGTGATGCTTTTTTTTTTACATTAAATTAAATGGAATAATTTATTATTAGGTTTTAAATACAGCGTAATTGCCATTACACTGATTTGTGAATACCTATACACATGAGAAAAAGGGACCAGAAATCAGAGCCAGAAACGGCTGACAAAACTCTGCTGAAAACTGCTATAGTCAATATTTATATATTAACATTGAGTGAAGGGCTATGTGTAATGTAAAATGTGTGGCTTGAATTGACAAACCCACAAAAAATGATTACCCAACTCTGTAGATGTCCCCAGTTCTACGGAGCATTTTTGTGTCTTTCAGCTCATTGTTTTGGTTTAACGGCCTGCAACTTCTCTTTTGGTTCACCCTTGGTCGTATAGATTCACCAGGGAGCTGTTTTCAGCCAAAAAGCTCTAAAAACCCAATTTATACTACCTTCCCAGGACCAAACTGCAGACAAATAAAGTTACCAACTAGCTGATGAATATATTGGAGCGTTCAGCAAAGCCAGACATTTCTCTCAGGAGTTGGTGGAGATCAAAAGCAGAGCTAAAAGTGAATAGAGCGAATATTGGGTTTAAATTGATCAACCAGAAGCAAGACTCCAAATCATTGCTGATGTTGCTTTGTGCCTGCTAGATGTGCAAACAAGCCACCGTTTGCTAACAAATTCGCCATATCAACTGAAAAGCAGCTTGTTGCTGCCCCCAAGTGGCCATTTGGATTGGACACCACAAAACCACAAGTTTTTCTCATTCCCAGCTTTTAGAATGGTCTACCACTACTTTGGCACAGTCCAACCTTGTGGCAGTCTAAAGCTCAATGTCCAAACTTTCTAGGGTTATTTTAACATGATTCGCTTTCTTGTTTGTGTACTGCTATTCTTATGTCCTTATTTTTCCTTCCAGGTGTGAGAAGGATGTGGATGAATGCGCCTCAGACCCTTGTATGAACGGAGGCTTCTGTATCAACTACGTGAACAGTTTTGAGTGTGTGTGTGATATGAATTACTCAGGGATATACTGTCAAATGGATGTCAGTGACTTCTACTTGTACCTCTTCTTGGGCCTGTGGCAGAACCTCTTCCAGCTGGTGTCCTACCTTTTGATACGCCTCGACGATGAGCCCGAAATTGAGTGGGGCCATGTCAACGATTAGGCCCACCCTTCTCTGTTATGATCAAACTGGACTAATCTTAGTCTAGAGACTGGAGTAAATTGAATACCCATTTCTGAATACCCACTGAGTACCCAAAAAAACATGTTACCTGCACATAGCACATCAGCCGCTCTGTGATGCTTTATACCAAAGGGAGGATAGAGCCAAAACATCTGCTATGTATTGAGCCATCTCTGTGGGAAGATACATGTCCACATAGACATTACAAGCAAATATATCTACCTACATGGTCTCAGTGGGGAAGGGAAGTTCTTCTCTTGTGGCTTATGATTTAAGTTGTTAAAACAGGACTGTATCTACATTAAACCTGCTGCCTAGTGCAGCATTAAATCATCACAAAAGTTTTCTCAGAAACTGAGAAGCTATGTTCCAAAACATGTTCCCAGTGTGCACTCCTTTATATGGGAGTCAGATTGTTGGGACCACTTTATCGTGTTCTTTTTTCACCCATGTCTTCTCTCAGCTCTACAAAAGGAGAGTTTGCTTGACCAGATGAGAAAAGGGGATAATTGCAATAAATATACGTTATGTGTGAAAGAGTATTTCATTATTTTTAGTGTACTGACAAGATCAATCATAGAAATGTGTCTGTTGTGAACAGATGTATTTGGTCATGAAAATTACATATGGCAACATATTTATTACAGTATTTTAATGCATTTTATCTGGTTCTCATACTGAAAACCACATATTAGTTTGTCTTGTGCCTTAAACTTTCCACTTTTTATCTGGAGCACTGCTTTTTACTGTTCAGGAAGACACTCAGTTATAACCACCTGGATATTTAAAAAAAGTGTGTGTATGCACGCGCGCGCGCGTGTGTGTGTGTGTGTGTGTGTGTGTGTATATAAAGTTGTGAGTTTACAAATATGTATGTATCTAATATAAATTCATCAAGGCTATTCTGCATGCAGTGCATACAGTTACCTGATCTGTATGATGAAACCATAAAATAAACTTTGTGAAATGTTTGGAAATCGCCCAATATTTATTTAAAACCTTATATACACGCGCGCACACACACATTTCTAGTACGCAACAAACCAAAAAAAAAATTTGGACACCAATATCAGTTCACACAAATACAAACAAAATACATAAAGCTTCTATTCATCTGGTTATCTGGTGCCACCGGGTAAACTATGATGCAAACAACTGTCAAATGATCCAAAATTAGACGTGTGAAATGTGCTGACAAGGTGTACTGATATTTTGAAAAGGACACCTAAACAAAAATGTGGACCATGACAGATTAGACCCATTTTGAGAGGCAGTCCATTTAGTAAGGCTCTGTTGGTGCACTGTAGATGTGTAAACTCCAAGTCAAGGTCCAACATGAACAATAAGCTCTTTTTCTTAAATAACATGCCTGATTAAATATTGATCATATAAATACAGTAATCATACACAGATTATTTTAGCCTGATATAAGACTGACACTCTTTGCAGTGCTGTAAGGCTGTTATAGAGCTGCTAATGAAGCCCTAAACAGAGTGGGGACTGCTGATTTCCTACCTTCATGTGTTAAGCAACACATATTATCAGCAATACATACATACATACATACAACTTTAAGTTACTCGTCAGCCATATTCATGAAGCTTACAGTCACAGAGCTCTTTGTAGATCCTTTTGCGTATCTTTGGTATGTCCTTCTGTGAAAACTGCAGAGGTTTTGCCATGGCAAGACATCTAGAATACTGTAAAGGACAACAAAACAGAGTAATTATGTAATGACATGATAATGATTGAAGTCGTGTATATTACACTTGAAAAGCATGTTTGTACCTCCAGGACAAAAACACCACAGTCATTTTCATTGGTCTGTTGTGGGATTTTCTGTGAAGGACAGCAGGGGGGAGACAAGACACATCAGTGAGTGCTTCACATGAAATTCCAGCAGGTGGCACTTTAACCCTGATATGGCCTCTTACAGAACTCTTGTTCCTTTGTGCCACTAGCTTCTGTAGTCTTCTATCATTATGGGCTTTAACATCGAGAAAACATACCTCATCGAATGACACGGCCCAACCACTTTCAAAAGCCACTTGCTTCTTCTCCTTTGCTTCTGTCATCAAGTATTTCAGGATGTTCTGTTACAAGCAAAGCATAAAGAAATCACTGTTTTACAATTTCTTGCAGATGAAAACTTATGATTACTCCTGGAAAGGCGACTGAAATGTGTATGTGTATCGTTCATAGACAGTATATTACTGGATGAAGCCACACGCTGATTTGAATGGAGAGCAGTGAAGCCAGTTTGGACCAGCAACATACTACTACAGGGCTACTTCCTGTTGGCACCAGCATTTACTGCGCATCATCTCGCAGCATAACCATGGTTTAATGACGTAGAACAACTATAGAAACACCGTAATTCTAGTAGCTGCACAGCTGCGCCAACAAAACGTTTCATGGCTCAGTGCGTTTGTCTGACTCGAATCGTCACTGATTAATCAGCCCACCTACAAGGTTCACCTGCCAAACACCAACTCTGATTGCTCTGATGTTTTTTTTTTTGATTGCAGAGTTTATAATCTAAGCAATACGGTTACATCTCTCATGTGGGACAGGGGTGTCACAGGGTTTTGACATCATTTTTGGGCCTACATGGATCCCTCAATGCAGGCTTTGGTCAGCTTCACTGTACGATCTCTGGCTTACCCCCTTAGTATCGTTAGGATGAGAAAAAAATACTTGAAATCTGCCATTACCCTTGCAACCTTCTGGAGTGCGTTCCCTTGAGAGTCGTAAAGGCAGATCTTCTTTTTGACGATGTCAGCTGTCACCAGACACCAATGAACCTCCAGGTGGATGGGCACCAAAAGCAAACTCATAGAAAACAAATCCACCTGTCCAAGAAAAACCGGGTTAAAGCCACTCCCTCTGCTTTCTCTTCATTTCTAAAGTCATGTACACTTGAAAGTTTATTTATCCTTTCAGTTTTACCCCCAACTCTACACATGACAACAGCGATCATCATTATAAAACACTAATAAATGATCACACCACTTCCATCTTAGGCCTAACCTGCTTTGTCCATCTCTTAACACCATCATATCCTTTAGTCATGAGCTGCCTGTGGAAGAAGCTGTTGAGAAAATGGACCTAAGAGTGGAGACAAAAAGAAGATCAAAATTACAAGACTAGCAGACAACACTAGTCATACAAGTTCATGTGTTTTTATTTTCAGATTATGACACTGAAAGATGGGTAATGCTTTAAAAAATTAATCTGGGCCTGATGGCACTTTCAAAATTGTCATTGTCTTCAAGTACTGATAGAGTTCAAGAAATGTGACTAGATAGAAGTGCTATGAGGTAACTGTTGTTGTGAATTGGCACTATATAAATAAAATTGAAAATTTAAACTGAAATAGGACAATTCTCCTTTTGTAACACAGTCTAGATTAGAGGGGATTACTGTTAACTAAAGCAACAGTTTGACATTTCACATAGCCACACATATAACCCCGCAAAACCAAATGTCATTTTCACGTTATTGGTTGGTTGTTATGTAATATAAGGGATGGATGGACAGAACCAACCATACAGACATTCAAGAGGTATCAATATTCTCATCTAATTTTTGGCATTAAAGGGAAGTTGAGTATCTCCTGAAATGGCAATGAAGATGTCAAATTATCCCCTTAATTCCTGGCAATATTTTAATAAACCTAGTAGACAAAAACTTCACCATCTTGTGTTCCAATTACAATGAGAAAGAGAAAAAAACATGATGCTGCAGTTTACAATTTACATTGCATTTAAGATTACCTTATGGTGGGCAGATTCCATAATCAACTCTCCATACATGTTCATGACCTTTGGCAGAAACAAAAAAATATATACCAATTACCTTCAGCATAAACATGTAGGCTTTTTTTCATCACATAAATCTTTCAAATCAAAAAATCTGCATGAAAAACTGAAACTTTTGTTGCGTTAGAAAGTAACCTGGTCGTTGAGCCAGTTCTGATCTGCCAGTGTAGACAAGTCATCCAGTGTCAGTGTGTGTTTCTTGTAGACCACCCGGAAGGAGGGAACACGTTTCTGAATGATCGCTGTTCGGTATTTGGTAACTTCTGAGAAGATGACTTTTTTCCTGTACAGGTAGGAAAATACAATAAAATTGGTCCAGGAATAAAATTATTACAGATACCACCCTGCATGCTCCACCTTTAAGTTCATAAGCTTTATTCAAGACAGTCAGATTTAGATTTTAGACAAAGGTTTACCTGTCACTGAAATCAATGTTAAACCTCCTCTTCAGATGTCTCAACACGTCAGGCTTTTGTAGTGGGATGAAACTTCCATATATTCTGTAGAAGTCATCAAGGAACTCTAGAGAAACATGGAAGCATTGTCATCTCAAATAGCCATGAAAAACAGAAATATAAAACCAAAAAAAGTAATGGATGAAAGGATAAAAAGTTTTAATATCTACCGTGGATATCCTTTGTCAGTTCTATAAGGCTGACATCAGTGTGAGAAGACGCTGTCTTTTTACTGCTGTCTCTGTTTGAAGGATGGTCCTGACCTGGAGTGACGGCAGCGAATTGTCCTGATGGGCCATCAACGTCAAGCCTTTGAGCTAGCACCATTGTCCTTGGTTCTTTAAAATGTGTAGGTAACCCACATGCATCACTGGCTGTACTCAACAGCGGTTTGACAGTGTGAGAAAGTGTTTCAAGGTTGGTAGTTCCACTAAGCTTTACCAAAGTTTCTGTTTTTTGAGGCTGCCCCATCGCTGTAGGCATGGCAATGTTGACAGCAGAAACACTTGTGTCCGTAACCGGGTTCTGCAAGGAACTGCAAGCATTGATCGTTTCTGACAGAGTGACAGAGTCACACAACTTCAGCAGGCAATTCTGCATTTTAAGCGAGTCCTCTGGACCTCCAGTATCACAAACAGGAGGTGAAACCGGAGCTGATGGTCTGACTTGGGAAATTTTCAAGTTTGGAACTTTGCTTTTATTTTTCTGTATTTGTGTGTTCACACTGGGGCAGGGACCGGAACCGTGGGTCATCCCACAAGCTCGTTTCTTTGCTCTCAATATTCCAAAACGGCATTTCTCTCTCCGCTTTCTCCACATCCAAAGTTGTAATTTACAATACAAGCGTCTCTTGGCTCGCCTGGAGAGATGAGAAACTCCCTTGATTGAAGACATGTATCCCTTTTTTCTCTTGAGGTATTTTGCTTTGCTCCGGTGGCTCTGCGTTTGGTGCATCTGGGAGAGATAGATTAGAGAAAACGACGGAGGGTCACATGAGAGCATGGAGTTGGGAGAATCCTTTCAGCTGCTGGAAGGGGAGGTTTGATAGATGCAATCCACCATTAAACCAGAAGAAGAAGATGACTGGCAGGTCTGAGTCAGATAGCTCATGTAACAGTGCGGATTTATGGTTTTGTTTTCTTTACTTATGACACTCTCCAGGCCATGGTCCACTCTCTCTAATGACTGTTACAGATTTAACTTCCCCTTGATACTCCAGGTCATCTGCTACCAGCTGAGCCAGTGTAGCCTTAGGGGCAAGGTGAGTACTAGTGATGTATATACAGGCTCATGCACATCCTTGAAAGGATTTCCATAGCTTACACAGCTGTCCCTGTGTTTGTGTCCACTTCTGGTGGTGTCATCGAATGATGCCCAGTCCGAACACCTGCTGCAAAACAGAATGGATGTGTTAGTCAATGCAGGGCTCCTACACATTCTCATCTCACTTTTAAAATAAGTTTTCCCGGTAAATTTTCCTTAAATTTTTTATCAGTTTTCATTATTAAGGCTGAGCAATATGGTAGTTAACTAGGCACTGACAGAAGCCATTCTGCTGCATGTTAAGTTTTGTTGCTTTTGATATTCAAGTAGAATTTGCTGATATAATTTTTACCTAAGTAAGGAATCCTGAATGCATATGTTTACTTGAAAGTGAGTCTTTTCATATTGTTACTTTTACTTAGGTGAAGGAACCAATGCAACTAACGTTAGGTAAAAATCACAGGAACTTGATGGAGAACAACTATTTTCACAAATGTTTCATCAGAATCCACAAGCTGCAAGACCTGGAGATAATCAATGCGTTTACAAATGTTGTCAAAGTTTTGCACAGTCGTTTAAGACCTTACTATATTGTATGTATACTATGAGCCTGTGCAACACGCACACGTCCCATGCAGGAAAATTAACACTAATTTGACCTCCTTTAAGCAGGGACAAAACATTGCTCAGAGTTTTGTAAGTCAGGCACGATATCCTCTTGGCACGTGTTTCCAAGCGAAGACCCTTGCTAAATTAGCTAACACCGCTAGGTTTACTGACACAACAACTGTGGTTAAACTGCTAGCCATAGCCACTGTGCCTTACCGTTACTGCCTCGTTTGCCTCATTGAAACTTCAGAACGGGATGAATTATTGTCTGATAAATGTCCACCATGTCTACCTCCCGGAGAATGAATGTACTTTTCATTTAAGACTCGACGTTTCGTGGTTTGACCCTCTCAACCTGCAGCGCATTTTAGCATCATGTACACAAGCCATTGCACATTGTGAGTCGCGTGTGGAGTGCGTCACTCTTGCGCCGACCAATCAGATGTGCAGATTTGGGACCAAATGAGCGTTTCTCTTTGTAGCAGTCTATACGTTTCAGAAGGAGCAACGATGGCAGCATTTAACTATGTTCAAAAACATTTCAGCCCTACCAGTAACCAACACTGTGATGCATTCTCAGTTTGACTATGCAGCTGTAAAAACATAATGTAGAAGCAGAGAATTGTTGTATAACTGTCATGTCATGGTCTTTGATGTTGAACTGGCGAATTAGGCCTAACTGAGCAATGGAGGAAAGTGTGAAGACCAATTTCTCATGACATGGCTTATGATTATCATTTTGAAATGTCTGCAGAACCACACAGCACTAATAACCAGGATATGTTGGGATACCTGTCATTGAAATCAATGTCAAATGTCCACTTCAGGTGTCTCAACACTGCAGTGGTATGAAACTTCATATAGGGTAGACGGGAATGGTTGTAACATGGGGAGAGTTGTAACAACATCAATTCTACCAATTAGAGATTATTTCAGTATTTACTTCTGCCCCAATAAGGCATGGTGGTTGTCAAGGCTGGAAACAGTACACTACATTCAGAATATATAGAGAAAAGGCTGATTTTGGATTAAGAAAATACATTTTTTGACCAACACTATATTTTGTTTAGTATCTACACTATAGCATTGGCGACCTGTCCAGGGTGTACCCCGCCTTTCGCCTGATGTCAACTGGGATTGGCTGCAGACCCCCGCGACCCTGTACGCAGGATAGGCGGTTGACAATGGATGTATGGATTGATGGATGGATCCACACTATAGCAGATAAAATTGTAGTTTCTTCGGCAACATGTGATGCATTTTCCCTTGCTAATTTAAAACCACTATTCTGATACAGCTAGCTAAAAAATGACTTACAGGGGTGGGCTGGGTTGTAACACTTGTAAAAAGTATTATAACCATCCCCTGTAACGACTTTCTCTATTTTAAAGAGGTGGTATTATGCTTTGTGGCTTTTCCCCTCTCCTTTTATTGAGTTATATATCTTTTTTGTCCATGTAACAGGTTTGCAAAGTGAAAAAGTCCAGCCCAAAGGGAGTTCCCATCTCCTACAGACAGCACTGCTCTGAATGTCTTGAAAACAGCTAGTTTGTAGTCCAGCCCTTCACTTCCTTTACTTGTGACGTCACAATGAAAACGCGTCATAAAGTTTGTCAAGCGGGTAGCGGGGTCAGGCACGCCCTCAAACCAAGCTAGTCTGAGCGGAGGCCCTTTGGCTCGACTCACCTTTGTTTGGGTTTCCATTGTAGAAATGTTGTACCTGTACCTGCTTCAAGGTACTTTTTTTCGTATCACCTCACCTCCATCAAGGTTCCAAGCGAGCTGAGGTATACTAAAATATAACGTGAAAACACGACAGACTGCAGACTGGTCAGAGAGAATATTCAATATTCACTGCATCATCATTGCGCTCACCAGACAGAGGCCAGCAACAGAAATTTTTATATGTTATAGTTTTCGTATGTAATTTCATCACTAAATACACTTCTGAGAAGGTTGAGGTGAGAAATCAACTGTAAAACTGTAGCACAAAAATGTGCTTGAATAGGTTGGCCAGCCGCCCGCTCACAGAGCCCTCTGCTCCCGCCGTCACACAGACCGCTGCAGCAACAACGGCAGAGCAAAACACAGCTGGAAGGTTTTCATACCACTTATCTGTCTTTACATGCTGAGGAATGTTGAAACTTAAAAAAGAGAAAGCTGTGTGGATCGCTGGTGTGTGTGTCGCATTGAACATTACGTCGTGTGTGGCGTCGCTATGACGACAAGCTACATATTATCTCTGGGTACTATCTGCAACGGTAAACGGAGCAGGGCCGAGTAGAGTCGAGTCTATCGATTTGCGCTATTGTAGCATTTTTCGGCAAGGCAGCATAGATCATCAGAACACCGGCAACAGTTCAACGTTTGGTCCTAAAAGACGATGCATCTCCGACTCTGTTTGGACTGGAAATTCACAATCACAACCTGTAAGTATGCTTTATTGGTTGTGAATTATATTTGAAATAAACACGGCAGTGTAACTTCACAGACTGTTCAAGTGCTGAGTTGTTGTAAACGTTGGCTAACACAGCAAAATTTATAACTATAATGCTACATGTTATACCTGATGTGAAAGCTACTGAGCAAACGTTCAAATTGTTTGGCCAATTTTTATGTAAAATTGAGTTAAAATATGGTGAATTTGGAGTGGTTTATGGTAAGACGTGGAACAATGATGTTGTGTGGTTGTGGACATGAGTAACTGTCTGAAGCGGCTTTGATTTGGATCACACTACCTTGTTTCTTAAGACCCGCCCTTCTCTGCTTCTGATTGGCTAGTAGTCCTTACCTGGGAACTGCGCATGTGCAACTCTCAACAAAGATGCTGTACAAGTAAGATTCATCACTCTGTAGCTCAAGAGCGGAGCGTACAACACATAGGGTGAAAAGAGGAGCTGCAGCAATGTGCAGTGTGAGGAAAATATGGTGTTTTTTGAAAATTAAACCATGTAAACCTGTTCTGGTACAACCCCTAATTAAGATTTTGAACCTGAAAATGAGCATAATGCCACCTCTTTAATATTTTTACAGATTGCTATGCAGTCTTTGGGCACACCAAGCCTGCACTCCAGGGTTGTCAGCATTCATTTGTCAGCACTGTGACCAAGGCTTCCCATTCACATGTTGGCATGTGTATCGGCATCGGACCCCCAATTTTTTCCCCACTCAGTCGCCATTGGTGGAGAGGGCAGAAAAGAGTACGGTGCACCAAAGAGTAAATGCTTACCAGTGAGTACCGGCCTACTTCAAGCACTGACTGTGACTCTGATTAAGACACACACACATACACACACATATGTTTATTTTGTCAGACTTAAAGATGTACAAAGATTTTCTTTAATTAGGTACATTATAGTAAGCTTGTTATAGTAGACAAATGTACACACACACACACACACACACACACACACGCACACACAATTCAATCAGACAGTGTGTTACAGAGAGAGAGAGAGAGAGAGATAAACATTGCTTATTTCACTCTACCTGTTTTTGAAGTGTATCATATAATGTGGCATCCATTTTTGCTTCTTTTGTCTTATTGTTACAACTTACCCCACTTAGGTTATAACAAAGGAATACCATGTATTTGACATCAAGTCATGAGGTCTGTGATATTCTTGTAAATGATTAAATTGGTGCTATGTGTAGTAAACAAATACGTGCTTTGTATAAAAGTTTGAGAAAAAAGTTCAGCGAGTTATAGTTGCTGAAGCAAAAGGTGTTACAGCCATACCCGGTCTCCCTATTCTGTAAAAGTCATCAACTCATTCTATAGTGATTGGAAACTGTGTGATCTCAAATTACGTGGAAAAACAGAAAAGTACAGCAAAAGACAAACACAATGACAGTGGGTGTAAAATTGATGTCTTTTGTCAGTGCTTTATTGCTGGCATTTCTTTGAGAAAATGCTGTCCGTGTCTCTGTTTGCAGCCTGGAACTGACATGGAGCGACACTGGCGTACTGTGCACACAGCCCAGAGCAAATATGTAAGCTGCAGCAATCAGTCCCTGTCCCTCAACTATGTCCCCCCATTGGCAAATATCCTCTTTGCTGAAGTGTCATTGAGCAAGTAACTAAACCTGGCAGTGGGGCACTTCTCTGTAGCTGACCGCTCACTGTGACCCCAGTCGAGAGGGACAGCTACTTACACAATACAGGTGTTTAAACAGGGATCTGTGATATTTCATTCCAAAAAAATTCCTGCTAGTTTAGGGTACAGTCTCCACAGTCACAGACAGTGGAGACGTTTCAAGATGTCTCACATGAAATCACTTATTTAAACTAGAGGCCGCTCATCCCATGCTAGACTTTGTCAGCTTACATTTGTTTTGGCAGCAATCCTAAAACAGAGCATGAACCACATGTGACGCAGGAGTCAAGAGGAATGGTCATGGTGTTTAACTTGGCTCTCTGTTCCTGTTTGAAGTACAAGTTATATTCAGCCCAGGCTGCATGAGCTCTGCCTCTCCTCCTTACTCTTACCTGCTCAACTACTCTGATACCTCTTGCGTGCACATCTCTCACAGAAATGAATCACCTGGGCATCACTGTGGTCCTGGTACTACTGGTGGGGGTATGGGCCCAGATCAATGTGCTACGACCTCTGTGCGACTCCCCTGAAGCAGAGGAGGCTGCTCTGGTGGCTCAGGATTATCTCAATGCCCAGCACACTCATGGCTACAAGTACGCTCTGAATAAGATCGATGACATCAAAATCTATCCTGAGGTAAGTCAGCAGTGTACAGTTTGTGTAGATACTGGCAAATAAATTTTTTCTTCTCCTATTTTTTCCTCTTGGCCACTATATAAAAGGATAGCAGGATAGGAAATCTGAAATTTGAAAGATTAAACGTGGAACTATGATATGAATGTGTAACTTTGTTTGTGTGAACGTGATGTAGACACACAACACTGCCGAGCTTAAAAATGTAAAATGCTGAATGCCAGAAAGTCAGATACATGTAAAGTAGTATATTTTGATGAGGATTCTTTACATCCCTAAATCATTGCACATTTTAAATTGTTAATTTTTTTTGGTGCATCTCTATGCAAACATTTGCACAAACATATAATAAATAAATAAATAAATGAACATTTCAACTACTCCATTTTTCAGTGTTTTTTTAAATTGCACATGCATGTTCATCAAGGCAAATATGACACCAGAACATTTCACTTTAGGGGCTTCTGTCTATGTGGTGATCATACAATACATAATAAACTCAAATAACTGTCTGATAAACTACATTTAAAAAATAAGTAATAATAATTATTATGTGTTTTACCTCTCTTAGCTGGATGGAGACACATATGTCCTAGAAGTTGACCTGCTAGAGACAGACTGTCACGTGTTGGACCCCACACCACTTGCCAACTGCACAGTCAGACCCAAAATTTTGACGGTGAGACTGCATACCATTAATACACAAAAACACTCATACTTGAGCTACAGAAATTCAACCGAATGTAAAGATGCTGATAATTCTAGGATATAAAATAATGAGAATAGAAAATGTCTAAATTGACTGTTTCGCTATTTGATACCTGATACCTTGTCTCCAATCAGGCAGTAGAAGGAGACTGTGATGTTGTGCTGAAGAAGGTTGGTGGAGTTCTGACTGTCACAGCATTCAAGTGCAAAACAGAGGGTAAAGCTTTTGAATCACACACCATATAAACACATACATGCATTCAGAACATGCCACACAAGTGTCACCCTGTACACACAAAACTGCATGTGACTTTCTTTGATGACATATAGAATCAACGGAGGACATGTGCGTGGGCTGTCAGACCCTACTTCCCCTAAATGACACCACAGGACTGGCCTTTGTCCATGCCTCTCTGGCAACCTTCAACAACAAAGCTGCGAACGTAACATACACTGTTCTGGAGGTTGGAAGGATGTCATCACAGGTAGGCCCAAGAATAATCTGTTCAGTTCCATTTTTTCCATTATAACTTGTGTCTGTCAGTACATAAATACTTCTCACGTCCTTGTTTCAGATTGTGTCTGGTGGGCCAATCTATTTCGCAGAATATATTGTAGTTGAGGCTAATTGCACTGATGATGCCTGTGTGCCGTTGAATGATGTCATGGCTGTAAGTACACAAAGCATGAGTTTAATTTTCGTTTTTTTCGTTTTTGTGAGCTAATCAAAGAAGATATGGAAATGATAACTCTTATCACTAACAGTTAAACATTAACAACATTGGGGGGGAAATCGTGTTTTTATTTTCTCCACCAGGTACGTGGTATTTGTTCTGCCAGTGGTTTGAACGCTGATCACACAGTGGACTGCAAGATGTTTTCCACTCTGGTAAAATACTGTATTTAATTTTAACTTAAAATCATTTTTGATGGCTAAAAATAAGTCAGGAACTTTGCTAAACTACATTCTATATGGAAAGTTTTTCCTAAGCCTCTGTTGGTGCAAACACTTTTTCAGATGCCTGTTGTAGATGCCAACAGCACTGCAGCTGCTTCCTTGCCACCAGTGGTCCACGTACATGCAGGCAGCCTGTCACGCAAGCACGGTCTGAGACACCACAAACTGACTGCTCTTCATAACCCTCAGCTCAGCGGCCATCTGTCTGCAGAATCAGCAGAGTCAGATGAAGTTGTACCTGTAGTTCCTGCAGTTGTTGATACTACTGCAGCTGCTGTGGCTCCTGCTGATCCTACACCAGCTGCTGATCCTGTGCCAGTTGCTGATCCTGCTCTAGTTGCTGAGGCATCAGCCTCAGCAAGTGTTGAGGTCCCTGTTGTTGTGGTGAAGAGAGATGTACCCTCTAAAGTGGTTGGCACCTCTGTGCCTCAAACAGGCCCCATTTCCAGTGTGCCAAGGTGCCCAGGAAGGGTCAGATTCTTCTAAGTGTTCAAGTCTCACAAACTTCCTGTGTTATATTATCTCAACAACACTGGTACTAAAATAATTACCAACTAATTCCTACATGAACATGTCCTGTGATCAGTAGACGTAACATCAATACACTTCCTACAAACCAGGAATAATCCATCATTTGAAATTGTCAAATCACACAAGAGCATTATGCACTGCAAAACAAGTCTTCTCTCTGTAAAATGGATGATTTGCATTTGATGTTGCTGAATAAATATCTCAAGTCAATGTTTTTTGTAGTCTTATTTTTTTCATCATCATGCATAGTGATAGAATGATTAATTAGGCCAACATCTGGCATTTTGAGATGATTGGCACCGGTCGACTCCTGCACTCAAGAGACCAATCAAAAATGTCTGCAGACACATCTGTTAGCAACTTGTGAGTTTTGGGAAGGTGGTGAAGTTAGTTCTGAGCCCAAAATTTCCTCAGTCACCATCATATTTTCTAAATGTAAACACATTTCTCCCATCCTCAATGATAGCAGATCCAATCAATTATTACTGGATATATACCATTTATTTTTTTTAATATACAGGTTATACTGTAGAGAATATTGCAGTGTAATGACATCACTTCTGACAAACTGTATCCCACTCTCCCTTAAACACATGTTCTGAAGTCTACAACTTATCACAATGTATTCTTCCATTTCATTAATAAAAATTCCATCTCACATTACTGGCTAAGAAACTACGCATTAGATTTTACTCCACATGGAATACATGTCTTGTTTGAGATGAGCATTATATTGTATATTGGCATCGGCCATTGAAAAACCTTCACACTATTTTAGGAGATTTGTAGCAGTCAGTGAATGATAGTGTTACTCTTAGGCTTTTTACAGGTTTGATGACACACTGATAATCTATAGGACTTTCAATCAACACACTGGTACCAAAATGCATTTAATCATTTCAAGATCTTTAAGGGGGATTGCAAAATTAGGTGCCGTTTGCCAGTTGTGTTGACAAATGCCAGGGACATTCCTGCAAACCCATTGACATTACTAAGAAAAAAAAAAAATATAAAAATCCAGTGCTTTTCTAAATGTGTTCAAGAGGGAAGAGCCCTTTCAGAGTGTGTAATATTTTACCAAATGTCATAAAAACATACAGAATCTTCATATAAAATAAAAAAGGCACAAACAAGATTAGGATTGGAACTGAGGCCAGTGTTGATGAATGGGTAAATTCTATTAAGTGTATTTACGTGAATGGGTCAATGTTCAGGAAGTACCAGTTCATGGTAAGGCAAAATAGAGCAAGACAAATAGGTTCAACAAGGGCAATGCACCTTTTGATTCTAAACAGCAGATATAATGCCAACAAGTACCATGTGCTGCAACTAAACTAGTCTGTTGTCCTTGACTGCCCACGCCACAAGAGATAAGATGACTTCTATGTCATGCTGCTCTTACACCAAATTTTGTTCACCCACTCAGGGTGCAACCCTGAGACACGTAAAAGAAATTCTAAGCCTATTGAATAAATAAAAAAGTTAGACAAGCTTAAGTCTGTTCCAATTGTTTATTCATGTTGAAGGCAACTCATTTCTGCTTTCCACCTTCTCTCTGGAGAGGTTGGTTGGGTCCTGCAAGAGACACATTAGCCTAAGACTGGGTAAAGTAGTAAAAAAAAAATTATATACATTACACACCCACCATTTGCTTGGTGGTCAGCTGCAGAGTTCCATTGTTGAAACATATTTCCAG
Source organism: Micropterus salmoides (assembly GCF_014851395.1). NCBI lineage: Eukaryota > Metazoa > Chordata > Actinopteri > Centrarchiformes > Centrarchidae > Micropterus > Micropterus salmoides. Next base: position 22,479,042 of record NW_024040485.1, on the reverse strand, counting down.
GACCATGAGGCAGAATCCTTTGGTTGGAGTCTAGAGGAGTCTTTGGTTTCCAGAAGTTTTGGAATGACTCTGGGAATTTAGGCCTTAAATGTGCCACACTAGGAGAGGGGTCCTGGGACAAAGGGACAAATTGAGGGCTATCTGGAGTAGAGTAAAACAATGGAAAACTCTGCGATTTGTCACCAGGCTTGTAGTTGATATGGTCAGCTAAGGGATTGGACATTCCTTTCCCCAGCCATTTAGGGTGTTGAGAGTTTTCTTGTGAGGCCTTTATATGCGGATATTGGTGTTTATTACTTTGAGGCCTTGCAGAATTTTGTGCCAGGATGTTTGCATCATGAACCCAGGAAGGCAGCGGAGAGTCACTGAAACTGTTTGGCTCCCTACCTGGTGGGCTATGCCTTAGCAGCACATAACTCTTCGGTTCAGAATGGGAGCGCACAGTCTGTTCATTTTTGGTAGATTTCTGAGAGTCACTCACAAATGACTGTGGCGAGTTGTTAGGAACCACCGACTTGTTATAAGTAGGTGCTTGAGCATCTTGAAGCATGTAGTAAGGGACCAGAAGATTTTCAGGTTCACCTTGGACCTCAGGACGTGCTGGTCCTTTAGAGTCACTGGATTTTTCGTTAGATGGCTGTGGTTCTTTGGCTGGAGGTTTATTTTGATCCTGTTGTAAATCTTGGCCGTTAAAAGACATGAAATTAAACCCTGAGGGATTCTTCATGTCCCCAGCTAATAGTTGTTTGTTTTGCTGCTTTGGGGGCTGTATGTCATATTGCCCCACTGGATTTACTGGTTCATTACCAGGAGCCCAAGCATTAGATGGCACATAGTGAGCTGGCGATTGGCTTTGTGGTAAATTTTGCAGTGCCTCGTTTTGTAGTAGATATGGCCAGTTATGATGCGAGTCAGCAGCTTGTGTTGTCGTTGCTTCAGTTGGTTTTTGAGGGGGAAGAGAACCCAGACCATTGTTAAACCCAAAGTTTCCCACTGAATGGGGGGATGGCAGTCCTGAATAAACTGGCAGTGCATCTTTACTGCCATGTCCAGCAGGAATAACAGGATAGAGATATTGATGAAAAGCAATTTGTGGACAGCAGTTAGAATATCCAGAAGGGCAAGATTGTGGGCACACACGTGGGAAATCTGGAGGGACTATACCACCATTAGTAGGTTGTGGAGTGTAAGATTCAGTGGGGTATTGAACTTTGGCTGGAGTGGTGACCTGTCGCATTTGCTGCATTGTGGTGGCAGGGGGTAATGTTACAGGCTGGGGCTGCTGTGGGTAGTAATAGTAGTAATAGTATGGGTTAAAAGAGGGATGCACCTGGCCCTCCAGAGGTTTGATAACTGGAGGCCGCTTAATTTGGACTTGATTTTCAGTGGGAGCTTTACCACAATTTGTTCCAGCACCTGGAATCTTTGATTGTAGAGGGTACAAAGGGCTAGGTACTTGTGGCACAGTGACAGTTGCTGGAGGCTGTGAAACAGTGGGACGATTTTCAGGCTGTAGCTGAGGGTAAAAGGGGTAGGGGTAGAAAGGCTGTTGCATTTGGCCTTGAGGGGCTTGGATTGGTGGAGGCTTTGGAACAGCGGATGGCTTTTTAGCTGGTTGGTTTCCAGGTTCTGGATGAGGGTAAAAGGGGTAGGGGTAGAATGGCTGTTGCATTTGGCCTTGAGGGGCTTGGATTGGTGGAGGCTTTGGAACAGCGGATGGCTTTTTAGCTGGTTGGTTTCCAGGTTCTGGATGAGGGTAAAAGGGGTAGGGGTAGAATGGCTGTTGCATTTGGCCTTGAGGGGCTTGGATTGGTGGAGGCTTTGGAACAGCGGATGGCTTTTTAGCTGGTTGGTTTCCAGGTTCTGGATGAGGGTAAAAGGGGTAGAATGGCTGTTGTACTTGGCCCTGCGTTGGTGGAGGCTTTGGAATAGTGGGAGGATTTTCAGGCTGCAGCTGAGGGTAAAACGGGTAGGGATAGTGTACTTGGCCCTGCGTTGGTGGAGGCTTTGGAATAGTGGGAGGATTTTCAGGCTGCAGCTGAGGGTAAAACGGGTAGGGATAGTGTACTTGGCCCTGAGGTGCTACAGGCTTTGGAGGTGGTTTGATATCCTCTGGCCCCAGACTGGGCTTCTTTGTAGTTACCACTGGGTCCTGGAGAGAAACTGGTATTGGGGGATTTTGTGCAGGAGTTTTTGGCATAGATTCAGGGGCACTGCTTGTGGGTTCAGATTCAGCTGGTGATGCTGATGGACAGGATATTTTAGTTTCTCCCTCTCCAGCCAGTTTAAGGGTGTACATTCCATCCTGCAACACAAAATGTCAGGTTACACAAAAATAAAAAATAAAAAGTTAATTCATAAAAATAAATGTAGAAAGGCACCTGTCTCTCCATGCAGGGTGCATAGCGAACAGAAATGACCACACCTTCAGGATGTACAACTACACTGAATCCACATCTGGGTGAAGCCTTCATCAGTGGCTCCCAGGTACCGGTCACTGTGAAGTAACACATTACTGCCAAGCACACTTTCAAAAGTACAACTGATATCTAGTCTCACAGGGCAAAAATTCCCCACTCATTAACATGTCTTCCTTTTCCTCAAAGAGAAATTACATACCAGAATGCAAGTTATTCTTTAAAATAGCTTAAAAAAAATTGTCACTGTATAATTTAGACTCAATAGATTTAATTCAATTTTATTTATATAGCGCCAAATCACAACAACAGTTATCTCACAGCGCTTTTCATAAAAGAGCAGGTCTAGACCGTACTCCGATGATATTTACAGAAGCCCAACAGTTCCCACCAAGAGCAAGCACTAGGCGACAGAGGCAAGGAAAAACTTCCTTTTAGGTGTCAGCCAAACTCTGCTATAGGTTGCTGCTTTCAATAGCCACTCTTTAAAGTGTTACCCATTCAACCTCTGTATTGCAAGTGCTACTCAACACTATTAGATCACTGGCTATTCTATGCATTTACAGGCATTATGGAATCAGAAGCAACATTCCAACAAAGACTGAACAGAAAAAGCTGAACAGCTTCCATTGTGCAATTGTAGTTACATGTCACTGTGATAGCAACTTATTACATAATACAAATAAACTTGATTGACAGTACATTAGTGTCATAAGGACTCAGACTAAGTTGAATGCCAGGACAACTTAATGGGGGGGGCGGGGGTGACTTACAATTTACTTTAATTTCAGCAACAGAGACTATCCATTCTGTTTTCACCACCATGCCCTCAGCATAGCAGGCGACTGTTGGCGGGTTAGACTGCTTCATCAAAGGGCATGACATCCTCACTGGTACTCCCCGCCAATGCAATGGGAGAACATAGCTGTCCTCCTGAAACCAGCAAGAAGATTTAGTATGCAAATATGCATGGTTCAAGTGTGTAGTGTTTTCAGAACAAAGTATCCCACCTCAAGAGCAACAAAGCAGCCATCATAAGGTGCAACTAAGACCAGCTCTCTCAGAGTTGACCTGATTGTGTATCCACAGCTTGGGGGCAATTTGGACAGAGGCAGAGGAGACAGGTGACTTCCTGAGTGATAAATTCAAAAATTTAGAATTAATAAAAAGAATTAGATGAACCTGCTCTGCACAAACTTTAAGTGTTAGTGACAGATGTAAATTCATGACTCCAAGACTGAAAATGTACCCCTTTCCACAAAAAACAGAGATCCAGTGGTAGAAGCAACATCTTGGACTTGAAGCTTCATGAAGTCTCCTGTACATTCAACCTTTGGTTCCATTTTGAGGAGTTGTTCCAAGGCAGAATTGACTGGCTTCAGCCTTGAAAAGCCATCAACCCATCCTATAGGTTGGTTAAAAATAACATTCAGTTCAAGTAGGTAAACTGCAATTACTTAAGTGGTGGTGCACACAGATTCAATTACAAGGCTAAAAAATAAATAAAAAGTCAGACAGGTGTAAAATAACAGTTAATAGTGTTACATCATGATTTACCATTTTCTAGTGTATTTGGTGAGGGACTATAATAAGGATCCCAACTTTACATACCCATATCTGCTTGGTAATCTGCATCAACACCCAGTAAGTTCTTTGTGGCCCCAGGTCCTTGCAGAGAATTATCCCCAATTACGAGTCTTCCATGGCGCAAATCACTTGTTTCAACTTTACCTTGGCTAAGTATCAAGTTTCCACTTAATGTATCCAATGCCTTAAGCTTTGACAGTGTTGCGCAGTGGCAAAATGAACTAGCAAACAAAACAAGACCTAAACATAATAAAATTTTACTCCCCCCACAAGCCATTGGAACAAAGAAAAAACATACACAGGTAAATTGCCTTAGCAGCAGCTGCTCCACTCCCACAGTTTAAATGAGCATGTGAGGTCTGGTCCTAATTAGGACTAATCAAAACATCTGATCACAGCAGATGTTGCCAATCTGCAATTAAGGTGTGGCATCAACACTAGCATACTTACATGTAGCCTTTGGCAGTGGTATTCAAATCCTGTTGGAGAAATGTGACAGACATTTTATGGTATGGTAATTCTTGTTAGGCCAATCTAATGCTTATTTTTCTAATTAGCATATTTGTTTCCTGGCCACATGATTTGAATCTGTTTAGCCTTCTAGAGAATAGACAACTGATAGAAATGCCTTCAAAATCAAAACACATCTAGCAATAATTTGTTAAAGACAACAATGTATGTGCTTACTATGTAATGGTGTCTGTGGCGGTCTTTTCAGGCCTGACCAAGTGCCATACTGTGGACAGTATTTTTGTGCGATAAATGCCAGAGGCCAGTTGGCATAAACCCATATCTGCAGCAACACATTTTTCACACCTACTTAACTTGATGTCTAAATTTTAGTGGGCATCCCACATTTCCGAAGATAATAAGTATGAGTCTGATTTTGGGTGCATTCTAGATGTTATGCACATGATTGTAGACACATTTTCCCCATTGTGCAACAAGAAACAATTATTGGGTTTGAATTTTTCACTCATTGTAAACATTAGCATCTAAGATTTGGGGCAAGCAGATACAGAATATGTATCGAAGTGAGAGACAGAATAACCTTAAAGCTACATAGGGGAAATAAAAGGTAGAACCTTTTAATCCATTAATGAAAGCCAATAGTTTGTGCCTTTGGTCAAATCAACATCTTCTTTCCTTTGGTGTGAAGGTTAGTAAATTTTATTAAAGGTTTCTTTACATTTATTCTGAACCCAAGACAAGTTTGAACTGAATGCCTGAATTAAAACTAAATAGTTTAAAACTTGAATGTAGTCCACATACAAGTTTGTAATTGCACAGTAACAGACGAGACATGTTTGCTTTCCCTCTGGTTGGAATAACTTTTATTTGATCTGTCTGTAAACAAGACGTCTCATCAATTCATGGCATTTGAAATAGATTTTGTGGCAGAAGGAATTTCCAACTCGGAAAAAAAGACAAACTTATGCAAACTTATTTTTCTGTCGTTTAATTCTGTACATATTCCACAAAGTCTGGAGATTACTGATGCCAAAATATCCCTTAGGAAAGTGCCATTAAAAGTTACTTCTTGCTGGGGGCAGCAGTTAAAAATCCAACTCATAGTAGCAACAGATCAGATCGATTTTATGGCACAGAATACACAGTTATTCTCAGAAAATTTTCACAAGACAACTTACAAATGTTCTTATTCCAACCAACACCATTTTCAATATGTTTAGTGTACACAGCATCACTTTTTTTTCCTTTTAAATATACTTCTAAGTACCGTACTATGACAACTTGTGAATACACCTTTGATGACTAAAGCACAAGGCAAATAATTCCAAGGTGTTGGAGGCCAACAGCCTGGGTTTACAGTCAAAATGCATTCATACTGTAGTACAATGACATTGCCGTTTCATTGGTTAATGGACATGAAGTTAGCAACAAATCAATTAGTGATAAAAAGTTTAAGTAGTGTTGAAATCTAAAGAAGCGGTTAATGTTTTACAGACATCTGAAGTTGTCTTAATGATTTACAGTCAACAGGTGATGCCAACAGTCATCCATCAGAATAAGCTGAAGTAATTCTGATAATTCTCTTATATTGACAACTGGTCAAAAGGGAAAGGGAGGGGGAAATAACTTCATATAAAATGAGTGTAGTGATTTTCAGAAAAACTGACAAATAGCAGAAGCTGATTGACAATATCTTCAGACCTCAGCAATGCTGACCTTACTCTACACTCAAACAGCCCAACACACATCATTAACTTTTAAGACCACATTCAGGTACAACAGCAAAAGCATGTGATGGAGGGCAAAATGTTGTGCTCGAAGGTGGCAAAATGGTAAACACATCTGTCATTTATTAAATTGAGGCCTGAAGATGGAGGCTGATGAGAAGATGGTTTTGGCTGGAATATTACACTGGGACAGAGGGGATAGGGCTGGGATCTGTATGCTAAGGAGGGTATGCATGCAACTTTTAAATGCCCACATGCTGATGAAAACAAAAAACTGGCATCTTTTAATAAATGCTCACAAAGCATAACTATGCAAACTTTCTCCACCATTACATGTGTACTTCCCCTTGGAATATTAACCAGTTAACTGAAAGTTATACAAGGCAAGTCCAAATTTATGTTGCTTTTTTTGTTCGCTTTTGGTTACTAAACATTTAAATGAACATGCCATTACTGTAGTGCCAACAACATGAGAAGTACAATGTTAAAGTGAGGAAGGTTTAAAAAAAAAAAAAAAAAAAAGTAGTGTAGGGTGAGTAAAGCAAAAAAAAAAAGGCTGTGTATAAAAGTAAACTGGGGAGGAAGTAACATTGTATGCCATCTAATCCTGGAAGTAGTGTCAACACAATGCAGTGAGTGGGAGTGAGCTGCTAACTTGATGGATGGGTGGAGAGGTTGCTTAATATCCAGACCTCCTCAGGTACTCAGCCATTGCATGTGCTTTCTTGTTAAGATTTCCACCATGGACCGCCTCCTTTCCCATGACTAAAACCAATACTGGAGCACAAAAGGAAAAAAAGAGAAATGAACAAAATTGAAGAGCTCCCCCCCCCTTCCCCCTACAGGATGAAGGGAGGGAACAAAAGGTGACAGTATCTTACCACTCTTCATTGCTATTAAAAGTTTCCAAGACATTTGACTGCTTGCAGGAGAAATCTTAACAGCAATATTTCTTTTCTCTTCTTTTTGTCCCTCAATTTTATCTAAGTGAGCTTGAAAACATTAAAACCCTGAATCCCTCAAGTATTTTGCCATTGAGTAAGCCTTCTTATTCAATCCGCCTCCATGGACCCCTTCTTTGCCCATTACAAGAACCAAAACTGAAAGAGAAGAGATATAAAAGGGGACAGTTAAGAAAAGTTTAAAAAGCAATTCCAAGCAAGACAAGAGTATAAAAAGATGCATAACAGTGACTAATTAAGGTGCACCATATCTTCCATACAGTTGTGTGTTCAGATGGTAGCATCTCACTGCCACCTGTTGGTGCAAATCAAGTATTTGCAACTCTTCATTTGTGCTCTTGACTACCATTTGATAAGTACAACATGCAAAGGGGAACGTGAAAGGAATACAGTATTATTTTGATTGCAATCGGTATTTCCCACATTAAAATTTGGCAGCACACTCACTACATTTTATCCAAATACACTCTGAAGTGAAAATTGAGTAAGTGAGTCTTACAGGGCTTTGTTAGCTATGAACAACTGTGTAAACTAAAATGTCTTATGAATACAATGCTATTTTGTAGACAATTATCAAAACTCTTATCTGTCAAGACTATAAAAAATGATTAACCTGTGAGAAACACTGAAGCAATATAAAGCATTGAGGACCACAAAGACAAAAACTGCAGTGGCCAAACCTCTGGTTTACATGACATTTACTGTGAAAATCACATAATTAAGTAAATGTCATATTTTAAACTTCACAAGTCTACATCTATAAGATTTGAGTGTATCATGATGTTGTGACTCTTACTCTGCAATAAGGCTGCAACTACCAATTATCATTATCGATTAATCTCCTGAATCTTCAATTAATTGTTCTGTCTATATGTTAAATCGTGAAAGTGTCCTGCATAATTTCCCACAGCCAAAAGGTGACACCTTCAAATTATGTTTTGTCTGTGTAACAGTACAAAAATCCAAAGCTAACCATTTGACAAAGAAAACCCTCAAATTCTCTCATTTAAGAAGCTGGAATCAGTTTGGCCAGGAGAGATCATCTTATGTTACAAATGTAATAAAACAGATCCCTGCGGAACGGAAAAAACAATATGGTGGATTCATCTATGAACTTTTACCTTTTCCGGCTCTTCCCACAGAGACATTGTATGTAGGTTCTCCTCCTTGGCTCTTTGTCCTGATGTCCATTGTCCAGTCCCCGTCATCATGGAGGCTGTCTCTGAGGACTGAACACTTCTTTGAACCCAGAGTGAGACCGCTGGTGTAAAAGGTCTCCCTGTCCTTACCGATAAGGACATCAATTTCTTGAGACTAAAAAACAAAACCACAGGATTGGGGCAAAGTCAGTCAGATCCTCAGACCAGTGTAACCAATATGCTTCCAGTTACATGACTCGCACAACACCTGAGTATAATATTAATAAGTATATAAATTAACCTTTGTCCACAAGCAAGGCCACAAATTCTCCCAAAAAGTCAAAGGGTACTGCTTCATTAATGTATAAAATAAAATGTCTTTATAGTAGCTACACTATAATAGGTATATGCAGCCATGATGGGGGGAAAACACCTGTAAATTGTGTACCTTAAGGAAGCAAGGCACCTTGACTTTTTGGAGAATTATTTTTCCTTTTTTGGACATTGCCTCCCCATGCATCAGGAGCGTTACATTTGGTTTAGAAAAATCTATTTATATTGTTTTTTGAGTTAGAGATAAAATCAACTGACAGAAAAATTTACCAGCAACAATTTAGTTTTACAATAATTTCAGTCATTCATCAAGCAATAATTCCAACCATTTGCTTCATTCTATGAAAGGTGATAGAATGAGAAATGAATCTGTAGATTAATTGATACTGAAGTATTACTAAAGCTGCTGTGCTGGCACCAGTACAAAATATACAATTAATATAATGAATATGAAGAAAGAGGATGTTTGTTAGTACGAGCTGGAAACCTGCAAATCTACTATATTCCAGTGCCATAATAATTTCTGGACACATCCCATCACTTGCCTGCAGTGAGAAGCGGAAGTAAAGTGACGTCTATGCACCGGACTAGCTCTCATGTCACATCCCTCTCAATGAATTAAAAAAAAAAAAAAAAAAAACACATTGTCATTCTCATAAAAAATAAATACACATGTATTAATATGCAGGTACATTACTCCCGTTGATAAAAATTAATCTTCATGCAGGCTGACTAAGCGCCCGCCAGTTAGCCCTTTTTTAACCATAGTTAGCCGGTAAAGCAGCAGCTTAACGTGAGCTAATCAAAGCGGCCGTGCACACAAAAGCATGCACGTTTTCTTAAAAACCAGACACCGTCTAGTCGCTGGTTTAAAATTAGCGTTTGGTTGAATTAGCGGTGCCTTGACATTATGATTTAGTGGTTGTTCATGGCGACTAAATGCTTCATGTAACGTACATGCGAGCCAGTGAGTGAAGTCTTATCTGATCCACACGAGGTCTAATCCCACAACGTTTTGCTAAACAGGAAATAGCCGACACAGGCCACCGATGGACTAGCTAGCCCAGTTAAGCTAGCCCAGTACCGTTAGCTTGCTAGTCATTTAGACTCTGAGGTAACGGTTTTAGCGCTATTCAGTCTGGTGAGCGTCTGCGTGGGCGACACATAACAACACAGTCAAACGGAACCACTCCTCCACTCTAAATACTTCATTTAGACTTCTTACCGTGATATTGTTGAATGTACCACCGGCATGTGCTGCCCAAACATATTTGGCGTCCGTATACCCAACAATGGCGCTATCCTGACAGCTGCCATCGGCCATCAGGTTTTCCACGTAGCTTTGCCAAGACATGTTCAAGAAATTGATGCTATATAAAAAAAAATCCCTACAGCTTTGGAAGTGAGGTTGCCAAACAAGAGACAGCCAAATCGGAAGGGAAAACCTACAGACGAATTTAGAGGCTCCAATCTAACCCACACTTCGACGTTAACCAACGTCAAGGCTGGGGCAGCAAAGAAAGCCAGGGCAGTGAGGCAGCGGCTGGGTGTAGTCCGTATCAGATCACTCCGCACAATGAGCTCCCCGGTGCTTTTATGGCAGCGGGCGGCGGAATAAAGAGGGACTTATAAGCTCAGCCAAGAGTCAACTGTCTGAGGGAATGCCGGGGTACGCACAATGGCAGATGGGGATTTAGTGATTGAATCGTTTAGTCATTCATTCTTTCATTCATTGAATGCATTTTCACGTTGCAGGACGAATGACAAATACTGCCATATCAGACAGTTCAGTTTGTGTGGCCAAGGATTGCAATGGCCCTCAATGCATTTAGGAAACAACATGACCTTCGGTCCAGGTGGCTGATGGATTCCAAATCTTAGTATGCTAAGTGCTGAGTGGTATGCTACTCAGATAAACTGTCACTAAAAAATGGATCTACACTCACCCTATTAGCTTTTAAGTATTTAACTTAATACCTAATTGTATGAGGTCTAATTGACTCAAATATAAGTAGTGACACCATGTAGCATAACTTTCAGTAACAAGCAGAAGGAAGACACCGATCAGCCATAACATTATGACCACTGACAGGTGAAGTGAATAACATCAATGGCACCTGTCAGTGGGTGGGATAAATTAGGCAGCAAGTGAGCATTTTGTCCACATAGTTCATATGTTAGAAGCAGGAAAAATTAACAAGCATAATGATTTGAGCCACTTCGAAAAGGGCCAAATTGTGATGGCTAGATGACTGGGTCAGAGCATCTCCAGAACAGTAACTGTGGAGTGTTTCCAGTCTGCAGTGGTCAGTACCTATCAAAAGTGGTCCCAAGGATGGAAAAGCTGTGAACTGGCAACAGGGTCATGGGAGGCCAAGGCTCACTGATGCACTCGGGGAACAATGGTTGGCCTTTGTGATCCGATCCAACTGATGAGCGTAGGTCAGTTGCTGAAAAAGTTGATGCTGGTTCTGATAGAAAGGTGTCAGAACACACAGTGCTTCACAGTTTGTTGCATATGGGGCTGTGTAGCCGCAGACCACTCAGGTTGCCCATGCTGACCCCTGTCCACTGCCAAAAGTGCATATGAGCATCACAACTGGACTACAGAGCAATGGAAGAAGGTGGCCCAGTCTGATGAATCACATTTTCTTTTACATCATGTGGATGACCGGGTACGGGTACGGGTGCGTCTCTTACCCAAACGTGCATCTGTGGAATGTGCTGGACAGACAAGCCCGATCCATGGTGATTTTCGTGCCATATACAGCACACCTTTAGAGGTCTAGTGGAGTCCATGCCTTGATGGCTCAGGGCTGTTTTGGTGGCAAAAGGGAGACCTACACAATATTAGGCAGAGGGTCATAATGTTATGCCCAATCTGTGTATATTTGTGCATGCATAGTCATATAACATACAGAACATGAAAAAATATCTTATTTGGTGTAATAGCAAACTTTTATGCTCATTTATCTTCATTCATCTTTTTGTGCAATGCCAGTTTGTGGCAAAGAGCTACCACTTAATACTTTTTAGATATTGGATTTTAATAAGAAAGCATAATAGAATATAAAAGAAAAATTATTTTTTAAGGGGAAAAGGTTACCTTTGCAATCAGTATTATGATTATTCTTACACAAACAGCATTTAACTCTGTTGGGCTCCAACCACAAATTCATCTCATGCTACGGTGGAGTTTGTTTTGGAGAAGTTTGGTGCTCTGCTCAAGAGCAATCTCTCAGCCTTCTTCATCTTGTCAACACCAGAGATCCAACCAGCCACTGTGGCCAGTTATTAATGCCAGACTTTCATGACCTCAGCCACATGCAAGAGATGCTGCTGGGGTCCCTCCTATTATTTAAAAAGACAAAGGGTTGTATCACGTTTTCCATTCGGGTCAGATTAAGTAATAAAAACAAATGGTAATTTTACTGTAATCCCTGACCAAAGAGATTCTGCCATTAGTGTAGATCTGTCTTTGTGTTTAGAGTAAAAAAAAAATCATTATTTTAGTAGAGTTGATGAGTGATTACGATTGTAAGTTGCTTTAAACTTCATATTTATTTGAATAAATTCTGTGTACTTTGTGTGTAGTGGCTCAATAATACTAGAAGCTGCCCTACCCGCTGGTTTTGTGCGGTTAAATATATGTTAAATGTGTATAGTATATTGTTTAATTGTCCACCGTTTCAGCCATATGACTTACACTGATTTAATGATTTGAAGCGCCGCAGAATGAAGAAGTCGCTGGTAAGCAATGTAATTTGCTTAGATCATTGACATTCAGGTCTATTCACAGCCAGCCTATAAATTATATATATTATATACCATGAGTTGATGTATCCATGTGTAAAATGCATGGTGTTTTTTCTAATAAGCGTACAGTATGGTACATTTTGACCATGTTGTTGGTTCAGTGATCATCAATGACAGACTAGTACACTATGAATTTGCTATTAATATGCTGACAAATAACTGACATAAAACAATAGCTCTAAAGGTGGAATTCTAATCCAATACATGTTTTTTTGTAAATTCAGCAAACGTCTCCTCATGATCTGCTCATTGTCTGTTCTATGTGTGACTGTCTCGTCCTCTCTGTATGTTAGCTTTGCAGCATCAACAAGCAAAAGTTTGATAACTCACAACTTAGCTAAAATTTACTTGCTGTGTCCTTGTTTGTTCTATATCATAGTATTTGTCATCAGATTGGACCTCCAGAATCACATTCTGACATGAAAAAATGTCTTAAAAACAGGTTTTTGGATTGGTCTGAATCAGGCACTGCCAAGATGGTGACGCCGGAGCCACCAGGAGCCTCCCATTTTGAGCTTCACAATGGCTCTTCAGAAACATATGGGTGATATCACAGACACTACGTTCATGTTTTATACATGATTTGCCCTTTGATCATTTTCAGAGATATTTTTTAAATGCCTGTTTAAAATAAAATCAGAAAACTGCAAATGGCATTCTGGTTGACTGATTGATTGATTGATTGATATAACATTTAGAAATGTATGCACATCTACTTGTCTACTTGCTAAAGCTTGTCTCATTGTAAGGCCTACATATTTTTTTGCTTTAGACTTTGTTAGATAACAAAAAGCCCGTACAGAGTTTGCTTTCACCTCACCAAATGATGCAGATATAACAGTACTATGACTTACTCATGCATGATACATAGCCTACTATTCCTTTAACCATAGCTCGGTAAATCAACCTCTAGTCAATTCCATCAGAATATGCCACTGTTCAGCTTCGTCAGTTCGTGAAGAATACATACAGTATAAGTGTGGTGATCACAGGAGTCACTGCATGCTCTGTCACAAGCATCCTTTACACTCTATTAGACAAGTTGTAGGCATATTTAATAATGGATACCTTTAAAAATGTGCGTATCAGAATGTAGACTACAACATCCGAGCTCAAAGACCCCTAGCTAAATAAAGCTATGGGATTGTTGCTACCGTTTCAGTAGTGATTTTCTCAAGATCTTTTCCATGACTATGAAAGTGCACACAATAAATGTTTTAACAAAGCGCACAGGACTATAGGATCCTGATGATGATTTTTTTTATGAGGCTATTGTACAACCACTATGTGAAATGCTCCTGTGGGAGTAATCTGATAATATCATCTGGCATACAGTAACACTGCAGCATAATGCAGAGAAAGAGAGAGAGAGAGAGAGAGAGAGAGAATTGATGCCTTCAAGTGCCCTCCAATAAACACAGAAATAAGAGAACAGATTAAAGCAGGTATTCTGACAGCTGGTGTGTTATAACATATAATATATAACATAATAACAATAATAATAATAACACAAATCAATAATAAAATAATAAAGCAATGCTGGGTTTTTCTGAGCGGTAGTCCAAGGAAAATGTGCAGCAGTCATTAATGAGATCAGTTATTGATGTTTATTTTAAAAACATGCATAGTAATACTATGCATGTTTTTAAAATAAACATCAATAACTGATTGAGTTACTATTAGTAACTCAACGTCAAATGACAAGGGAAACTTCTCAGTGACATCAGTTATTCACACAGGCTGCACATACTTGATAATAATATATACCATTAATGTTTCCATTAGTTTCCATGACTAGCATCTGGTTTATGCTATTTAATTGAAATTTTGTTCAGGAATATGACCAATTAAGGATCAAATGAACTGATTTGATAAGGGCCTTGAGGTGAGTTCTGGTATGTTACCTGATTTTAGGGCCCTGTCTTGAAGAGGGTCACTGAATAAAATTAAAATTATCAGTTTTGTGCTTTTGTATTGCATATTCTTAAATGAATGTTTTTAATCAAATCTCCACACAGCAGATCAGGGTTCAAGTAGTATTCCAACTTAGAAAGACTGTTGTGGGAGGAACGTTGAGGAAATATCGGCCTAGCAGTTAGGGCTGCAACAAACAATTGTTTCCATCACCAACACACCTGTTGACTGTGTTTTTGATCAATCAATTTATCATTTAAACTAAGGCGTCAGTCAGAATATTGTCAGATAATGTATTTCACGATTTTTCTTCAGTTAACTTATTTTGTTCAACCTACAGCACAAAACCAAAAGATATTGCATTGACAATGAAAGGATCATCTGAGTAAAATGGCAAATACTCACATTGGAGAAGCTGGGATCAGAGAATCTTTGGCATTTCTGCTTGAAAATTTACTTAAATGATGAATCATTTATCAGAATTGTTGGTGATGAATTGTTAGACGTGGTGGTGTCAACGGATTGACGACCGCTTCACTTTCCCAATAGGATTCTGATTCAATTACAGATTTTTCCGACGGTGTTGTGAAGGCAGCATGCGGTGGGGATTCTCAAACGCCTCCTACGTAAACATCCTTGCGCACACCAGCTACCCACGATGCAGCGCGGCTGCATACAACATAGCCATCTTGTCAAGAGTGACTGAGTGAGGGAGGTAACTGTAGGCGCTGTCGTTTGTTTAAAGCGTGAAATGTAAGAGCGTTTTCTTCCCTCGACAGTAAAGAAAGTGTCGCCACCGAATGAATCTAAGCTGGTGACGGGAGCGCGCACAAAGGACTGCTTTCGGGAAGATGTCTCACATACTTGTTCCGACGTAGGGGGAGTGTGCAGCAGCCAGTTGGCTTGACTTGCTAGCTAGCTCAGTGAGTGGAGGGCTGCAGGCCCTCCTCAGCCTAAAGTAGCTCCTACAGCTGGGCAACACACTCTGCGACAACGGCCGTTTGACAACTGCAGAACCGGGACATTAGCAGGCCGGTCCGGACTGACCGAAAGCTGTGGATCAATCATCTGACAGGCTGAAAGCTGCATAGCTGGACAAGACGAGACGAAGTGTGGCGTTGCGTTATGCGCTCATGAACCGCAACAGGAGACCAAGAGAGGAAGAGGGATGGCGGAGATTCATCTCGAGTACATTTAAGTGTGACGCTGAGTAAAATAGATGTGTGGTGTTTAATTATGATCTGAGCTTTTAGAAGTTACAATCAGCTCGTCCCTTTCTGACGGAGGATAAACATAGCCATACGGGACTCAGAATCAGGCTTTCAATATGTCGAGAATGCCGGCCAAGAAAAAGAGCTGTTTTCAGATCACAAGTGTGACTCAGGCCCAGGTGGCGGCTATAGGTGCCGCCGACGACACGGAGAGTCTGGACGACCCAGATGAGTCACGGACTGAAGATGTGTCGTCTGAAATAGGCCTGTACGACATGTCACGGGGTGAGTACGAGCCTGCGTGCGACGGAAGTTCATCCGAAGAAGCGCTGAATAATGTTGGAGAGCCGGAGGCAGTCAGTGTTATGGCACCATCACACATACCTCAGCCCAGTCAGTTGTCTGCGCTGTCAAGCAATCCTATTGTGGAGTTTCGAAAATTTGGAGTGTCAGGCTCCATTCAAGGGGGTCAGCAGCCGCCGGGGATTGGCGTTGCACCTGGTTTACCCCTCATCACTCAGTCGGGGGGAATGCTGCAACAGGCTGCTCCAGCAGCCAGCGCTGGCCAAGCCAGTGTGTCAGTAAACACATCCCAACCCCCTGCAGTGACCAGTTCAGCTCCTGCCACCTCCACGGTGAGTTGCACTTCACGGTTCAGGGTCATTAAACTTGATCATGGTACTGGAGAACCCTTTCGAAGAGGCAGGTGGACGTGTACAGAGTTTTATGAGAAAGACTCTGAGAGCTCTGCTGTTAGTAGGACTGTAGATAGCATTAGGCACGCCAGTGCAGCACTGGACCCTGCTGCCGACAGAGACAGTGGGCTGGGGCACACAGGAGGATCTGTGGTCGCGCCAGCAACACAGTCTGGTCAGGGCCTGGGCTCCATGGCAGATACTTCTCTTTCTGCATCCCGCATGCATTCAGTGGAGACAATACCGCAGCAGCAACAACTTCACCTTCAGAACTACAGTGCCTGGCAACAGGGTGTTAGTGAGTCGTCCGCGCAGAGTGCTTTCTCCAACAGCAAACCTGCAGCTGTCCCAGCTCAGCCAGCAGTGGGAGGTCTCCAGCCCTCTGCTCCCCAGAGCACGTTGCCTGTCGGACAAAATGGCCTGCCTCAATCTGGTGTCCACACACAGAAGTCCCCCATCATGCCTCCTTCAGCCCAGCCCATTGCTTACCCTCCCCAGCATCAGCAGCAGCAGCTTCCTATGGGCCACCACCTAACCAGCCAGTCTCCTGGACTGCTACAGAACCAGACGGAATACTATCAGCAGCACCAGCCCATTTCCATGCAGCCAGGACTTTCCACAGGCCAGTCCCTCCCAGTGTCTGGCCTTTCTGCGGGTCCACAGCCTGTGGGACAAGGACTCGTTTCGGTCTTTCCTCAAGCCTCTGGAGGGGCTTCTGTGCCAAGTCAAGTTGGAGACGTTGCAGCAGCAGGAGGTGGATCTGTACCTACCGGACAGCCAGCCCCGGGCCTCTTGCAGCAGCACACAGGAGGAATGGGAGGTGGCGGAGGCTCCACACTGGTTGGTGGATCCATTTTGCAACAGCAGACTGTGAGTCAGTATGCAGCCGCTGGACAGCCTCAACCCCACGGCCTCCACACTACATCCTCCAGTGTACAAAATGTGCCTGCCATCGCAGTGAGCTCCAGTGTGCCCACCACTGTGCCCACTGCTGTGCCCAGTGCCTCCAGTGCGGCCATGCCAAACGTGACAACCTCCAGTTTGCCTCAGGTTCAGGTACCCCACAGCAAGACTCCAGTGGCTTTTGGGGTGCAGGGCCTCCCAGCAACTGGATATGGACATATGGAGGGTGAAGATGGAGGGAAATCAGAGGGTCTCGTCAACGCACAGTCTCCTGTTGTGTCTGGGAAGGAACCGGCGAAACCCTTCATGCCTGAGAGCCTGCAGCTCACCACTCCAACTGTCAGTCTATTTGGAATCCACATACCGTTCGACGGAGATGTGGACAGGTAACAGTTTCTAGATCCTAAAATTCTCATCATCACCATGCCTGTGCAACATTATCCATAATGCACACAGTTGCATACAGGCCTAACTGTGTGTAAACCAGTGTACATTGGGGATAAGCTTGTTATAGAGGGTATGTTTGGCAATTTGCTGTGATCACAAGAGGCCATAGCAAAGCCAATGTGTGTTTTAGAGTTGGTCATTTAGGTTGTCAGATGAACAAATGGGGTTTTCCCCATAGTTTCAGGGAGGTTTGGAGGGAGGGGAGCATGTAGAAGGATGAGAGAAGTGGCATGCAGGAAGGAAATTTAATGTTTGTTGTTTTTCATTAGGGCCTAAAGAAGTAAGTTGAGTGTAGCACACTTGAGAACAGCCATGGCTTCCACTGCATAGGCAACAACTTATTAAACACACACATGACTCCTGTAATACTGTTTCCTTGTGTACAAGGGTGTGTATTTGTGTTATGTGTCCTTTCCCTCCCACTTAAGCTATCACCCTCTTGGACAGTGCCAGAGGTGATGGCCTTGGCTGCAAACATCAAATATGTGTTGTAGTTGCTACTGTGTATAGAGTTAGCCCAGCTTTCTATTAGCTACTCTGTTAATGTGCTGCATGCCTGACCTTTTAATAAGTTTGTTCCTGTTCCGGAACAGACTTTCTAGTGCAAATATGAGTGTTTGATTTTGTGTTGCCACATTTATGATATCATGGTTTCCACTCAGAGCCCCATTAGGCTCCCCTCAGGAATGTGTTTACAGATGATTTTAGAGTATTGGCCCGAAATAACAAGTTATACTTCAGATATTATGTTGCAGAGTGGTCCTTCAGGTTGCACAGGCTCAGTGTGTAAAGCCACTTAACAATTTAGGTTTGGTTGGTCTGATGGTACAGAAAAGAAAATCAAAATGGTGACTGATAAAACATAACTCAAAACCAGAGGTTTCCCACCCACTTGAAGAAAAATGTAGTGCCAGTGTTCTGCAGTCTGCATACCCTGTCTGGTATATCTGATATATCTGTAAGACAGTAAATGGAATACCGCTAAGAGATTTCAGTTACTGTATCATATCCGCTTCTTCGTGCCATCTACTACAAGTGAAACTAAGCGCAAAAAGGATACTTTTGGAAAGGAAGTAAATGAACTATAATAACTCGTGAAAAAGAAGAATGCTTTATGAGTCACATGGACACAAATGCTATATTTTGCCATTTGCAGATGAAAAGAAACCACAATCTGATATACTAAATTAAAAGATTAATCCAACATTTCAATTCTTATACATCTACAACGATGGCTGCTTTGGTTGTATTTATCTGTATGAATTATTAAATTGACATACACCTTCAGAGGATATCATTATCTCCAATGTTCACTGTGAAAAAACTTCATAAATCCACTTAATTAACAGAGAAAAATAGCTGATCTTTATAATGTCTTAACTTGCCTGATAATCATCACGTTTTTTATGTTTTTTTTTTTAGTGTATTGCAGTGATAGTTGTCTGTACATCTACATTGCAAACAGAAACTGCTAATAGCTAATTCTGCATGCTTTCAATGGAGCCAGTTTGCCAAAATCTAAACAAATACAAGCTATAAAAATAGGGCTCAAGCTGTAGCCCACATCCATGGTGACATTTAGACATCAAAGTGTCAGGCTTTGAAAACTTAAGTGTCAAAGTTGCTTCTGACACTGTCATTGATAGAATTATTATTATTTTTTTTTTTTACAGTCATTGCCACTTGGTCCTGTATTGATCATGTTGGTCAGCAGGTCAAATCAATGGGCCAAAAACAATTAAAAATCTTGTTTGTTTTTTAGAACACGGGCCATCACCTGTCCCTTTCACATTATGCGATATCTTTGCCCGCCCTCCCACCCCAAAACACAGTTTGGAAACCTCTGGTTTAGACTATGGAATACTTGTTCTTCAAGCAGTATTTACAAAAATGAACTATTCAAGCACATGGTTCAGACAATTTAAATTTATATATTCATATGCTCTTCGCATGACCTCTTAGTTACTTTGTAATAACAGGCCAAATTAGTTTAGATGTACATATATGCCATTTGTGCCATTAAAAACAGGTATGTGACAATGCAACTGACTTTTGAAGTACCTAAGTACTGTTTGTGAGAGGAACCAGCTCCCAGGCTGATAAGAGCAGAAGTCTTTTACGACAGTCAGACCCTATCAGACATTGAGCAGTAGTCTTTCCACTGTGCCTATTCTTCCGATAAGAGACCTGACAGTGGGGTGTGTCGACCAACTGTGCTTGTTGTCACGTCATGGCCCCTTTTCTTTTGCAACAACGTGGGTGAACTTTAACACACACCCCAGTGTGTTGTAGGCATGCACCCCCCCACACCCCTGCAAGAGCTGTGGGCATGCTGGACAAGTCACTGTGAGGCCTAGCTGACTGGTGTGGCTGCTGCTGCTTCATAGTTTGTCCACTGGTGCAGCATCAGTGCGGCCTGTACTTTTTACCTACTACCCCACTGACTGACAGACAAGACGAGACAGTTGTTTATGTACTGATGAGGTGCTGAATGACATTCCTTTTGCAGCAGCAACTGTGGTATGCTCAAAAGAAGTGGAAGAAGCTGCTG
Organism: Micropterus salmoides; assembly: GCF_014851395.1. NCBI lineage: Eukaryota > Metazoa > Chordata > Actinopteri > Centrarchiformes > Centrarchidae > Micropterus > Micropterus salmoides. Next base: position 22,458,869 of record NW_024040485.1, on the reverse strand, counting down.
AGTGAAACTTGTGCCTCACTTCAGCTGGCATTTAAGTTATGCTCCATACACCCCCACCTCTCCCCCAGCGTTTTTTTGTCTCTTGCTTAATTTCTACATTTCTGCTCTAGTGTTTATTTTGATTCTGACTACTCCACGCACCAAAACCACTTTTCTCTTTTCTCCAAAAATGCATTCCTTCAGTAGTTAATATCTATAATCTGTACAACACAGAAAAATATTATGTGCATGCATCCCACACATGCACACAGCTTTGACTGCATGTTAGGGAAGTTTGTAGCCTTTACACAGCTCGCACAACCTGGAAGACCTCTCTTGGTCATTTGGTATTGTTTGTCCCTATCTTCCTCCACCCTGTGGTTTCCCCTGCAGGTAATTAAAGTAAAACAGTGGAGATGGAGACCAGAGATTGAAGATGTGGTTCTCATATGATTCGCTCAGCTTAATGTTTCCCAGATGGTTTCCACATCTGAAGGCGTAAAATAACACTGGTTGATTGTCACAATATCTTTGTTGCACCCACAGAGGAGTTGTTTCTATTTTGTGGGATCATTTGCATAGATGTAAATTACATCTGCAGTCTGTGTGTAATTGAACTCATGCTGTGTGGAGGTATGGTTTATTGTCCTCCCAGAATGGGAGCTTATGTAAAATCGTACTCCTTAGGAGGTAGGAGAGGAGAGGGGGGAGGGGTCCTGGCCTGCGAAGTAGTGGAGCAGTTACTGCCACTGTGAATTGAGGGACTGTGTCTGTGTGGGTGCATGAGGGGTGTGTCTTTAAAAAGGGGATGGGTTGACTCTGTGTGCACACAATTATCCATGATGGGGGTAGGGGCCACTCACTGAGGAACTGAGACATTACGTTTGGAAAAATTCACCATAGATGTTATCATATTAATTTTTAGTCATGGTGTATGTGTGGGTGTATGTGTGAGAGAGTGACACAGAGAGACAGCATGTACCAAAGACTTCCCCTCCCCTCTGTGACCCTTTGCTTTACTGCTGTATCCTGTTTTTAGTCAGAGTCCCTGACACTGCTCTCCACCTTCTGTTCATTTAATATTCCTTAGCTCTCTCCCCGCTTCCGCACTGGGGCTCTCTGGTCATATCATATGACATTTGGTGGGCACATTTTATCCAGAGTGCCTCACGGAGCACTTTCTTTTTTTTTTTTTTTTTTTTTTTGTTAACATCTTTGGCCTGAATAGTAATGAACCACTGATGCTGTAATACTTTGCTTTTTGAGCTGGGTATATTCAACAATCGTGTAATAATGAAGTTTCTGCTCCTGCCATGAACTCTTCAACCCACTGACTGTGTATGGTATGTGTTTCTGTGTACACTAGTCAGGTTGTTCATCTTCTGTGACCCACGGCCTCCTCCCAGCTGTAGCGCTATTTTCAAAAAGAAAGATACAGCATATTTTTGTAGTCTGACCTGCGTTACTAGTCTGTATGTCTGCAGGCTTTGCTTCAGTCATCACCCCCACCCCAGGTCTGGAGGCCCTCCATTGTTCTGAAAAGCAGAAGAGCGTCACCAAAGTCCAAGGTTTTACTGGCTTGTTTAACTGGGGATGTGCTGTATCGTGTTGAAGATAAGCGTGGCTGAGAATTTGCTCTGGAATCTTCGTTTTGGAAAGCCTATACTAAAGTGACTTGAAGGGTTAGATAGACTCACTTTTCAGCTGTGATATAGCTTTTGTTTTGTACTTGTATCTCTTCACCAGATGGCCAGAAACTAATAATTATTTTTCATGACATGTTGTAGTATTTATTTAAATTAGTGTCTTCAAATTTCTTCTTTGATCGGTCAGTTAACTAGGGCTGGGCAATTGGCGATTTTAGATCAAGATTGTGATCTATGGAGCTGTCACTGCTTCTGTTGGTTATTTTCACGAAATCATCTACATATCATGGGCAAATTGTTCATTTAGCATGTAGCACGTATAACTTTGGTATTTTTCAACCTAGACCCTACCCCTCTTGTGTCTTTGACTAATTGGGTCCCATTTAACTTTTTTTTAATTTGAGTGCATTGCAGTCTGCAGCAGCACAACAGGGCTTCAACGTAATCCTTGCAGGCAATTGTGCCTTATCAAAGTACACCCACTAAAGTGCTTGTTTTTGCTACGGACAGGCTCAGATTGTTATCAAGTGTCTCACGACATTGTGGAAAGGATCTCTACAGAGACAGACATTTAAAAAAAAAGAATAAGATACTTTTTTTTTAACAGAAACCATTGCCATATCGCTCTCTTCAAAGCTTCCAGACTCCATAGATTAAAAAGAGTTGCTGGTCTACCGCTGCCTCAGTGCACCCCACACACTTTGGTGTTTGGTGCTTTAAATGGTAAATAGAGTCATACAGTAACCTAGAGTGGTAAAATTACTATATTTTGTCAAGGGAGTCTGGTGGCTTTGATGAGAGCGATATAGATATATTTTTAAAAGAGTACTCTACTGATTTACCATTGCATTCCTATAACAGACTCAGAGTCACAATGAACAGTTAAAAAGGTATAAAAATGTATGCAGCAGAATCAAGAGATGTATTTTATTTTATTTTTTTCTTCATTTCACGTTGTCCTTCCTTGCCAAAACCTGGTGCCTATATTACCCACAATGCTACTCGACCACCGACTGTTTGGTTGGAGATTTGCGCGTGTTATGCTAGTAGTGGCTAATTTAGCCTTGGGCTGCTAGCCTCAACCTGAGATGAGGAGTGGGCTACAGAGGTCTGGTGAACTAATTTAGAAATTAGTTCCCTCACATTTCTAAACTTGTAGTCTGCGAGTGACCTCACTTTTTCACATATGCAGTGGAAATCCCCTGTCACACCTGTAAACACACTTTAGCACATTATGGCAAAGAAAGTGCATTTTCAGTTAAGTTTCTTTCACTTGCAGTCCTGCTTGCACAGTTTCTCTCTATCCCTCTAGTTTCAGTTTGGGGAAGTTGGCTGAATAACTGCTTTAAATAAATGGTCTTAGTCTTTCTGGTCTTGATATTTTGATCCTACAAACAGTGCTTACTTGTTGCCTGAATGCGTTCTGTACATAATAAAGCAGCTTGTGTTTGATCCGTTTCCTCACCGATAGTTCTTGGAAGTACCCTGGAAGAAGGGACTTTTTGAGGAACTTTGGCCCAGGATAAAAAAGTTGAACGAGGTTCCTGCGGTCATCATGGGGATAAGGTCAATTACTCTACTGGCACTGAAAACCCCTTTGGTGGGAGCCAATGCGTGACGCCTCCTCAGCACCTAAACGCAGAAGTGAAAATCACTTTGTTTTCTATGTACTTTCCTCTTTTGCTCTTTGCCTGCACCCCCCTCCCCCCCTTTGTGCTCAATGAGTTATCAAGGTTATTAAAAGGTTCAACACCGTGAATCTGAGCCAGGCAGACTGAAGGAAAAACGAAGTGGCATGCTCCTGCTAGATGTGTGACATCAACCAGCAAGAATGCACCCAAAGGTTATTTTCGCCTGCTGCCAGGTCGTTTGCTTTGGGGCTGTATCGGGCAAAACCTGAGCATGTGCAACCATCGCTTTTGTGTCAGGTTAGCTTATGTGCTGTAGGAGAGCGATGTTTAGAAAAAGATATGGTGGTTTTGCTCATGTGCGTACTATATCTGGTAGGTTACTCCCTTGACTTTCTGTCCTGTGGTCCCCTCAAACCATACTCTGGGTTTTTTCGGGGAGTGCTGAACACTTAGACTAGTTGGTTTACAAAGAGGGGCTTTCATAAATGGATACTGACATGTTACATTTCAGAGTTACAAAGAGAGCCATTGAGAGCCGAGTGTTGGCAACTTGAAAACAGAGAATGATGACTCCTCCAGTTCTTACCTCATTCATGAAGAGGTTGCTGGACTCAAAGTCATCTGACCTTGATGATTTCGGCCGATAGCTGAAGTGTGTGCTTGCCACACGTGTGTGTTTGTGTGTGTGAAGGTTTTTCTTGCGCTGTTGCCCGCAAAGTAAAATTAAGCAGAGGCATTGGAGGAGTGTTTAGCCATGAGGTAATGTGACAAAGGGAGTTTGTGCCACATATTTCTAGGAAAAGAACCATGGCTGCTTCAATATTCACACACATGCTGTAAATCAACCCCTCATTCCCCTATACTTTTTGTGTGTGCGTGCGTGCGTAACTCTGCTTGCGTTGGCTTTCTCCTCTGTGTGCATACGCTCATGTCAGTGTGCATCTATATTTATGTGAATGTGGGAGAGAAACAGTTAGCTTTGAAAGTAACGAGCCTGGAGTAGATTAAATGAGTGTGTGTTCGGGGTTGGTATGGGGATTTCCTTTCCCCTTTCCGAATATACATCCCTTGGCGTAGAACACTGTGTACTTGAAGCTAAGCACCAGGTATGTTGGAGGTAACGTTAAAGCTAAATTACATAACATGACAGTATGTAAACCAGAAAAGTCAACAAATTTGGGCTTGAATAAACTAGTACTTTCTCAACACAGTTCACAGCGAACAAGTATGTGTTGTAGAGAGATAAGAGCCTTTTCTCCAGTCAAGTTAACTGCATAAGACGAGCGAAGGGGTTTTCTGAAGGGGAATAAAGTTGCGTGAGGAAACATTTATAGGAATCAAACTTAAGTCTGCTTTTACTGTTTGAAACCCTTCCATATCTCTGTCTCTTCTCTCTTTGTCCCCTGAATGTGGTTGGCACAGGAACCCCTCCAAGGCTTTCTATCAGGCCTTCCAGTCTGGCAGCAGATTAAGGGACTCAAAGGCCCACTGTGATAGGTACAGTACTATACTGGATTGGACTGGACAAGAGTGTAACAACATGTGTGCAGTGCAGTGTTCAGTAGCAGAGAGCTTTGCTTTCTCCACATGCATGGATTGAGTTTGGAAACAAAGCCTGGCAGCAAACGCAGGATTGGCAAATAGACTTCTCAACAACATCCCTCTCTGTAATTTTCTCTCAACATCACACTCTTTCTTTCTGTCACAATATAAATTGTTTGTGTCACTTAAGAATTCTGGTTTGTTTACTGCCTGGGTGTTATTTTCACAAGTCTGGCCATGGTCTCTATTGTCTTATGTAGCAGTTTAATTGTTGAGATCTTGGAGTGCAGAGACAAACAACAGCACAGAATCCAATAGGGCAAGCATCGCTGAGCGGTCAGACAGAAAAATTCTGCAACTAATGATATTTTCATTAGTTAAAATGAGATCCCAAAGGTAATCGGTTCACAATATAAAACCGAGATAGAACGATAAATTGCTCAGGCCGATATTAGCTAATTGCCGATATATTGGTATGGGTGTACAGTATATTTTGCCAATATGTAACAATAAAATGCAATACAGAAATAAACTAGGTTTGAGGTAATTTAGAAATAGTGTCCTCGTTGCAGGGTTGTGTATCTAATGATGATGATTATGTTATTTGGAAGTGAAAACAAAGCACACACGCAAAATATCCTTTCTAATTGTCCATTGCATTGAAGAACTTTAGGCCCATTAAGTACGTAGGAGATTATCAAAGCTGAAGCAGGAAGTCCAATAACCATTTTGAACCGGCATGTTGGGTAATGATTTTACCATTCACGTGGATTTTCACTTCCCAGTAAGTAATCTGGTAAAACTGTTCGTTTACAACCTGTCTGACCATGTAGCTTGCAATATTAGAGTCCATTATCGCCTCAATGTCAGGAGATCTCAGAAGGTTATTTGTTCAGTAAAATGTTTTCATTCTTTACAGAAAATGACCTTTTATAATAAGACTGTTGATGGCAAAAAAGTCTTCCAACATCCTCAACTTGTTGCTTTCACCTTTCAAGTGAGTGAAAGAGGCTGAAGAGTGTGCACAGCATGCTATCTGTAATACACGTTTTAAAAGACAGCCTGAGTGCGGCCTGGTTTCTAGTGCAACACCCTCTCCACTTTCACTGTTTCTGTCTAATGACTTCTATTCACAGTTACATTTCAAATTCATCATCAAGCTATTCAAATGAAAAATGACACCGTCGTATGTGGACACCGAAACTGTTAACCCTGTCACTGTAGAGCGAGAAGAGTGCCTTCAACATTTTTATGATGCCTTTTACAAAAATGAAAAAGGGAAGCACATGAAACCATATCTGTAGTGACAGGAAATGAAACTCTTTTTAGAGAAATATACAGCTGACACACCATCACCAGCCAACGTGTACACACACACACACACACACACACACACACACACACACACACACACACACACACACACACACACACACACACACACACACACACACACACACACACACACACACACACACACACACACACAATTATTTCAGCCCTTTTGCTGCCTCAGCCACCTTGGTTTATAGATGCAAAAGGTAAATCAACATTATAATGTCATTCTCTAAACTAAGATGTCGTGTGTAGTGTTATTACTGGTAGACTCAATACCCGTTTTACTTGAATTCCATTTCCATGTTTTCCTTTCTGTGTTTGCCCAAATGTTATGAGCCCCATGCCTCACTTTTTGTTTTTTGTTTTTTTTGTTTGAGTGGTGCTGTTGTGGATACACTGTTCTGCTAAGGGCTGCTTTTGTTTCCATGGAAGCAAAAATAACCAAGTCCTTGTTTGAGACCCTGTGTTTGGTAGCTCTTGCCGTTGGCTTTTAGTATTGACCCATAATCAGTCAGATGAAGTCAAGTCAAGAGTGCTGTGAAAGTGAGAACGTGCTAAAATATACATAAAATGTTGGCATGTCAAGACACTGACTTTAAATTTCCTATGGGTCCTTTTTCACCATAATGTAGTTATTTAAGTTCCTATATGGAAATTATGTCAGACCATATGGTCAGTTATATAATAGCACCTCTCCTGCAATATAGAGGAAATGACATGTATGTTTGTGAAACAAACATGCATTTAATGTACTCGTGTGTTTACAGAGAAATATTTTTGTCTCATCTAAACTTACACTTCCCTAAGGTATTTTACTGCTGCAACTTTACTGTAATATGTATAAAACCTCATGAGCTACACAGTGGAACTATGTAAGATGGTGACTGTTTTGTCAAATTAAAGTATGGGTATCCTTGTGGCTCACTTGGCACATGCAGCACAGGCAGAAGACCTTTCCTAGTATGTCATCCTCTTCTGTCTTTCCTTTTTTTTTTCTTTTCCCACCTCATCAGTTTTGGCTTTGTGTTTTTTCTGAAAAAGAAAATCTTACAGTATAAAAAACGTTGCCTATTCAGTAGCAAAATGTTCATATATGTGTTGCTATTAAGTTTAGGGATTCATGATTGCCAGCGAGAGAATCCTAGTAAATTGGGTGATCCCCTAACTTTTCTGCTGATGTGTTTTTATGAATTTAGCTCAAAGCACAGCTGTTCCTAAGTACAGCCTCAAAGAGCTGCTAGCTTGGCTGTAGACTCAGTCTTGTTTAAAAATATATGCAAAATTACTCAATTCCAAATTTTTATGTTCAAACACTACCAGATGTGATCCACAGATTGACAGTTTTTCAGTGACTAGCTAAATGGTGTGATTTTTTTTGTTTACTACATAAGCCAAGAAACATTTTAATAGATGATTTAAATTATGTTTATTTCAGTCTAAAAACAGTAGAAACCCCATTCAGGTTTTTCTGTACGTAATTTTGCTTTAGTTTGCCATCATCATTTCCATCCCCAATTTCATCACTTGCTTCATTGTAGATTGTCTGGGGTCAAAAATTTCAACTTCAAAAAACGTATTTTCTATTGCTCACTCTGTAATTACACCCGAGTCGCACCATTTTTAAATCGATTTGACGTATGCTTGCTTGTTCCTTCAGCCACATGCACAGCTGTGTGATACAGAAACAGTGTAAGTTGTAAGGTCATGGATAAAATTAAAGTAAAAATACGCACATCTGATCGCAGGAGCACGGTAGCCCCTAACAGAAAATTTTGGGGTGCACACATTAAATCGACCTGCAACGTAGTTTTTCACATTTTCCCCATTTTAACTGTATTACTGATAAATGCTTTGGTAATAAATAAAGAAAGTACAATGTGTTTAATTTTATTTCACAGTCACAGTTTAATTGAATGGTGCTAAGTTATTCAGTGTCATGTGATTACAGTGCAAAAACCAAAGCTAAACAAATGCATTAAATGTTAACATGAGGTAAGTCATCAGTGGTCACTTTAATATCATCAGATGACTGAATAGTAGCTTCCTTACTGCGAAATACTACTGGAAGTGGCGATGCCGTTTCATTTGTTTATCTGTCTCGGCATATTTTATGTTTTAAGCTGCTGTAGTGCTTCTCGAAGGTGTAATGTTTAAACTGCAGTGGCAGTTGCCTCAGCACACTTGTTTTCCCCGCATGTTGTGTACTACATCTAGTGCAGTAGATATAGTTCATGGTGGTGGTGTTTTTGCTAAATCCAAGCCCTGTATAGTAAACTCCCTCAGCCTCCGGTATCGCCATGGCTGACATTTAAGAGGATCTGTGTGATGCCACAAAAGTGAGACACACGAATGTAGATGACGTTACCCACGCAGTTGACTCCTCTCGCACATATTGGCCAACTCGACCCAACAATTTGCAGGTTGCACATGCAAGTAGTTGTAAAAAAAATACTTGCACTGTATCCTGTTCTTCCGCATTACATACTTGGATAGAATAATAATGTCTATATTAATAAAGACCAGAATGTACGCCTTCAAATTAGAGGTATTTGTGGGTTTAGGCTAGATTGACTTTTGCACCTGTTGTCCTTGGGCATATGATCAGGCCTTGCCTCTTCAGCTCTGAACATGTCTTATCATGTCTTAGACAGAGTTAAATAGATTACTGCCCTTAAATATGCCGGCAGTTCTGCCAGAGGTAAGGAATGACAACTATTATATGTTCAGATGAATTATTCACCCACTTGCTCCACTTGCCCAAGTGTAAACTTTTCTGCCTCTAATGGACTTTTTATTGACATTCCCATTTTACAGCTAACAATGTATTGGACACACCAAACTCTACCCGGAGTTTGTAAACATCAGTCCTGTTAATGTAGATGGTGAAGTTTACAGAGACATTAGTTGCATAATCACTGGCAGAGTAAGATCAAACCCTCGTTAGCATTCTGTTTCAGCCCAGCCCAGTCCAGCCCATAGTCCTCTGAGGCTTGACCTTACTGACATCAGTAGTTACAATATATACTGTTTGTTTGTAACGCTGAAATAATAGGAGAGGATATGGGTAAATCGATGTCAGTATCATTGTAAATACACAGACTGAGTCACAAATATATATTATAATTTGAAAACACAACCTACAAATGGATTCAAACTCCAAAAACTCTTCATGATCCACAAATTTTAAAAACTATCTACAAATAGATTTGTGCAGTCGATGCAGACTACCAAATATGTACAGCATGCAAACCTTGACAACCCAGCTGTATTGTAACTGTAACATCATTATTAGCTAGACTCCTTACATGCTTGCTAATAACTATTTTTAAGGTGGGTGGTAATGACACGGTTGAGCTGGCAAATATATGCGCTGTGTGCAGCTCTGCAGCGACATACAATTTTAAATAGGCCTAGTAAAATAAATAAATGTGGCGGTGATCGCTGATATCGTGGCAGGCTACCACAAGTGAATCAGTGTATGGGAAACACTGGTCTTTGCATTTACAATGATATTAACATTTACCTGATATCCTATCCTCTATTTTTCCAGCATTACAAAGCAAACAGTATATATTGTAACTACTGACTCGGTAAGGTCTCTCCCCGGAGGACTATGGGCTGGGCTGAAACAGAATGCTAACGAGGGTCATGAAGAGTTTGTTTGTGGATTTTGAATATTTGTAGAACGATTTTTTAATATTTGTGGATCATGAAGAGTCTTTGGATTTTAAAATCTGTTTATGGCTGTTGTTTTGTGTTTACAAATTGTAATATACAGTGGGGAGAACAAGTATTTGATACACTGCTGATTTTGCAGGTTTTCCTAATTACAAAGCATGTAGAGGTGTGTAATTTTTATCATAGGTACACTTCAACTGTGAGAGACGGAATCTAAAACAAAAATCCAGAAAATCACATTTTATGATGTTTAAATAATTTGCATTTTATTGCATGTAAGTATTTGATCACCTACCAACCAGTAAGAATTCCGGCTCTCACAGACCTGTTAGTTCTTCTTTAAGAAGCCCTCCTGTTCTCCACTCATTACCTGTATTAACTGCACCTGTTTGAACTCGTTACCTATATAAAAGACACCTGTCCACACACTCAAAGTCCAACCTCTCCACAATGATCAAGACTAGAGAGCTGTGTAAGGACATCAGGGATAAAATTGTAGACCTGCACAAGGCTGGGATGGGCTACAGGACAATAGGTAAGCAGCTTGGTGAGAAGGCAACAACTGTTGGCGCAATTATTAGAAAATGGAAGAAGTTCAAGATGACGGTCAATCTCCCTCAGTCTGGGGCTCCATGCAAGATCTCACCTAGTGGGGCATCAGTGATCATGAGGAAGGTGAGGGATCAGCTCAGAACTACACGGCAGGACCTGGTCAATAACCTGAAGAGAGCTGGGACCACAGTCTCAAAGAAAACCATTAGTAACACACTACGCCGTCATGGATTAAAATCCTGCAGCGCACGCAAGGTCCCCCTGCTCAAGCCAGCGCATGTCCAGTGCCGGTGACCATTTGGATGATCCAGAGGAGGAATGGGAGGTCATGTGGTCTGATGAGACAAAAATAGAGCTTTATGGTCTAAACTCCACTCGCCGTGTTTGGAGGAAGAAGGAGGATGAGTACAACCCCAAGAACACCATCCCAACCGTGAAGCATGGAGGTGGAAACAACATTCTTTGGGGATGCTTTTCTGCAAAGGGGACAGGACGACTGCACCGTATTGAGGGGAGGAGGGATGGGGCCATGTATCGCGAGATCTTGGCCAACAACCTCCTTCCCTCAGTAAGAGCATTGAAGATGGGTTGTGGCTGGGTCTTCCAGCATGACAACGACCCGAAACACACAGCCAGGGCAACTAAGGAGTGGCTCCGGAAGAAGCATCTCAAGTACCTGGAGTGGCCTAGCCAGTCTCCAGACCTGAACCCAGTAGAAAATCTTTGGAGGAGCTGAAAGTCCGCAATGCCCAGCGACAGCCCCAAAACCTGAAGGATCTGGAGACGGTCTGTATGGAGGAGTGGGCCAAAATCCCTGCTGCAGTGTGTGCAAACCTGGTCAAGAACTACAGGAAACGTATGATCTCTGCAATTGCAAACAAATGTTTCTGTACCAAATATTAAGTTCTGCTTTTCTGATGTATCAAGTACTAATGTAATGCAATAAAATGCAAATTAATTAATTAAAAATCATACAATGCGATTTTCTGGATTCCGTATCTCACAGTTGAAGTGTACCTATGATAAAAATTACAGACCTCTACGTTCTTTGTAAGTAGGAAAACCTGCAAAATCAGCAGTGTATCAAATACTTGTTCTCCCCACTGTATTTGTGACTCACAGTCTGTTCATTTACAATGATACTGACAATGATTTACCCCCATAAGAAGAGGCTTTACCATGCGTTCACCATGTTTTGTAATGAAGTCAGGCGACCAAACAGGTTTTTGGCTTTGACATGAGATCTAGAGGCTTGAACAAGATTATCTGTCAGGAGTGGTACTTTAACAAGGCACGCTCTCTCTTGAGCAACAAAATACAACTCACTCATGTTGTGGTTTCCAACATTTTCCCCCCAGTGCCAGTATTTCTTGGAACTTCTTCTTGGTGCACCAGATGGTATCCTAATATACTTTTCACTTGATTGTTATTCCTGCTTGCTTCAGTGTAACTAGTGCATTTGCAGCTGACGTAAATAGTAACCCCCCAACCATTATGACTTAACAAAACCACTTGCCCACTTTGACTTTAGGAAGCAGAACTACAGTTGCTCATCTTTCTCATCATCTAAAGTACTGGCTCGGGGCACTGTGAAAATCTGTAAAATCACTTGGAGAAGTATTATTACATTGTTGATGTTTTCGAGTCTCCATAGTTACAGACCCATCACTAGCTTGTCACATGTCCCAGTGACGGTACATATGAGTGTATTGAAGTTTCCTCTCCTTTTATTCCCTGATTTGTTTTCAATAGTGTCAGATCATTGCATTGTTTCCTCCACTGAAGCCAGCTGGAGGAAAACCACGAGAGAAAAATGCTTCATACCCACTTTTTAAATGGCAGGAAGGTAATTCAGTGTTCGATAACAAAAGAGCTGAAATGATTAGTTGAGTGGTCGACTGGCAGAAAATTAAGTTGCAACATTTTTATAAATCAGTAACTGTTATATTAAATAAAACATCTTTGGATTTTACAAAATTTGACAGGATTGCATTCTGGGGAATCATAGTGGGCATTTTCACTGTTCATATAAGGTTTGAGCCCAAACTTCCCATCCCAGATGTACATTCTTCTACGAAATCGCAGCTTTGGTCTGTTTCTCCTATAAAAGAGGGAGCGTCTGCCCTTTGTCGTCAACATCTAGAAATACTCATCAGTGAATCCTCTTAGAACTTGTGTCTCCAGAACAGCTGCCTTTTACAACATCTTAACCACTGCACTCATTCTTAATTTTTCCCATCTGTCTCATCTGTCCTGGTTTACTTTTTTTGTCTTTCCGAGTGAAATCATTAGTGAAATCATGTAAAGCAGACAGTTGTCACTGAATGTCCCCCACATCTGAATGTGGATCATTGGCAGGACACTCCCTCTTGATGCTCAGCCAAACTGTGTAGACCATGACAACAGTTTAAATAACTTAATAAAAAAAATTGTGCATTCTCTTGATAGTTCTTAGCACAAAAAAAATAAAGATGATTGATGATTCCAAACAATTACTACATAGTTTAAATGAATCTGTGTAGATATTTTATATTTTGTAACTTTGGGTGTTACAAAATATAAAAGTTACAAAATATAAAATATCTACACAGATTCATTTAAACTATGTAGTAATTGTTTGGAATCATCAATCATCTTTATTTTTTTTTAGTTGAAATATGTGCATCGTCACACAGCTGTGTCTGTACAGAAGTGTATGCCTTCTATTTACCATAATGTAACCCCCCCCCAACAGTTTGGGAAAGAGGTTAGAAGTGTGAACAGGTTTGAAGAATTTCAGTAGGCTAATATTAGGTTACAAAATGTGATTCGTTTATGGTAGAGCATGTTTTGTCTCTACTGTCTGAAGCCACTAGTGAAGCAACAAGGGTGTAGCCCAGAGAGTCCATTCAGGGCCTGTACTTTATTGAGTGAGAGATTCCTCTGAACACAGGACTATTGAAAACTCCTGTTAGGGAGGAAAACTATAGGAGAGCCTGTGTGTTACGCCTCGTCTAAATGAAACACAGGGTCAGGGAGTTTTCTGGTTATGTAACTACTCGTGTGGGGTCACATAATGTGGTCTATAGGGGACAGAAGGAGATACTGAGTGGTCACTAACAGCGGAATTGTGCAGTCTTGTTTGTAATTTATTCCTCGAAGTGATGAAGTGTGTGTGTGTCTGTCTAGGAAGAGTGACACTGTGTTAGTGAACAGATGTCTGCGCTGTTCATTGTGTGGTGTACTTGCATGTAACTCATGTAAGCCATTGTCATATCTGACATAGATCAAAGGCAGTGTCGTGGGGCAGGGAATACGAGTGACAGTGTTTCATAGCAGCGGAGGTATGGGAAACATTCCTGCCTGCTGATAACAATCTACTGAGTGCTTCCGCTGGCGTCACACATAAATTGGATGGGGTTGAGGAACAGAACATCGTGTTCTCAGGGGGAGTCTATAGTCAATCTGAGGTCTGGTATTGGTCTTCTTTAAAACAAGGTGATGCTTTTCTATCACCCTTGCAGGCATAAACATACATTCATGATGAAGCCCAACCAATACAGAATTATTTAGGTCTGTTAATCAATAGGTAGATCAATATTTGAAAGTTTAAAAATCCTACTACTTGTATATCGGCTTATATACATTATCAGAAATTTTGATGAGGATGGTGACACTTTCTGAATGACCTTAAACATATTTGGCATTTTTGCATAGCAATATATTATTACACAGCAATTTTTTGCACAGCAATTTCTTATATATGCCAATATGGATGTATCTGTACTAAGGTCATATCACCTAAAATCTTTAGCCATTTTTTAACTGCAAACTAATGACATTTACATTAACCTCAGCTGTACTTTGTTTAGTGCTACACGCTAATGTTAGAAAGCAAATGTGCCAAACTAAGATGAGGATCATAGAACACAACTAGGGCTGAACGATTAATTGCATTAGCGATATTATCGTGATATTAAAAAAAACAAGATTTTCTAACCGCAAAGGCTGTGATTACACTCTGGTCCCATGACATGCAAGAGTAAACCAGTCTGCAGAGGAAGCATGACTTGTTGTTGTACAAAATTGGCGGTGTTGGTGGTTAAAATCGTTGGACCATCCACCACTGTGGCAGACAGGAAAAATGCTTAACAGAAAGACACGTGTAGTAAGGCAAGCGTATTGTGGCGATCGGCACCTGTGTCACACACACAGCCACCAGTCAGCTGAGGAAATATCTGTGAAACGACGTTTTAAACCAAACTCACAAGTCCGAAAGAGGCCCAGTCTGTCCTGAGTTACAGCCGGTGCGCTGCTTACTAGCATCGGAGGCTGTGGGGGTGGGGGACTCGGGTGTTGTTGAAGAATTACTATACTACTATAAAAAATATTTTAATTTAAATTAATACATTTAATTTTTGTGTGGTTGAACTGTTGATTTATCTGTGTTATCGAACTACCCATTTATTTTCTGAATGGATTTATTAAATAAGTTAACTGTAATAATGGCACGAGTAGGCCCCCATAGTCACCCCTGAATACAGTAGGTCAACAGTTGCTGCTGTAACTAGTCACTATGAAGCGGGTGGAGCAGAGATGTCAGAGGTGTCTGCCCGCCTCCTGTCACGCCTTCTGACTTCTCCACCCGCGGGTTCATGTTTCATTATTCCAAATGTGGTCACGGTTAACCCACTGAAACGCCTCCGGTGCGATCCCGCGGCCCCTTTTCCGCTACTACCGATGTAGCTACAGCAGCAGTCAGCGCCATGCCGTGCACGTTTTCCTACAAACCACCGTGCTGCCCCGGGGACCCGACCCAGCACACGACCTGCCAGCCGCTGCTCTCCTGTCGGACACGCCGCAGGTAACAGGAGGCGGCCGGATCCATGCCGAGTTCTGTCTGCCTGCAGACAGTTAAAGCGAAAGCTACCAGGCATTGTTATAACTTATAAAGCAAAGTACATTTGAAAAACGATATAATCTTCTTTATCTGTTTCATCAATGATGATTAATGACATGAATAGTAATGTTTATTTTTTGTTTTATTAGACTCAGTAGTAGTAGCATTTCCTTGATGGGACAGGTCTGACGTTTAGGCCCACAAGGTTTCTTTAATAGTCTCTCAATATTTATGAAGGCGATCTCTCGATTTGTTGTTCTTTACCGATGTGTTTTTCAGCATTTTAGTTGTACTAAAATGTTCTAAAATTAGGTTTTTCACTACGAAAAAATGTTGAGAGGCAAATTCACTTAAGTGAAAGCATGTCCACCACAAAGCATGTGCTGATAACTCAGTGGATCTCAGAATACCTGTTGCAGTGTCTGGAAATACAACTCATTTGTAATGGATTTAAAGGATTTGGACAAAAGAAATGGGCTCATCATTTCTGCACATGGTCGGAGAGTATATGTGGGTATTAATCCCAGTATTTTATATACATGTTTCTACCCATTGGGATTGCTGGCAGCCATTGGAGACATTACCACACCTACACTGAATATGGCAGTTTCACAAATTGATGCATTTGCACTAACTCTAACCTGCTGTGTCATCTGCTGCCGAGCTGCTCTAATTTCTCCTGTAACCTCAGTGACCTGACCTACATTAGAGTTATAACATACATGGTATGACAAAGACTGATAAGTTATTTTACATGACATTTCTTAAAGGTTAAGGCGGTTGGTTAGATTAATTGCGCACCAGCGTCTTGTCTTTTTTTCCCAGGTTTGGCTTTTTTATTTAATTAATTGTGTTTCCAGTTAAGATTGTTGTTCATTTGATAAGAAGAAAATGGTGCTGAGAGTAGAAAGTTGTCTGTGCAGAAGATTTTGAATCCTGAAACCTACTAGTTGAATTCTGACCAGACTTTATCTGTCTTGTCTTTTTCACAGGGCCTCGGGAACCAATGTTGCTGCCATTGATAATAAAATTGAACAGGCAATGGTGAGTAATGTATTTACTATTGACTATTTCTTCCAAGTAAGGTTTTCTCACTTTTTATTTTAAAATGTATGATGTAGGTATTGCGGCACATGGAAGTACAATGGCATCAGAGACCAAAATCTATACACACATAAACCACTGTGTTATTGTGGTCATTTGGTTTGAACTTTCTTCTTTATATGCTTAGTAGTCCATCCAGCTCTTGTGCCTGTCTTGACTTATTTTCTTCTTTTTGAGAACCATTGGGTCTTTATATTTCTGTTTTATCTTTGCCTTTAAGCTTGAATGCACCCTTAATACAAAGATAATGAATACATGAACAAAAATATCCATTAGCCTTGAACCTCATTGTGAGGTCCTGCTGCACGATAAATCAGTGCAAGTCTGCTGTTAGGTCCTATATGTTGTTCACCCAGTGGCACAATACATGTCATGCTCTTATCTCCTGCAGGACCTGGTGAAAAGCCATCTGATGTATGCAGTGCGTGAGGAGGTGGAGGTTTTGAAGGAGCAGATCAAGGAGCTGTATGAGAGGAACTCTGTGCTGGAGAGGGAGAATGCCGTGTTGAAATCTCTGGCCAACAGCGAGCAGCTGTCTCAGCTCTCCACCCAGTCGGCCACTAGCTCCGGCACCACACCTCCCCAGCTAGGACCAAGCCAGCCTCAGCAACAGGCCCAGTCTGCGCTTCAAGTTCAGCCTCAGCCGCAGTCACAGCCCCAGCTCCAGCACCACCCCATACCCCAGCAGCTCCAGACTCAGCCTCAGCTCGATCCTGGCCAACAACAACAGCTGCAGCCCAACGTCACCTCCGCTTGAAGTGCATCTGCCCTGCTTCACATAGGGCAGAAAAAAAGAAGAGCACCTTCTCCTTATTACAATTAGTGTATGTGAAATTAAAAAGAAGAAAAAAAAAAATGTTTGTCTTCTTAGCCACCAGCTTGACCACAAAGTACAATGCGTGTGTGTGTGTGTGTGTGTGTGTGTCTGTCTGGGTGAGTAAGCAAGCAAGCGTGACTGTGAAATGTGAGCATGTATGCATCTGTACTGTGGGCCTTTCCAGTGTTAATGCAATCATCGAGAGAGAGACAGAGAGAGAGA
The DNA here is from genome assembly GCF_014851395.1 of Micropterus salmoides. NCBI lineage: Eukaryota > Metazoa > Chordata > Actinopteri > Centrarchiformes > Centrarchidae > Micropterus > Micropterus salmoides. The sequence goes on along the minus strand of NW_024040485.1, from coordinate 22,441,481 downwards.
CAGAGAAAGTGTATGTAGAGACAGAATGTCAGGGAAGGTCGTGGGTGCTGTTTTTCATCTGCTCTGTGGTTGACTGCTTTGTCTGAGCTTGTGGACAAGATGTCTTTTCTTGGACCAGGCCCGAGCCTGACCGGCCTGCGACCTGACCTGAAACTTGCTCAGACCATGGGTGTGGAAGGGGGGGGGGTCACCACACATAAGGGACAAATGGAGTGATTGTGAAAAGAGGCCGATTATTTTTTTAAATGACATAATTGAGTGGGTAAAGGGTTATTTTTAGCCTTGCTGTTTCATGTTGTAAAGTAAGAAGTGGGAGAGAGTCTGTCTTTGTCGGAGCGCCACACTGCTGCCGTTACTTTTACATCAAGTCCAACCCTTGCATCGGTCTTTTGAGTTCTACTGTTAAGTGTTTTATTTATTACAGGGCTGCTATTTTCATAAATGAAAAATTTCATGAAACTTCTTTAACAGTAGCCCAGTGACTCGTTTCCTCATTTCTTCTACAGTGTTTCAGCAGATTGGCCATACTGCTCTGGGGCAACGCTTTATATTTAATTGTTAAAACAAATGTAGGCAAACAAAGAAATTGACAAATGTTTAACACTAACTCAAATTTTGCTCTGCAAATGCCAATTTATAGCTCAATAGAAGGTCCAGTATGAATGTACATTTTTGTATAGTATTAAGAGCCTTGATAGGTGACTCTTCACCTGTTGACATCAAATCTTAACGTGAGCCTGCAGAAGGTTGATGAAGATTCAATTCTGCTGGTAGTTTTATCTAAAAGTGAATTAGTATTGCCATGTCCCCCCTCCTTCATGTTTTTCTTCCCAATGTTTGAGGGGGCCAGGGGGGGGGGAAAGCTGTGAAATCATTCAACCTACTTTGTAACCAAAGATGCAAAGCTGTGTAAATTCATTATTTCTAAATGCACACATTTCTTTTTTTTTTTTACTTCCTCCTTCACAAAACTATTTTGTTGCTGTTCGGCATGTTCTGCATGATCTGTAATCTTCAAACCACTTTCTTACCTCATTTTTATTCAGCACTCTTATTGTAAGATAGTCTGTGAACAGTGTAAATGGGGAAAAATGATGCAGAGCGGAGAGTCATGTGGAGAGCAAAATAACCTAGCGTCACTGACACTAGTCAGAGAAAAAAATGAAGTGAGCCATGTTTTGTTCCTTTAAATGGTGTTTGAATTTCATATGCCAATAGTTTTGTTACATTGCAAATTTTAATGTATTTAAATAAAAGCAATATTCAGATTCCAAAATGTGTTTCTTTTGTTCCAAAGTTCCAGGAACATGTTTACTAGTACATAAACATTTCCTAGTGTTAAGAACATTATGAATCTTTTTAGATGTGCCCACGTCGGGAGGCTCAAATTGCTGGCTCGTCAACCATTTATAAGCCCAACACCCACACCAGGATACAAAGTTACAAATGCAAAGAACATGTAAGTGGACTTTCTAGATAACTAAAGATATTTGCATTAAAACATTAACAGAGGTGACTGGTTTATGTTTAACAGCCAGATGGCAGTGTTTGCTCACCAGAAGATTTTCAGCATCTGTGCTACAAATTAATCTGAAGCTATATCAAATCTTTAAAGAGAAACTTCTTTATTTGAGGAAACATTACAAAACAATTCTCAAATGTCAAAAAGGGGGTACCGAGAACATACGTGCCACCCCGGCAAATACATAGCAGTCCTCTGTGAAAACAAATACTTCCAAGCTGTCCTCATTACAGTGTCAACGGTTCGGGGGGGTGCTCTTTCCTTCCGTGTATGACATTCACAATACAAACACTCCATCACAATGAAATGGACAAAGAATTGAGACTTATTTTAAACAAACTCTTCCATTGACACTTGAGTTCTCACAGTTTGTCCCACGGTTCCCCTTCCTCCCATTAGTAAAGTCAGTCAGTGGGTCAGCACGTCCCATTCATCAGAAAGGTGAGGTTCACTGCGTGGGTCTTAACAGGACAAAAGGGGATTACTCGTCACTGGTCTTCTTGCTGGCTAACCCACAGTAACAAATCGGCTGCCTTTACTGCTGTGTGATGTGGTGGCACGCCGATCTTTTAGGATGCGAAATCGCTCATTCAAGGTCATCGACGTTTGCTGAGGAAATAAAAGAACACCAGAAACACGTTAATGCACTGTTATTGAGCAATATTTTTGAGACAGACAATGTGGGGATACAAACACCTGCATTTAAAATGTTCCTGTGTCTTAACCATACAGAAATCGCAGCATGCTCTCACCGGTTTCCCAACACTATTGATGTCAAATTGCAGAGGCACTCCTTTTGGTATTTTCTTCTCCACTGTTTCCACCTTAACGGGAGCAGAGCTGGCAACTGGGGGATGCAGGGTCCAAGCAGTGGGAGGCCTACAAAGAAGTCACACTGTATGTCACTTTTATCTGGAAGTGTCTTGTATGTGATGTTTAGTGTGAAGGTCATAACCAACATGCATATTTACAAATTTGTTTATGTATGCAATATAACACACCACTATTTCAGTAACTATGAATAAAGAAATATGCTTAAGTAGATGATCTCCTAAAGGATATCTAAAACCAGTGCGGAAAGATTCTGCAGGGTTTAGGATATTTACTCAGGCTGAGTCCTGGCTGTGGGGTTGTCAATTGAAACGGTCAAGATTCCACTGCTGGTTGTAGATGTGCGCCACCTGGTGGACAAACAGAAACATTGTCTTGTATCACACAATAACAACAGAACCGGACCCTAATATGGCAAACAATGGTCTTCTTTCCCCTCCAAATGATTCATATCCTCAGTGCAATTTCCTCTCACACACACACACACACACTAAGGCAATTAGGTTTTTTTTTTTTTTTTTTATGTATAAAAATACTCACTGGCGGGTTCGGACTGGAGAAGTTTCAGGATTTGGCTTGTGCACCTGGGCCTGCACCTGAGAATAAACACAGTGGTGTGTTGACATGTGGATTTAGTCCAGAGATAGATTTCAAAGTACCAATATGCCCAGACAAACTGGTTATACTACATAACCTCACAGAAAAGCCATGACACATTCTGGTAAATCTACAAATACAGGATGTTTAACAACTCTCAACGCCACACATAACCATTATGTACCTTGAGTCCTCTGCGAAAAAGAAATGTGGCCTGGCGTGCTTCCCTCTGAGTATGCTGGACAGACGGCAGTGGTCTGCAAGACCAACAACAACAACAGTATTGAAATACCGCGGTGTATTCGGTGCAGGTCTAGCAAAGTGTACAGTGTGTGTTCCTGTATACACAGTTAACCACATAAAAGAATCAAATTTAGATTCATCTTTATTCCTTTACACCAGTTTAGAATCAAACTACTTTTTAGATTACATCTCTTTAAGTCTTTCTTACACCACTCCCACAATTCCCCTTGTATTCAGAGAGAACTACACGAGCACAAGTGCACCATAGTACTGTACACAAGTTGTTAGATGGTGTTCTCACCGTCGCTGCAGCTGAAACGGTCTCCTGACAGATGTCGCGTTCTGGCCCCTCTGTGGATCGAGCTGCCTGTACAGCCGCCTCTGTACCTCTGGCTTCCTATACTGGGCTTCAGGGCGCTGAATGAAGGGCTTTGTTTTCTGTCTCGTTTTCTGAAAGTGGATGTGCAGATAAGTACAGTATAACCAAAGGCCGTACTTTTGAAACAGGACTGCTTCAACAAATGGAGTGTAAGAGATGACATGGTTAGCTCATTGTACTGTGTGACAGTAAACAAAACATCCATTCAAATTAGAATAAATAAATATACTGAATGTATGAATTACTGTCTGGAATTAAGTGAGATGCAGCTGATACAAAAACATGAAAGTAACTGGTGACAGAAGAAAACAGTCGCTTCATTGTTAAATTCTTAAAAAGGATAGGTAAGCTCAGTGACACCTAATCAATCTAATCAGCTTGGTCAAATCTGCACAATTTCAGTGTGTAATAGTGGTTGACCAATACGGAATTTTCAATGGCCGATGCCAGTATTCAGAGAGCAGGGCGGCTGATGGCCGATATCAAAACAAAGAAAAGTCATGTATAATCCCATTATTCCAAGCAGAGTACAACCTAATATACAGTACATGGTTATCTTGGCCAGTTAAGTGTTGTCTTAGATGGAATTTTTTTATTAATTATTGAAATAGAAAAATACATTGGGTTACGCTGTAGTTTTCAATACATGATTGTTGTTTGTGTTTAAAGGAGAGTGGGGTACAGTTTGTCAGAAGTGATGTCATTCAACTGCATTATTTTCTACAGTATAACAATATTTTTTTAACACTAGCCAGTAATGGTTTTAGATTAGATCTGCTGTCATTTAGGATGGGAGAAACATTTAATACAGACAATGGTGACTGAGGACATTTAGGGCTACAAATAGGGCTGAACAAATAACCAAACCTTTGTCAAAATCGCAATATGACCTACTATCCAACGAAGGTTAAAATCAAGGGCAACTGGACTTGGTTGAAGATACTGGAAGACGTTTCGTCCCTCATCCAAAGGACTTCTTCAGTTCTGACTGCCTGGCAGGGAAACTCAGCTATTTAACCTCAGTGGGGACGTTGGCCCGGGTCATCGATACCGCTGGTTCGTTAGTGTTCCTTGTTGCTGTGACGACAGTCGTTACAGTCGTTAAGACTACCTGTGGCCAAGACTGAACGACCATCGTTGGTATCCTCACCTGAGGCCAATAGGTTACGTTTGTTGAGTTTCCTGGGAAGTGATGAAAGGACAGCATTGTAAGTGGGGGATAAGTGGTGGCGTAGACCCCCTCCCCTGTTCAATGACGGCTTCTCAACCCTGGTGTAGATGCTTCCTTGACACCTCTTTCAAACCATCCATCTTCTCTGTCTAAAATGTGCACCTGGTGGTCCTCAAACGAGTGTCCTCTGTCCTTCAGATGTAAGTAGACTGCAGAGTCTTGACCTGAGGAGTTGGCCCTTCTGTGTTGAGCCATGCGTTTGGGTGGTGGTTGTTTAGTCTCCCCAATATAGAGGTCTGTGCATTCCTCACTGCATTGGACCGCATGCACAAGATTGCTTTTCTTGTGTTTGGGTGTGCGGTCGTTAACGAAGTGAGCTAGCTGTTCCTGGACAGATGGCAACTGCTGCCAGGAGACAGGATGTGGAGAAAACTCTGCCTCTGGGCATGATGAAGGTCAGGCAGATCCAGGTCACTGAAGCAGGAGGAGCTCAGTCTGTTGGTGTGCTTGCTCAAAGAAAAGAAAGGCAAGCAAGACTGGCTTTGTTAACCAATGTAACAAACTAACGATCCACAAGTTTTTGAAACGAAGAAGAGCTCCGTCTGTAGCTGACAAAAGGTCTCGCAGAGTTGATCAAACTTTTGTGCAATACCAGCACCAAATAGATAAAGTTCCAGTGTAATTAGGGCCCGAGCACGACCGTGTGAGGTCCCTATTGAATTTGCTAAGATTATATATATATATATTTTTTTCCCTGCAAAAGTAGGCTCAAATGACATGGCTTAAACATACTCGAAAACTCACCAAAATTTGCAAACATGTCAGAACTGGTGAAAAATTTCGTATTCTATAAGTTTCGCACATGGGCGTGGCAAAATGACTCGCTAGTGCCACCTAGAAAATTGGAAAAGATTAGCCCCTCGTTCACGTTCAACCTACATGTACGAAATTTTCTGGGGACATGTATCATATCAAGACGCACAAAAAAGCCTCAAGAACCCATAGCCTAAAGTCAACAGGAAGTCGGCCATTTTGAGTTTTACGGCCATTTTTGGAAAAGTGTACATGTAGGATGAGAGTCCCGCCCTGAACACATGTACATGCTGACATTCACCCACAGTCATAGCGCCACCTGCTGGCAACAGGAAGTGACTTTTAACGAAGCAGCCCCCGCCGCACGTTTCACCTATGTGCACGAATTTTCTGTGGTACGTGTATGCATTTCTTCTTCTTCGTTGCATGATTTAGAATAATAAGGTGAGAAATGGGTCTGTTCTGAGTTCATCCTGCACTGCAGCAGCTAATAAAGTCCATTTAATCCCAAAAACGCTTTTCTTTTAGGCAGGCTGGAGCAGAAAACAACTCACCTTTCTCAAGTTGTACAGTAATGTCACATGTGTATGAAGGTGGATCAAACAAGCTAATCTTAAATGTCAAAGTAGAGAGGAGCCAAGTAGGCCTATTTATTTTCATTCATTACACAATATGAATAAGCTATGCAGACAGTTGTAAAGAAAGAACATCTTTTTCTTCTGTTCTCTACTTGTTATAGTTACACAGTATTAGGGGTGTGGGCTGTATTAAAAGTATCCACTGTTCTCCCATGCTCTAACACACAGAAACGATGAAATGTGTGCTGTTCTCACATTCTCCCTCTGTATGTACACATAAACAACAAGGCAGGGAAATATAAAAGGAATTTATTTTATTGTTTGGGTACATTATTGTTCAGTGTACATGCTCACATCTGAAACAAACTTTACGTGCTTGATAACTGTCCCACCCCGCAGACATCTACACGCCAATACCGATTTATATTCATAGCGGCAAGTGCTATGTAGCTCCACATAGGGGACACAGGAAGCGACATATAACACCTTCATGCGGCGTCGGAACCGCGTAGCAAATTCACAGCCGCACCGGCAGAGCTCCAGAATATGCAACTCGGCCGGCTCACACCCGGACGCGCTACAAGTGAGAGGGCCCGCCCAACGCTGCTTGCAGCTTTAATTAATATTTGGCACTGTTTCTACTCTTTTCCCTCTTCTTTCTTTTACATTATCTGTGCTTCAGTTTGTTTGTCTTTTTTTTACTACTTTACAAATTATTTTCTTATAACACTTTGTATTTGGGAGACAAAGACTGCCTTCTCATGCTGTGCCCCATCTACTTGGAACTCCTTACAAAAGAAAGGACCCTCCGGCTGGAGGTGCTGGTGCCTTTTGCGAAGTTCAAATCATTGATTACAGGTTTTTAAAGATGAGTGTAAATGTTTTAAATGAGCAAGCTTTTCATTAGTGTATTCTTTATGAAGGCATCTTAATGCACTGTTTTTTATAGTGTGCTGTTGCATAATGTGTATAGGTAAAATAGTAGATGTTTTGATGTATTGTTAATGTTTTATGTCTGTACGGTCAGACTTGCTGTCTTCGTGTCGAGATTTTATCTCAATGATCTGTCCCTGGTTAAATAAAGGTTACAATGAAATAAATAAACAATAAACAGTGTCTCAGTGGCCAGCATTTAAACACTATGAGTCTAAACAATCCTACTGAGTACATACTGAGTTGACCTACGAAATATTGAGAAACTGCCTAACGTCCTACCAACTCCTGGTCAAAGTCTCCAAAACAAAGTACTTCTCTGATATTATTGTTAGAAACGCACACAGCCCTAAGACCTTGTTCAGTGTAATAAACACTGCATTAAACCATGCTACTGCACTCACAGATGCTACTGCTGAAATTACAAGTTCTTGAGGTTTTTTATTGATAAGGCTAACTGGTACAAGGAAGAGTGACCATATAATCCCAGTATTGGCTGCTCTTCACTGGTTACCAGTGAAATTTAGAATCGACTTTAAGGTGCTGCTAATTGTTTATAAGGCATTACATGGACTGGCCCCATCTTATATTTCAGAACTCCTAATGTTTCATCACTCCTCCAGATCCCTCAGATCATCAAATCATTCCCTCAGCCATCCCACAGTCTCGTATGAAAACAAAGGGTGACCGTGCCTTTTCAGTTGTGGCCCTGAGACTGTGGAATAATCTACCCCTGATTATTAGATCATCCCCCACCATCCACACTTTTAAGTCTCAACTTAAAACACATTTTTATTCTTTGGCGTTTGAGTCTGTTTAGGGGCACCTGCACTTGTGTCTTTATTTATCTATTTTGTATCTAACTGCGTTGTTTTGCTGTATGCCATTAATTGTCTGGCCTGTTTTATTTTCTCTGGTTTTATCCATTTATTTATATATGTATGTATGTATGTATGTATGTATGTATGTATGTATTACATCTTTTTCTGTATAACTTGTCCAGCACTTTGGTTGTTTTCAAATGTGCTTTATAAATAAACTTGACTTGACGAGGTGTTCCAACATTGCTTTAGCAAGATAATTCCTCCAATAACCTATCTAATTACATTTATGTTATGATCGCACAATATGATCTGAGATTTACATTTTTTTTACATTTACATATTTAGCTGACTCTTTTAAAACCTTCATCCTCAGCACTACTCCACTGAATAAAGTTATTTAATTCCCGTCTACCATTTTATGATTGCTTTATTATTGCTGTAACGTTATATTGTCTTCTATGTGGTAGAAGGGAGTTACAAACTTAATTTCACTTTACAACCTGTCGTAATGTGACAAATGTGTACCTTGGAATACCAATGAAATACAATGAGGTGCAAGACTGATCAGAGGCTATAGTGACCAGGCCTGTCTTGTGTGTGCACTGACTCCAGGTTGTCCTCCATTACCTGGTTGATTGCTGCTCTGTTAAGTGTTCCGACTCGTTTCAGCAGGGCAGCTGGCCTCCTGGCTGCCAGTCCTGTGATAACCCCTTGACCCCGTCGTCGGCCTGGTGGTGGAGGGACCCTTCTGTTTCTTATTTTCGGGGCTCCTCCCCGGGGCACGCCACCTCCTGGTAAAGATAATATTAGCGACATTACATATGCACAGAGTTGTTTTGGCAAAAACAAGTAACAGTTACCAAGCAAACGAAAGAGTGCTATAAAATAGCACACACACCTCTCTGAAATGGTCCAGCAGCCCTCGACGGGACTCCCTTTCCTTGGGTTAAACGGCCTTTCCTCTTGACTGGTCGGCGGTTCACATTGGCCTCTCTCCTTTTTAACTGTTGCTCTTTTTTGTTCAACCGAATGATGTCATCTGTTAAATTGATCACACGAGCAATTGTTAACAATTTCGTGTGAATGATCAAATTACGTGTTTTTAGCTGGCTGGCTAGCTAGCTAACTTACGGACAACCCCCCACCAGTTAACCTAAGCTAACATTAGCTAGTACTCTGTTTTAGTAACGTTTGTGTTAACGTTAGCCATCAAGCACCTTACCTAATGACATGTCGACTTTATCGGGAACCGCTGGTGTTCTCCCCCGACTTGCTGTAAAATCATTTGTGTTCATACTTTTAAACCACGACACGCAACCCGAGAGGAAAATGAAAATACAATAATAGCTGCCCCCCGTGCCAGCTGACCGTCCCTTTTGAGGCAACAGACACGAACCTCCTCCGAGCCGTAAACTGCGCCGCGCATGCCCAGCAAAGACATTCCACTTGCATTGTGGGAACTGTAGTTCAATCCAACAAAAACAGAGTGTTACAAAACCTAAACACCACCGCGCTCATGTAACCAGCAGTATGAAAGGAAATACGATACCACCTAACGTGTTTCTCGTCGCTGGACTTATAAAAGGCCCGTAACTCCGCAAGCCCTTTCCTTCGGCTTACTTTAGCTTCAAATTATCTCTCACAGACTTACTTCAGTCGTTATTCATTGTATGTTGCACTGCATTTGGAGGAGGTAAGTTATATTTTCAACGCGACGGTCATTTGAATGAGAAGTTGTAGCTGGTCGTGTGGTTTGCTTTTTTCTCCATATTCTATATTCCATATCAGGCTTGTGTTTCTTAATGGAGTCTATCCTCAGAGTTTAGTCCAACATACACTTGTTTTCGTATTTTTTGTTTTCTGTAGTGATTTGCAAACGCACACGGTGTTATCACGAGTTGTTCACAATTTTCACTGCAGCTCACCTTTTCACTGTGCACCAAGGCGCCTCTTGAGGTTTGTTGCCTACAGAAATCAGAGGCCCAGTTCAGTATTCTCCTGCCTGACCAAGTCAATCACCAGTGAAATCACCATGTCAGCCGTAAAACGCAAGGCAACATCTGCTGCAGCGGCTGAAGAGCCCAGTGCCAAGCAGCAGAAGTTGGCTCCCATGAAGGAGAAGAAGGAGAGAGCTGGGGGCTGGCTGCAGGACCTTGTGACGAAGCAGAGGACAGAAATGAAGGAGCTGAAATTCAACAACAAGCGCCTTCGTTTTATATCTGAAACTAAAAAGATAAAGCAGGGCTCGGAGGGTGTCCTGTACTGGATGTCAAGAGACCAAAGAGTACAAGGTAAACACTTAGAACAACTTACAGCAGTGCACTGAGATTCCTGTTTTGGCTTGTATTTTCTCCATGTGTCCATTGTTTCCCCCTGTGTTTTAGATAATTGGGCACTGATCCATGCACAGCAGCTTGCCATGAAGGAGAGCCTACCTCTGCACATCTGCGTCTGCCTGCATGTCCCAAAATCAGAACTGTCCACTCTGAGACATTACAGCTTTATGTTGAAAGGTCTGGAAGAAGTTGCAGAGGTATTGACTTCATGATTTTTTGAATGCACTTACAGCCAGAAATTCCAGTAGTGCATTAGTCAGTGTGTCTATAGTCATTTGATTGACAGAAAAAACAAACATCACAGTACATTTACTGTATTCCATTAGCAAATAGACCAGATCAAGTAATACCACCAAATACTTGCAGGGTCTATTCACATTTTTTATTCAAGTGTTTTAAGCTGGTTAGAATCTACTAACATTTTTCAGTAGTTTTTGATCCAGGTACTTGAACCCACAACCAAGTCTCTAACTTTGTTGTTCTGCCCCTAACAAACAGGAATGTAAAACCTTAGACATCCAGTTCCACTTGCTGCATGGTTCACCGGGGGAAGTTGTCCCTAGCTTTGTGTCAGACTGCAGCCTTGGGGCGGTTGTGACAGACTTCTCCCCCCTCAGAGAGCCACTGCAGTGGCTGGAGGATGTCAAAAAGATGCTTCCGAAGGACATACCATTCATACAGGTAAAAACTCTGTCCACAAAGGGGAGAGAGTGTTGATGGGATGCTCTGCGTTCTGGGGCCTGAAAGTTCAACATATCCAGGATATCTTTTCGTTATCTGGCTTCACTAACCTTAACAGTCGATGCCGGTTATCCCAATCCAGTCATGAGCTTGTTCACATAAAAAAGGTGGTGTTTGCAGGATATGACCAATTGCAAACAGACAGCAGAGCATCATAAGCATGAGAAAACTATAATATTGGACAAATAGCCGATGACATAGTTAAACACACAATCCAGGCTAAAAGCAACACAGCTGCAGCTGCGACATGCAGGAAGTCAGAAAATTGCAGACAGTGTGAATGCCTAAGTAAACAGACGTCTACTATGAATGTGTTGCTTTGATGTATTCTTATAGCGTGTATGACAATTTTAGCCTTATTCTCAGAATCAGCTTTATTGCCAGGTATGTGTACACATACGAGGAAATTGACTCTGGATTGTACAATGCTCACGATGTGCTTACTTATACAATAACACAATAAGACAATTAAAATCAAACACGGCTACAGTATAGAGAACACACATCTATATATATATATATATATATATATATATATATATATATATATATATATATATATATATATATATATATATATATATATTATATATATATATATATATATATATATATATATATATATATATATATTATATATATATATAATATATATACACACACACTATGAACAAAAAACAGACAGATTGAGACAATAGTGCAATGAGCAGAGTGCAAAGGATGCAGGAGAAAATTATTATTACAATTGTTATTATTATGTACATGTCGGAGGTGGATGTGATATACAGGTGCACATATACATACATGCATACATGTACACAGTGTGATGAGTGCAAAGAATGCTGGAATAAATAAGTATTATCTGCAGGTGTTATGTACATCAGGTAGGTGGATTTGATATACAGTATATACAATATACAGTATGAACAATGCTGAAATAGAGAATGATGAATAAATAGTAAGTGGTAGCCAGTAAACAGGTGGCAGATTTACGGGGTTATTGCATATTCTCTGCTGTGTGTCGGCATTTTTACATTAAACACCTCATTCCAACTCACATTCAAGAACATCTGGTAACTTAAAGAAATCTGATTCATTTATTTTACACACTCAAAAATGTTCCAAACATTGTTCTAAATTAACTTCATAAAGCAATGAAACGAAAAATTCTATCATGCCATAAAATGTGCTCTAAAGGTGGTTGAAAGACTGTATTTCAACATTTACTTAAAACTCACCCACATTACCTGTGCCCAGATAGCGAAAGGGGGGGCGGTACATTTTGTTTCGTCCCTCATCCATGAGACTGTATTGCCTTTTTATGTGCCCATGTGTGCTGTCAGTATTTCTTCATTATCTGTTATATGAGTTAAACACCTCATTTTCCTTTTTATAGGTTGACGCCCACAATATTGTTACCTGCTGGGAAGCATCACCTAAACTTGAGTACGCCGCAAGGACAATCAGAGGAAAAATCAACAAGCTTTTGCCAGAGTTCCTCACTCAGTTTCCTCTGGTAGAGAAACACCCCTACACGGCTACAAGAACCACAAAAGTAAGTGCTGCAGTAACAGTATACTAACAGTATATTCATTTTCAAGGACTGGATCTGGTTGAGAGTCCTAAAAATGGTTCTCCTAAAAATGTTCCTTGAAGTGTTTTCTAAGATCAATACAAGGGAAAGTGAGCTGTCAGTGAGCTCATTGATGTGGCGTTTGCAATAAAGCACTTCCTTTCGACCTTCACCAGCTCCCCTCCTCTGCACATTATTTATTGACGAGTGAATATAAACAGTGGACTTTTTTGACTGTTCAAAAGTAAAATAAAAAAAATCCTTCCCAGCACTTGATGTTAAGGCTGCAGGGGTGTGCGCCTTCGCTGCAGTGCTTTGATTGATATGCCATTCACTGGTTTGAGTCCCCTGATAACATAAGCTAGGTGAAAGGCTCAGAACCTTCTTCACCTCTTTTGAAGTTTGCAGTGTATATTTTACTGTCACCTGTGACCTCAGCTGAATTTTCCTCTTTTCTCCCACCTTTACCGTACAGCAAGTAGACTGGGACAAAACCCTGGCCTCCCTGCAGGTTGACAAAACAGTTGGAGAGACGGAGTGGGCTAAGCCAGGCACCAAGGCAGGATTGGCCATGTTGGAGTCCTTCATTGATGTACGCCTTAAACAGTTTGACACCAAACGCAACGACCCAAATGCTGCAGCCCTCAGCCAGCTCTCCCCCTGGATCCGCTTCGGTCAGTAGTACCATGAAAAGGTGGTTAAAAAAAGGGTGTGATGCGTGTATTGGGGGCAACTCTGTATTCACTCTGGAGGTCCTTCAACCACAACAGTCAAACTTTAGACCTGACCTTAGTACAACTGCTACAAATTTTGTGTAGACTTAAGTCTGTTCTTACAGATGGTTGTCAGGGTATATTTTCTGTTTCTAGTAGCTTATTTCTACTTTTAAATTGTACTTAATTCTTCACCTTATTTTAGTGTTTACTTAATTTAATTAGCTCTCTTTCACTTCAGTTCTTTTTTTCTCACACACCTCTGTTGCAGACACAGCGGTATGCCCTGCCTCTTTCTGTGTCTTTCTCCACGTATGTGTCAGCTCTGTTGACTTTCTCCATAAAGCAGCTGAAAAGACACAGAACACGTCTTCTGGATTTTTCCACCCACAATTCTGTTTACAGCAGCAGATGTACCGCAAGTGGAGAAGGCGACATAGCCTATGAACATGAAACCAACTTGGTAGCTAACAAATGACATCTGCACTGATATGTTCACTGTCGCTTCAGTCCGTGCTTGTAAAATATTCACTGTGTACGCGTTTTGTAACATAATAACGTTAGATCTACACCTGTCCATTATCCCAACCTATAGGAGTAACTATTATAGTATAAGTTTATAAGTATAATATTCTAACATTCAATTAAAGGTATAATGTTAATTTATAATATACTGTTAATATAATCATATGAATTATATTATGCTAATATTTTCATTTTAATTTCATACAGTTGTTATACTATATATTTTACCACTAGTATAGTATTAATTCAAATTACAGCAGTTTCATTTTTGGGTTAGGGGGGATTACAGTAGTTTGAAGTATTTACTCGCACACACTGGATTAGTAATCTGGCGTACTGGGCCGACGCACCTTTGGGGCCGGTGTAATGTAAATTATTTATTTATATAACTATAAAACGGGCCAACGTTCGGCCCATAAAGCATGGACATCGGCCCACAGGATGATTTTCTTTACTGACACTGGACCCACCCCCTCTGCTCTCTACTTAGCAACTACTAATTTGTCCCGAGCAAATTGTAATCAAAACATTTAAATATAAATGTTGTTGGTCAGCGTCTAGTCAATGTGTTTGCTACGCAAACGGTTAACAGTCGCCGCAAAGTAGTGAGAGAATAACATGACACACCTGACCACGACACAGACACCTGTTGCTCTCTCTGCTGTCTCTGGCCCCCTCTCACAGAGACACTTTGCTCTGTTTGACTGTCTCTCTGTTCCAGGATGCTTGATTCCCTCTGAAGCGGCTGTGAGCTGAACTTTATCAGAGGTGCTGAAGTGAACATGTGTGTGGATGTGTGGTGATATTGCTGTCTGATCACAATGTTTTCAGTTTCGGTTTTCTACCTCTGATGAAGAGCAGTGAGCTCCTCTCATCCAGTACAGTCCCAGACGGGCACTAAAGGGGGAAGCAGCCTACTACCATATCAGCAGAGCAATAACGCAGGGTAATGCACAGCAGTGGGGCAGGTAGATTTTGTTAAAATATAATGACTTCATTTTCATTATATCTCGTAATATTATCTCAAATTATTATTGTGCAAATGTCAGAGAACACAGATATGTGGGAGAGATTTTTAATGTGCAGAAAGTTCTGAACATGAGCAGAAAAGCTGCTGAAACATAGGAGCTATTAAGGTGCAGGGGTATATAACTGAATTAAAATGAATTCATTTATCATTGAGGTGAAAAGGTGCAATGTGCACATTTAAATACTTTAGGTTACTTCAGTCATGCCTGCATGTGTGTTGACTCAGCAGGGATAAAATAAAATGAAAAACAGGAGAAACATATTTGACAGCAATACAGAATGCCTGAGAGCCTTACAGCACTATATTACACTATATTTTTTATTTTTTGAATGGTCACCTGAATTTTGTTTTTCCTTTTATATAAATAAAGACATTTCCTCAATGAATTGGTGCAGAACAATTCACCAGAATGCAGGAAATGATGTATTTAAAGCCCAAATTTTCCCCCTCTTCAATTAAAAACAATATATATTATCAGTAGTAATGATACAAATCATAATAAATGTATTTATATGGCCTATGATTTTTAATAATTTAAATGTAGCTTAATGATTTATAGGGTTCAGTTTGACAAATGGCATAATAAGGTAGCAGTTTTTCAGGGTTGATGCAAGTATGTCTCCAGAATGCAGGAAATTAAGTGTTTTCTATTTTGTCAACATATTAAAATATGTTGTTGTCTTGTTGTCATGGCCCCACTATTGTGCATTGTCAAGTCTCATGGGCTAAGAGTTTTGTCAAATCCCTAATCTAAGCCCTTAAGCAAGGACGGTGTAATGGTGAAATTTTTTGTCCCAGTCCAGCCCTGCACACACTATTCGTAAGTAATTTCTTGGGTTCGCACATATCTATTTTTAGGGGCATTTGTGAGTGAAGTACTCTCACTGTAGAATCCTGTATCTACATTGGATTACGGAGATATCCTGCATGCAGCTGACACTACCGTTAAACCACTGGATGGCATTTAACACAGTGCTATTTGAAAGTCAGCAGCCGTGATGCCAGATCACAGGCTTTAAAAGTTCCTCATACCAGCTCTTAACTGGGGAAGACACCCTTTTATCATTGCCTCCTTATTCTGTCCATCTTTATCTGTCTCTTTTCTGATCCTTTTCAACCATCTCTTCTTCCTCCCCTTCAGGCCACCTGTCAGCCCAGCGTGTGGCGCTGCAAGTTCAGAGCAGCGGGAAGAGCGCAGGTCAGTCCGTGTCCTCCTTCATCGAGGAGCTGGTGGTGCGCAGGGAGCTGACTGACAACTTCTGCTTTTACAACAAGAAATATGACAGCGTCGAGGGTCCGTTGAGTTATCAGTAATTACATCCTGTTCACACTGGAATGTGGTGTCATTCAGATGAGTCATCTGCTCACCAGCTGGATTCATTTGACTAAATTGATGTGTGTGTGTGTGTGTGTGTGTGTGTGTACTACTCAGGTGCGTATGAGTGGGCTCAGAAGACCTTAAAAGATCATGGCAAAGATAAGAGGCCCTATCTCTACACGTGTGAGCAGCTGGAGAAAGCAAAGACACATGACAAACTCTGGAATGCTGCTCAGGTACATTTAGTCTCTCTCAGGTGTTTTTGATGTAAACACATTTGCTCGCTTGTCCGTGTTGAGCTTTGTTTCTTACTGCTGTTTTTTTGGCTTTATCTCCTTTAGTACCAGATGATCACTGAGGGGAAGATGCATGGTTTCTTGAGGATGTACTGGGCCAAAAAGATTCTGGAGTGGACTTCTTCACCAAAGGAGGCGCTCTCAATCGCTCTGTACCTAAACGATCGCTATGAGCTGGATGGCCAGGACCCTAATGGCTTTGTCGGTGAGGACTTAGATTAAATTCTTATTCGTGCGTGTTATACTGATTTACTGAATTCGTTTTCACACATCTTCTCGCCCTCCCCGCTGTGTTTCCCCTCCTGTAGGTTGTATGTGGTCGATTTGTGGCATCCATGACCAGGGCTGGGGAGAGAGACCTGTTTTCGGAAAGATCCGCTACATGAACTACAAAGGCTGCCTTCGGAAGTTTGCCGTAGCCCAGTTTGAGAGAAAGTATTGTCCTAAAAACCTTTGAGGCATAAAATGTTTTGAAGGATAGGAATAAAATGCCTGACAGCATGTATCTCCTAAACCTTTACCTCAGGGAACAGCCTTTCTAACAGTTGATTTTCTTCTTTTTTTATTTTTATCTTGTTTTGACAAAAACATTCAGTATATTGTTGTTTAGACTGTTTATTTGACTGAATATTTAGACATGTTGTTTATGCTTATCAAGACTCTAAGCTGTTTTCTGGTAGGGTATTGGACAGTGTGCTGTTGCTTAACATTATATTTTGCTCTGTGGTGCCTACTTAGTAAGCAGAAAGAACTTTTTACTTTTTAATTATTGTTTTTTTTTCACAGTAAATTTTCTTTTCAAAAAGCTACCACAATACATGGTGTTCTTTTAGAGTAACTCAAAGGATTTGACTCCATTTTCTGAAAAATACCTCTTTTCAAACAAAACATACTGTACAACTGTAAACAAGGCGATTTGCTATCACGTATATATCAAGATCTCATTGTTCATTTAGAATATTCTTATCTGTAAGACCTGAAATGCAGCATATTTTTGATTTGATTTTTGACTTTTTTGATTATTCTTTACTCAGAAGGATACATCCACCCACAATCACGTTGATTGATAGCATTTGAATTTCATTAATAAATAATAAACTTCAATCAATTCTAAATTAATGAATTTAATACTAGAGTAGCTTGTAGTATTGTTATCTACAGGCTACTGATTCAAAATCTAATCAAATCGGTATATAAATGCTCTTTTTAACAAAACACATTTTAATGATGGTCAACAAAATAATTTGATTATTGAAACTCATGTTCTTTAATCCAAAATAGAAAAGACAAATATATATACTGTATAAAACACTTGTATTTGCAGGGTTTGGGAAACATCACAGTTACAAATGTGGTTTTATTGAGCACTGATGTGATTAAGCACAGAAACAAAAACCACTTCTACCAAACCTAATTAACTAGTGTATAAAAACATTCCCTTCAGCAAACAATGCACTTTAAACCATTTCGCAAAATCCAATATCGAACTCCTCTATGCTATGGGCTTTTGCTGTCTTACTACATTTCAGAGGAAAAAGATATGTCACCCAAGAATGTGCTTTTTTGTGCTGATTAGCTGAAACCAGTTTGTATGGTTACAAGGAAAGGAATATTACAGTGTGATATTTTATTCTATAATTTACTGGTTCAAGTTTCTATCCTACAAGCTGCTAATCCTTCAAATGCTGTTGTAGATGAAGAGTAAATCAGTTCTTGAAGATTAGTGGTTGAAAAGCAGCAGGACTATGAGTCATATTAAAGACAAGAAGTGACAGGAATTATTTTCCTTGCGGAAATGAGATGTGTTGCATAAACACATAAAGCAGCATGTTGAATAAAATACAATCATGTTTAAGCAGGTTATCAATTATATTTTAACTTGTCGAGTCTCCTGCAAGAAAATTGCAACATTTCTTAGTACAGAGATTTGGTAGTGATGTGTAGTTTCACACTAAGCTGTTATTGCCTTATATTACATGTGCTCCCCTACCAGGTACACAATAAATTCATGCTTACAGTGGAGGATGGTGTGGTTATACAAGCTGACAAGGATGCCCATATTTAGATGTTCTTCTTCTGGCAAACACATGAGCAGTGTTTCATGTAAAGAATTGTTTTATCCAGAGCTCTAACAATAGGCTCACTGGAATACCAATATTTCATTTTAACACAGAACATTGCATCAACAATGACTCTAAGAGGATGTTGCTGGTGATCTTCAAGCCAGGGGAACTGGCTCTCCTGCTTTATCAAATAGATCGTACTGAAAACTACTTAAAGTCACGGCTTTGTAAGAATACAATCACAGCTCTTTTTACACTGAGGTTTAAGCTACCTATTACAGCTGATATTGGGTTTCTCATAGAAAAATGTGCGGGAGACTTACAGGGTTTCACAAAGTTATAAGAATGAATTAAGTGCACAGCTCAAATTTGCTCAGCTGTGTAAATTTACCAATAATCTGGCTTGAGCAGCCCAGAGTGCTTCTCACATGAAAGCTTTGTGTCGTGCTCACAGTTTCACTTGAGTAGTTCTGTTGCTACCTCAGGTGGATGTCAAACAAAAAAACATACTACTAGGTCCAGTTGTTTTAGAAAATCAACTACAAATCTTTAAGACTAAAAGTCTACAACCTTTGTGAGGCTGTACTTAGGCACAGCCGTGCTTTCAACTAAATGCTGACATCACAATGTCAATGTTAACATACCGATTTTTCTCAGGTATCATGTTTACTGCGGTCGCTATATTTGGCACGTTAGCACATTTTCTAATTAGCACTAAATAAAATAATAGTTGAGGCTGATGGGAATGACATTAGTTTTGCAGTTTAATCATAAATTGAAGTGTTTTACCAGACAATTACATGAAAACAAAAGAAAACTCAATAAAAGAATGGGATGACCAAAATTATACACAATTTCATGGCAATCCATCTAATAGTTGGCATATCAGTAAAAACACATGTGAACCTCTGTCTGACAGATTGACATTGTTCCTAGAGCTATGCCATCTTTTCACACTAAACTGTAAACAAAGTCAGTCATAAATCATTTTCTATTCTCATGTATCATAGTTTCTTTATTCAGTTAGGCATACAGTTTTCCAGGTGTAATTGATCTGTAAGACCTGAGATATAGCATATGTTGCCTTACATTATTTTTACTCAAAAGCATACATCCACCCACAATCACTTTTAATTTAATTTAATTTAGAATGAAGCAACACTTGAACACTTTGAAGCATTGTTATCAAAAAGCTATTGTGACAGATAAGTGACATTTATCTCCAGAGATCTTCCTTTGTCCACTGTGCGCAACATTGTAAAGATGTTTACAGCCCATGGCACTGTAGCTAATCTCCCTGGAGGTGAACAAAAGAGAAAAATTTATAAAAGATTGCAACAAAGGATTGTTCAAATAGTGTATAAAGAACCTTGATCAACTTCCAAACAAATTCAGGCTGACCTGCATCAATAGGGTAAAACACTGTCATCTTGCACTATCCGTCGCCATCTGAATGAAAAGGGAGGACCTAGGAGGAGCCTGCTGCTGGCACAGAAACATGAAAAAGCCAGTGTGGAGTACCCAAAATCCTTCTGTGAGAATGTCCTGTGGACAGATGAGACTAAAATAGAGCTTTTTGGTAAAGCACATCATTGTGCATCATCATGAGGCCTTCAAAGAAATGAATAGGGTGCCTACAGTCAAACATGCTGGAGGTTCACTGATGTTTTGGGGTTTCATATTGCCGCTTCAGACACTGGATGTCTTGACTGTGTGCATAACATTATAAAATCTGATGACTACCAAAGAATAATGGTTTGCAGTGTCAGAAAGCTGGGTCTCCATCAGAGGTCTCCAATGGTTTAAGACAAAGCACTGAGAGTTCTGAAGTGGCCGGCAATGAGTCCAGATGACATGCAGACAGACAGGCAAGGGTGCCCATATTTTTGGCCACGACTGTACATGGTGAAATTGTTTCTTTGTTTCTCTGTATTAATTGTGCTTATTATTGATCGGGAGTCTGCAAAGGGTGTTTTATTTGGAAAATCTGTTCCGTGTTTGACTTCCTGCCCAGTTCGATCTGCTCTGCGTCGCTTCAGGCTGCTTCGGTCAAAATAGACTTGCTGCGTATTGTCGGCGAAGCGGAGAGCAAGAGCTGCATCTGATGTGAGCGCAAGCATTGACTAGATTGTTGACCAGTGAATAGACTAACCAAGACAGTTTTGATAAGTTTTATTTGGTTTCTGTCGAGTTTGAAGGAAGTATGTTTTACGATGAGGTAACAAGGTGATTAGTTCGGTGCAAGAGCAGACTAAGTTAGTCATTGGGAGTATGCAGGAATAAAGATCTCTAAACATCCAGACCTCCCGACAAACGCTTTGTCCATTTGTTTGTATTTGTCTGTTTGATAAGGAAAATAGGTGTAAGCACCTGTGTACTTTTACATTTTGTGAGTTTATTTAGTTTATTTATTAGTTTAAAAGCTAAGACAGCTTGTGTAACGTAGCGACCGCCGCTCAAACTCCCAGCTGAAACTACGAAAGGGAAACCAGATCCATACCTACTATTGGACCAGCCTACCAAGTGATATTACTATACAAGAGGCCTACAGGTCGGGATTAGCTGGTTAGCATGCTAACTTCCGTAGATAACAGAACTGTTACTTCTTCACATTCTGCTGATAATGTTAGTTTATTTTCTGGCCATATTTTACGCATTATACACTAGGAATAGAAAAAGACAAATATTTGCAGTATCACACACTTGTATTTGCAGGGTTTAGATTACATCATAGTTGCAAATGTGGGTTTATTGAGCGCTGATGTAGTTCAGCACAGAAACAAAACGCACTAATAGCAAATCTAATTAACTGCACCCTCAGTAAAAACAATCCCTTCAGGTAATAACACACTTCACACTGTAGGCTACTGCAAATTATGGAACCTACTGTATGCTATGGGCTCTTTTGTTGTGTTACATTTTAGAGGAAAGAGATATATGTCTCCCAAGACTGTGCATTCTTGTGCTAATTAGTTGAAACCAGTTGGTATGGTTATAGGGAATAAGAACATCAAAGTGTGATATACACCACACATGAACCTCGTGGTGGCAATAGAGGAAAAATCCATGGATCAACAAAGTCATTAGGATGCATCCCCTGGGACCATAACTGTCAAAGTGTATATACAAGATTTAATGGCAAATAATCTATTAGCTGTTGAAAATACATCAGACTCAACCAAAGCGGTGGATCGAGTGACAGGCTGACACTGTTGTCCCTAGAGCCACAACACTAGCGTGGCTAAAAACACAAAAAGATGAGATGTTGGACTATGCCAACCATGACTTTCTCCTGCTTTCCTGAGTTTGCAGTGTGAGTCATTTCAGCACAAAGACAAGAGACTTTTAAACAGGAGGAGAATGCAATCACAGCAGAACTCCTGTGTCCTGAGATTTACTTGTCTTTTGTGAAATAGCTTGTATAAAAATTGAGTGGGGCGCTAATCTCACTGACTAAGACTGGCATAACAAGGAAAAATGACAACAGTGAAGCGTTGCCAGAGTTTAATCAATGTGCTGTTGATAACTTCTTCCCTCTTTTATCTACCAATATACTTTTTGCTTACAATGACATTCGCTTTATTGTTGTAAGTACATTTTTCTGCAAGTACGTGATCTTATTGAGTGAGGTGCCCAGCTGAATAATGTTGTGGAACAACCTTGACACTCCAATACTGGTCTGTACATGCAATTTACAGGAGGGAAGGAGATAAAATGGCTTGAAATGGTGTTTCTTAACATTTTAATTTACTGGCCAGGTATCTTTATAATAAAATTCATTCCTCACATGCCCACATTGGCCCTGGAATCTGTGGTCGTGCATTAGTATTCAGACATTGTTGTTCAGTGTTTTTTTATTCTCTTCCTGTTCAGGATCACAAGAGAAGGAGGTGATGGCATTCACTATGTGCTGGCCATGGTAAGCCAAATGTTGAGGTTTGTAATATACCAAACCCGCACATATTTGGACTGTGAGATGACACCATCACACACACACAGAGCACAAACAAACCTCAAAGAAATAACCTGAGTTATTGCAGGTTTATTCCCTGTGAGGCAACTGTGCTAAACAGTGATTCACTGTTCAAAACAATACTCACAAGGGTCATGGATGGTCATGACTGACATCTAGAGGGCACTAGCACAGCTCTGTCTTCAGTTATAAGGCCATGCTGTCTGAGCTGTTGAGAAATGTAACATCAGTTGAGTTCAGAGCTAATAACCATGACATCAGATCACAGGAGAGGTTGGTTTTAAAAGTTCCTCATACTAACTCTGAACTGGGGAAGGCTAGTACAATGCACCTTACTGCTGGAAGGAACTGTAACGCAGCTTGAAGTAAAAGACACTCATTCTTAGAGACTTTAAAGCTTTACTAGCGTATATTTCTGATCTTATTTGTGTTTGCTATAATTTGTGTGTGTGTGTGTGTGTGTGTGTGTGTGTGTGTGTGTGTGAGATGTTGCTGTGATCTTGTGTACATGTAATTTGTTCACCAAATCACCAAAGTTATTACAATTCATCCTGAGGGGGGCATCAATGCGTATACCAAATGTCATGGCAAACCATCCAGTTGCTCCCAAAACATTTCACTCAATACCACATATGTCAACCTCATGGTGGCGCTAGAGCACAAATCAGTTGGAGACATTGCCTGTGAACCATGAATATCTACCAATTGTCATAGCAGTCCTTTAAATCAGCCCATCCTCACCATAAAAATGGCTGTAGAGGTCGATTGTGCAGCAGCTTATTATGACCCGTATTTATGTTTATTGTTATGCCGCGACCTTTAGTGGCCATATGATGGGAATACAAGAGAAAGTCAAGTAATGTAACCTAACACGCAGTTTTTTTGCCTAAAGCTAACCAAACTGTGATGATTTTATAACCACATGTTTAACGTGTCGTGACTTGCGTCGCATACTTCGGTAGCCTGTTGCTGGACTCGCACTTTCCCCTGGTCATATACAGTATGTCGTTTTGGTACAGTTGACAATGGACTTATTTTGTCGTTTAGGTATGAAGATGTGTTGCTTTAAATAGTTGTTGAGAAATTTCAGTCTGGACTAAAGCAGTGCACCCACCAACTGACAATGTCATCCCTAACGAGGCTAAAGATAGTTATAGTGCAGCTTTAGGTTTAGTTTAAGAAATGATTTGATGGTATGCATGCAACAAAATGTACATCCTAAAACTTCAAAGTTTTGTAAGCTCCCGCCTTCAGCTGGATGTTGGGTTTTTGGATGTACAACAGTCTTCAGGCTGCCTATGCTGCTACTACTGAATACTAAACCATGGTGCTGGTGCACAGGGCTGCTGAGCCTGTCCCTGCTCTGGTCTCTGCTTAACACGTCAATCCAAGGACATATCAGGCTCATATCTTTTTTCTCAACTGCTATTCTTTTTTTAATGACCTCAGAGCCCCAGTCAGAACCATCAGTGTAAGTCCCCCATCTTCACAATACGCTCAAACTCATGTCATTATGAAACACCTCTGCAGTGAATCATATCTCCTCCTACACCTTCTTGTGTCTGCTATGCTTTGTGCTTCTACATTTCCTCCTGTCCTTATACTTGTTTCAAATGATCATTTTATTGTCATAAGAATATTTTAAGAGTGCTGTATCTCTTCATTTTCCATCCCCTATAATCTGCTGCTTTAATAGAGCTGGTCTGTAAGTTTTGTTTTTACATTACCTGTGTCAGTTAAGATTCTAGATGAAAAATTGTAACTCTCTGTTTACATTATGTTGTGAGTCAAAACATGTCAGGATGATTCATATAAGTGACTTTATATCAATTTGAAAACCAGCAATGTGAGGCCACTTTGCAATTCATCCCTCCTACAACTCCTACTGAGCATCACATTGCCTTTTTGATTGTTTCCAATTCTGGCATTTTATGGTTTTGAACATGTAGAAATTTCCAGATATCTGCTGAACTAAAAAGTCAAAATGAAACACATCATACTTCTCATTTGGGTTGATATGTGCTTTAATTTCACAGCGCGTGACATTCTGCTCATACAAGTCTTTAAAGTTAAATGATACTGTCTGCTCCGTATTGTCACATCACACAGTGCCACGGGTGGTAATAATAACCGCACTCTTGAATGAATACCATTATTGGGTGATGCTGTGATGCGGCCTTCTGAACGAGTCTATTTGCAGAGCCGGTGGGTAAACAGTCTATTCTGTTATGGTGATGGAAGTTGTGAGTAGTTTGCTGTTCATTAGTGTTGGTGTGGCACACTGACAATATTGTGTCATTACAAAGTCAGTGTCCATCATTATTGTTCATTATTACATTTTTTCCATATTATTGACCCAGTGACAGCATCTTTCCCCTTAGTTTCTACCCCTCATAATCATCATCTCCATTTGTAAAAATTAGTTTTTCCCCTGCACTGTGTGTCACCCAAAGTTGAGATGAGACAGTCTAGTGCGAAGCTTCTTGTGGCTTGTAGCAGATCTCACAACTCATAAATAACTGGTATTGTTTGGGTAGCACTTTAACCATGATGTTTACACAGAAGTCCTGGAGCTGGTTTCTCTACAGGAGTCTAAACATAAAAAACAAGTGCAAAGACTCGTAATACACTGTTTCTGAGTCAAACCAGTAATAAGAATGATAACTCTGCTGGCACATCTCACTAACAGCACTGATGTTCGAGAGCAGGTCATGCAGTCGCATAAACTATTTCAAGGGTACACGCTGTGAAAAACATGTATGCTTTTAAACAGAAAACTGCATCAGATACAGTGTATTAACACAACAGACGATAAATATAAACATTTCCTATATACAGGTGCTGTCTTCAATACAATTAGCAAAATGTTGAAGCACTTTATTCACTACATGAAACTAAAGTGAAACCTTCACGTTTTTCTATCAGGAAAGCAATACTTGAATGTGATCCTAAACTTTTCCTATTAATTCAGCTTCAAACAATATGAAGAATTACTAATATTGTAGAAGTAATTACACAGTGCAGTTATCAAAGAAATATGTGTGGAAATGTGGCAGTTGGAATATTAAACCATTATGCCTTAAGAATTCAGAATATAATTTAAATACTTGTAAGGCACATGACTAAGCTTTGTCACTGGTTATAAATACCATAGACAGACCATCATGTTTATTCCTCTCCTTCACTCAATTGACTTTCATTTTCACCTCTTATTCAGTCCTAGACAAATGTTCTTGCTTTTAAACAGCAGACATTGTGCATTGTTCATTGTTTGCCGTGAAAGCGTGATGATGTTGGCACTCTGAGCTGGAATGCCTGGAAATGTTATGCTTCACATTATACAGTATATACAATAAATAAGTTTACTTAGTACACAAATAGAAATTATTTGAGAGAGTCAATGAGTTATATTTCCCATGCATAAAAAATGCTGTTGTATCATTTATATGATAATTTCATTGTTCAGCCACACATTGAACTCAGACAGATCGATGTGCTCCGTCTCATCATCTTTTTGCTTCATTCAGTATGTTGGCCCTCCCTCTAAATGGGATTTGAGCTACTGTATATATTTCTGCAGTCTGGATTTCCAGATACAGTAGCAGAGTGTTCAGTATGCAGGCATCCTTATGTTTTTAAGTGCTTGTCACATAACCTTTGTGCACGTGCAGGGTAATGTCTGGTCAGCTTCGTCTGACATCCCCTACCACTTACAGGGTAATATTCTTCCATTTGGGGCTAAGACCTTCTCATTTGAAGGTCTGTGGGCTACTTATCTGTACGAATTGGTTAAAATTAAGGGAAAAAACAACATAAAGTGTCTTAGTAAGTGCCTCTAAGTCCTTCCAAAAGATATTTTCTCATTTAGCGTGTTGATGGTGGTGGCAATTAAAAAAAAATACATTTACATTTATTTAGCTAATTCAGTTCAGTGGGGTTAAGATCCGGTAACTGTGTAGGCTGTAGGATATGATTCACACCATTTTTAGGCTCATTAAACCATTCAATGACCCCTTATTCCCTGTATAAGTTGCATTTCTCTACTCATTTATTCCGTTTTTCCATTTCATACTGTTGGGAATTGTCTCGCTCAGTGTGCTGCGTTGGGTCATCTGTAAGCTGGAGCGAGTCTGCCAGCTGTTAGAATAACAGGTAACGTGACTGAACATTTCTCTGAACCTGGTGGACATTAGGTTGTAGAGGATGGGGTTGATGGCAGAGCTTAGGTAGAAGCAGACTCCGGAGATGATGTGGACGTACTCGAAGACCTTGTGGTGCTGCTTGGACGAGGTGTCCATGTAGCTCCACATCAAGCGGTCCACGTGGAAGGGAGCCCAGCAAAGGCCGAACACAACCACCAACACACCTGGACAGGTCAGATGGAGAGTTTAGGTGAATAATAGTCAACTGGATAGATGCAGTGACAACAGGCAAATGGAAGCACACACACACACACACACACACTTATAACACCCCTGATATTTCTAGACATGTTGAGAGTCATGATGTCAATCCAATCATCAGCATGTGACAGACAAGAAGACAAAGCTGTGACAGATGGACATGTAAGTTAAAGAAATATTATGTAATATTTTTGTCTTAAAATAACAGCTTCAAAATCATTTTGATGGCACACTGATTTGTAACTGGGTGAGAGACATCACTAAGTTTTCTATGGCACTCAGTAAGGTTGAAATCCCGGGCAGGATTTCAACCAGGGTAATGCTGTACGGCACCACATCCACAACAAAACTCTTCAGCAAGCAAGCTATAAGAAGAAGCAAAGATTAAACAATGTAGAATGTAAGTTCTTTGGTACGGAAGCTCTAAGTGGCCATTGTTTCAAACTGGATAATTATCTCCAAGTCTCGAGATAACAAAACAGTAGTTTACCCCAGTGGTTTAATGGTGATATCAGGGTCACTGGTTAGTTCAGATGGTAGAGCTCAGGACTCTTAGAGTTGTGGGTTTGATTCTCACTAAACACTAACATTTTTTCTAATTTTATTTTTTCATAATCCTCTTCGACAAAGTTCTTATGAAGAGACTGTTCACATGCTCTCAATAAAGCATGTGCTGGACTGTTTCCCGGCGATTGGTCCACATCCATCTACCAATGGACTTTTCATTTTCTCATCATTCCCAGCCAAAGGAAATTCATCCGCTTCTCAGTCAGGGGAATCCATTTAACGTTATACATTTCCTGGTGGCTATTACTGAACCTTTGAAATGGCCATTGGGAAATGTGTGATTGGATTCCCCTGAATCTCTTCATAACAACTTTGTTGAAGAGGATAATAAAATGAAATGATGAAAGCAGGAGTTAAACCCACTCTGCCAAGTGCTCTGAAATTATCCTAAAGAAACGCACCCCAGTATTCGGCTATGGTTTGTATCTGAAGTTCGCGAGAAAATTATCCAGCTATCACAGGAAAACGGAGTAAAAAAATATTTGAATGGCTGCTTAGGGCTTCTGTACTTTGGAAGAAACTAGTTCTGTATTCTCAGTATGGATATCATGGCAGAGGATGCAAAGAGACTGAAGATGTTAAAGGAAGTGAGGAAGAGAAAGAGTGACCTAGCAAGACCGGACAAGAGTAAATATTGGACTGGCTTGGACTAGTTTCAGCTAATAGAGCTGAAATGCAGGACAGATGCAGAGCTGGCAATCTTTCTATTGGACTAGTAGCTTATTAGCTGGCTTGCTGAGTCTTCTGGTGTTGTTGCTCATTCGATGTGTGGCTATGTTAGCAAAGTTGTCAAAATCAGCCAGAGACACAGCTTTAGCCGCTAGCTATAAATCTCAAGTTGATGTTAGCAAACTTACTAGATAACGCACTTAGACATCAGTAATGTTACTGTAAGTGCTCTTGTGTCAGTTGCTGTCTAGTGTTGTTGGCTAGCTTGCAACCCGAGTTTTAACATTGTGCTGCTGCTGGTGGAGAGTGCCACCAGGCAAGCGGGCAACATAACCGGGCTCAGCAGCCTCTATGGATGTAACATTAACTAAGAGGTGAAGAGACAGAAGAGGGTGTTTACAGTGGAAGTTAAGAAGAGAAAAAGAGAGTGACCAAGCTAGAGGCTGCCGGACGTTACGAGAGCTTTATGAAATTAAAGGCTGCTAGACAGACACCAAGCTGGCTTTATTTCTGTGTACACAGTTGGACTTGGCCTGTGTTAGCAAAGTTGGCAACTTGTTAGCTTTTGATCGCAATGTAATCATAACAATGCACGTGTACAACCGTCATTATTTATTATTATTATTAAGGGTGCAAAATCGCTCAAATTAACACATCTTACATACTGTTGCTTTGAAAATAGTTAAACTGAAAAGAAAAATAAATGCATATGTGAACAATGGACACACATACACAAAGTCGATTTAAACTCAGTTTTCTGCTCCTTAGCAGATTGGAGAAAACATGACTGAAATGACACCTACATAGCATTTTGGTGACTTGGAGATTGCGTTTGTTCAGCTTCTGCATGTGGGACCTGGAGAGACTTTCTGGTCCAAAGTTACCCCTCGTGTCCACCACAGTCCTCACCCTCTCCCTGTGTAGCTGCAAGCCAATGAGCAGGTAGAGAATGCTAATCATCAGCATGGGGAGCAGGAAGAAGACCAACGTGGAAATCAGGATGATCAGGTTGTACATCCAGATGGGCTTGACCACATCTGATGATGGAGATGTAACAAAGGGGGGGTTAGGTAGATTTGTCAGTCAAATCATGATCCCAGGTGTATGCATAGCATCATATACAACTGCGAAACCTCTTAGCCCTTTTAAGCCATGCTAGCAGCATTGCTCTAGGGATGGCAATATTGGTCGGTTAATCACTTTGGTCCAGACTAAAATATGTCAAATGTGTAATATGTCTATCACTATTAGATGGATAGTTGTAACATTTGTGTTTACCAGAAGTGAATCCTACTGACATTGGTGATCCCCTGATTTTGTTTCTAGCCCCATTATCAGGCTAACATTTGTTGTTTTTTGAATAAAATTTGGATTTGAAACATTGTACTAATAGCTACAATTAGCAAATGTTACACTACAGTTACTCATTCAGCTGACGCATTTATCCCAAGCGACTGACATTTGCTTGTCAGAGGTCACATGCCACTGGAGCAACTAGGAGTTAAGTGTCTTGTTCATTGGTTGATGTCGCAGTGGGAACTGAACCCCGATCTCCCACACCAAAGGCATGGGTGTCTTATCCACCGCAACATCGCCAACTCAGTAATTAGTAATTGTACATCATACATTTTTTATAACGTTAAACCTCCTTAACATCTGCATGTTAGCACTGTCATTGTGAACACATTAGTATGTTGACATAGCCTTCAGCCTTACTGAGCTCAGAGCATGGCTGTAGACACTTATGAATAGCAAAAATAAGATTTTTATTCTTTACGTACAGCAGATGGCTGATCGGGGAAACTGTCGTCCAAACCTTGGAGGGAGCACCCAAATCCCGTGCAAACTGGTATTTGGCACAGCACACAGCATGGACAGCCCCCACAGCATGTAGATGACCCTCCTGACGTGAGCACGTGTGGTCATGTGTTTGACTTTGAGGGGGTGCACCACCGCCATGTAGCGTTCCACGCTGAGCGCTGTGACGTTGAGGATGGAGGCGAAGCAGACTGTCTCAAACAGGAAGGTTTTGAAGTAGCACCCTCCCTCCCCGAGCAGGAAGGGGTAGTTCTGCCACATCTCATAGAGCTCTAACGGCATTCCCAGCAGCAGCACCAGTAGGTCAGACACGGCCAGGCTCAGCAGATAGTAGTTAGTGGGTGTCTGCATCACCCTGTAGCGCAAAATGACTGCGCAGGTCAGGGAATTGCCCAGTAAGCCTACCGTGAAGATGGTAAGGTAGGTGAGACAGACGGGAAGGAACACTGGGGACCTTAGAGGGCCCAGGTGCCTGACCAGGTACTCCTCCTCGCTTAAGCATAAGTCATCCAGATCTGCTGTAGCGTTAGCCAACACCCAAGAGATATTCATCCCACACACCACAGCACCTTCGGGGCAGCCTATGTCACTGAAAACTGTGGCACCTATTTCGAAAAGGGTTGCAAGGGAGCAGTTCAGCTCCGGCATGTTGCTGATTGGCAAGACGATTTTTCAGCTTCTAAACCTAATGAAAAGAATAAAGAGGAGACATTTTATAAATTAAGTTCAGGCCACTCAGCACAAGGAGTATTGCAGTATAATGTCTTCTGTGGTTCTGGACAGAGATTTCCAAATTTTAAAAAAAATTACCCTGATGATGTCATAGTGATGTCATGAGGGTTATTTTGGCTCGAGACACAAACTGGTATGTAGAGTTTTCAGATCAGATGTATTTTGTAATTCAAATATATAATTAACTCTCTTCTTAAAAATATTAAAAATATATTTTGATGAAATATATATATTTTGCTTTTGATGAAAATTGCACACACTTAAATACATATATTTGTGGATTTCTTTTACATTTCTTTAAAACAATACATATTTATGTGTGCATCAGAAATACATTTGTGAATTTTTTTTATCTGTGTTTTTGTTTTACCATTATATTTTGACCAAAATCTACTCCAAAATTACTGGAATACTCCATTGAGCTACAAAGGTAGGTCAAACATTACACTGTTACCTTGCAATCTCAGAACCCATCGGCTATCATCTGACAATGATAAAAAAGATAATCAATAGGGTTCTGAGACTGATAAAAAAAAAAAGCTAAATCGTTGTCAGTTGATACTTGTTGGGTCCTGAGGTGCATTTTAGCCAATGCATTCAGCCTGTTTTCTTCTGCTGTTTACCTGGATGCAGCCAAAGCCTGCTCAAACATGATTGGTCTTACATAGACTAAAAAGGGACGGAAACCAGAACACCTTCTTCTCTCTCATTTGGTGGGTGTATCAGAGGTGTAACCCAATCAGCAGCAACATTTATATAAACCTCGCCCCACTAATAAACTAAAAAAAATTATTTCATGAGGCTTAGAAGAACACAAAGAATGGCCATCTCGTATTTCCAGCACTTGCCTAACTCAACAGGGTGTTCAACTCACCACCTTGTCTGTTTAAATAAACGTTTTGCTGCGTTTTGTCAGGGCTGAACGTGCTCCTGGTTTGTTCCACTATGAAATGGTGATAAACAATTACTTATCACTTCTGTGTCTATTTTTTGCAACAATAGTAGTGTCACAAAATGTATTGTAAAATTGTATTGTTTTTCATAATTTTCTTAAATATCATTGGTATATTCTCTTGTCCTCCCACAAAAACACTAACAATGCAGTCACAGTTGTCTTATTAGGAATTTATGTTCCGCAGACTCCAGAGAGACTTTTGTTTAGATTCCCACACTGAGTTTGTTTATCCATTCAGCATGCAATGAGTTATTAAGATAACTTCTTGTCAGGAGCAAAGAAAATACACACCTTCAGTTTGTGGGCGCCTTGAGGGCTTTATCCTCTTCTTTACATGATGAACAAGATTTGAAGAAATGTGAGAAGTTGTGTTATCGTCATATTTGTCTTCATCCTGGGCTTTTTCTGGCTCTTTATCTTGTCTGCTTTGGTGCTTCAGTGCGTCACTGCTCCCTTGATTTTCCGTATTTGAGTTCTGCAGTTTACCCCACCTCTCTCTCTCTCTCTCTCTCTCTCTCTCTCTCTCTCTCTCTCTCTCTCGCTCTTCATCACCAAAGCATCTTGTTTGCAGCCTCGACCATTAACCTCGACTTCTTTATCTCTCTCCTTCTTTTGATCTTTCTCTGTTTCATACACACACACACACACATCTAATCATCCCCCCATCTGTTACTGTTTCTATTGAAAGACCACATATTGCAGTGATGTGAAAATTAAAGTTGAGATTGCGTTGACCTTGCAACGTGTGTGTGTGTGTGTGTGTGTGTGTGTGTGAAGTTGGGGTGTATGAAAAAGAAATACATATGTTACTATTCCCTTTTTTCCAAGTCAAAGACAAAACAATAATCAACAATAAATATTCAATAATAAAATAAGAATGAAATGAGAGGCAAGAGGTCTTGCCAGGTTCTGGCATGAATGTTCAGAAATTGTAGAATCCTAAATTAAATCCTATTTTTAGTGTAGCTCAGAGACTCGGCAGTAAATGGTGACAGTACCTGTGGATGCAACAAACAACAAAATAAAATAACAATAAAAATGTGAGTCAAATACAAAAATAATATCATTTTATTTCAACACAATGTAGATCAGACCACAGCTTAAAAGCTTTTGGTTTGTCATGCATCACACATTTTCTTTTATACCTTTTTGTAATGCATGGAATGTGACGTAACAAAATATTTATGGTTCCAAGAGGATGAATTGTAATAACTTTGGTGATCCCTTAACTTTTCACATCAGCTCAAAATGTAGTCCAGTACTTTGGTTTATGACCAAATACCTGCAAAACTAATACATTCTCATCAGGGTCGGTTAAACTTTAGTGCTAATTAGCAAATGTTACAATGCTAAAGTGCTAAACTAAGATGGTGCGCATACATACATGCTTTGCATCAGCATGTTAGTATTGTCATTGTGTTGCCATGCTACTGTTAGCATTTAGCTCACTGTGCCTAAGTACACAGAGTAGCTAGCTTGGCTGTAGAGCCTTCATTCTTGTTGGGTTACTAATCAATAATTATTAAAAGCTATTTATGGGTCCTGCCTGGACAAACATTTATCTGTATGCTATATTTCAGTCAAATACAAACACAATGATGATGACACACAAGCAACTGGCCAATGAGAAGTTGTGTTAGCATGGATCCATACCATGCGGCGTTGGTGGGGTTGTGTTGTTAAGGTACCGGTGAAAAAATAAAATCCGATCCAGGAAGTCCAGGTTGAATAACATGCATTAAAATTCTTGTCAGGCGCCAAAATACTGCACAACGGTTTGTACAACTCACAGACAGCAATGTACAAATCTGAAAAGTTATTATAGCAGCACTATTTTATCTTTTGTCGTGACGCAAAGTAGTCAGTAGAAATATGCTGTTCATGTTACAAATCCGCTAGGAATGTCTGCTTGCATGTATTTTGACCAGCCATTGGCGTTGCCGAATGACATCACATTGCATTGCAGCAATATTTGAGCCTTGCCTTATTTTTGCTGGAGCCCCTTGCATCAGAACCCGGACTGTGCTGATGGACTGTCTCAATCCAGCTTAACGAGAAGGCCTTTTTCACTCAGGGCTACTATCAGTCTGAAAGCAGCTTTACTGAACTGACAACAATTAGCAAGTTGGTACATATAGTGACCAGGAATCAAACCCCTTGGGAACGTCTTTTCTGCTTCTGCCAAACTGATGATAAAATAAGTCAAACTACACGCATTATTCACCATGGAAACAGTCTTGTGCATATTTTATAGTGAGTTTTGTTGTTATTTTCAATTTGAAAACATAATTAGATGCAGCCATATCTAAGCAGCAATGCATGATCAACATAGTCTCATTACATTTTATTTCATCATATCTGCAGTGACCCTCCGGAAGAATGAAAATCAGGGTAAAGATATCTTGTGAATAGCTTTGATTTCAAGTGATTCATGCCTTTGAGTACTTCGTCTTCCTGCATTAAACATATAGAATGTGAGTTCAGACCAGATGCATAACAAGGGTGCAAACTACAGGCTTGGCTCCTCTTAATAAGCATTGAGCTCCCCTAAAAACATAAGTTGTGAAATTGTGGGGAGTCTCTAAAATATTGACAGCACACTATTTTTGACTGGATTTCCATTTTTCTGTATCTTCATCATCATGGATCATGCGTAACATTAGGCTTTCATTGATATACGATTGATGCTTGAGGGTGATTCATCACTAATTCACTTTAATAAAGATGGCAGCATGCATGCTATTTTTGTCACCACTGAAGCATGGTGATGCAACATCATAAACATCACTCACTTTAACTCAAAGATAAGGGGAAAAAATAAACTTTCTTAGTCAATCAGTCTGCACGTCAAATCACCATAATTCATTTAAGATAAAGCACTAGGCGAAACACTGGAAAAGCTTTGTACAGCAAGCATCCTCAAGGCTCAGATGAATATTTTCCCCACTGCAAACCAAAAGCCCAATTAATAAGAAGGACTGCTTATGTATGTGTACATAGGAGTGCTGATTTGATATGCTGATGATTGCTCAGCTAATAGACCATCCCAATGAGAAACATCCTACGCACTACATTTGCAGACAAGCAAGGACAGGAAAGGGAATTCTGTGTGCAATAAATCATCAACAGAGCTTCTGTCAGAGGGACGAAAATTCACAGTTTTGGCTGGC
This sequence comes from Micropterus salmoides, assembly GCF_014851395.1. NCBI lineage: Eukaryota > Metazoa > Chordata > Actinopteri > Centrarchiformes > Centrarchidae > Micropterus > Micropterus salmoides. The sequence goes on along the minus strand of NW_024040485.1, from coordinate 22,406,708 downwards.
TGCACACGCCTGTGTGACTGCGTCGTAACCCCACCTCTTTCTGCCTCCCTCTGCGGTGGTGTCTAATTCAATCACAGCTTTTAATTCCAGTGCAGGGGCTCCAATACTTCCCCAGCAGGAAACTGACATGTTCTCATTGGTGCCTCAATTTAGTCGAGCATTAATTGGGCTTCTGTGTCAGACTGACTGAGACAAAAAGCTTTGATTCTGACGAGACCTCTCGGTGACCATGAGAGGTCAACAATGTCTTATTTTAAAATGGCATCATGGTGAGAGTTTATTCTATGGAGCCCCTAAAGTCCCGCAAGGTGATATTTTTTATCTTGTGCGAACAAGTTATTATTTTGTGTGATCAAATCTTGTGGGAACAAGTAATTAGGCTGTCTTGTACGCACAAGTTATTGTCTGCTGCAAAGAAGTTATTATCTTGTGGGAACAAGTTATTATCTTTGTTTCCTTTTGCAACAACTTGTCCCTTACGAGACACAACTGCCCCGAAGGAATATGTGGTAGCCACTGCAGCCTGTTCGCGGCTGCCGGCTGAAGCTATGTACTGCACAGATTGCAAAACCTTTTGCACCTACTAGTCATTTTGACACCAAAATATGTGAAAATAGGGCCCATATGTAAAAATTATCCTTTAATACTACCATGTACTATGCTCATAGGACCAAACTCTTTTAACAATTTGACATATTTCAGAGGTAAAAGGACACACCTTTGAAAAAATGTCCAAGCAGGTTCAAAAGGTAAATGTGGCAAAACAATGCACAGTTACTTCAGTGGAGATCTTTCAATAGCCAATATGAGTAAGAGGAATGATTACAGCAAGCTATTAACTGCTTCAGACAGACTTTTAAAAATGTGAACCTTGTCCTTGAAGGATTTCATGTTTCTTCTAAAACTAAGATCAGGTATGCAGTGATATGAATCTCTGATGCATTCTCAAAATACCAATGTCCTCTTAGCCTCTGTGCAATGTTTGTAATCATGGCCCTAGTGTTTATTGGAGAGTTTGTGTATCACATAAGGAGTATGCATGTTAACACTGTTCTGGGGGATTGGTTTAGGAGTAGAAGAGGCCTGGAGATATAACAGGGAAAATGATAGGAGGGGGTGGATTTTATGGATGGAGGGCCTTTGTTGAGAAGTGTGGCACACCATACTGGGTACGTGTGTGTGTGTGTGTGTGTGTGTGTGTGTGTGTGTGTAAAAGTGCTATACAAATTATTATTGTTGTAATTATTATTATTATTATTGTTGTTGTTGTTGTTGTTCTGCTTTTCCATTTTGTAACAGCAGGAATATGGTAACATGGTGGTTAACGTTGTTTTCCTTAAGAAAAGTACATATCTGAAGACCAATTAGGACAGAAGGAATGAAATATCTTCTTAATCAGAATCAGAATCAGGATTATTGCTGAGTACATTTTCACATAGGAGGAATTTGCCTTGATATATATTATTGCTTAACAGAACACATGAACATAAAACATAGAAATACAAATATAGAAAAAGTAAAGAGATGTACAACTATACAAAATAATACTATAATATTAATAATAATTAACAAGGAATGTGCAGAAATTCACAATATGAGCAATAAAGACTTACGACCTGTTCTGCCTCAGTCTGTTGTCACAGGCATTCATGTACATCACACAGACTTACAAGTACAGCCTGGAGAAGGTTTTCCTGTTCATATTAAATTATAGGTCATATAGGCCTACCTGCCTTGCTAACAATCCCATCTCTATGTGGTTGAAGAACAGTGTGTCATACTGTAATAATATTACTTTTCCCAGTAACTAGTAGTGCAACTAATTACTTTTCTAAAACAGTAATATTATTACTAGTTACCAAGGCAAGTAACGCTGCGTTACTCGTTACTGAACGCACCATCCTTGATGTAAATCACCACTGTAAGACAGGTCAGCTGCATCGGACCTTCTGTTATTCATGTCAGCTGATAGCCAAAACTAAAGGAGGAATGGAGAGCGAGGGGGAGAGGCGTTCTTTCCACAGCTGTAAGTAGCTCCTGCCATTATTGTGTCACAGTCTAAGATGCAAAGAACATTGTCGTCTCTTGTAAACTCTGAGCAACCAGCAAAAAGCTTTCAACCGCAAACATTTCTACATCTGATTTATTGAAGCATCTGCTGAAGCAGCACAGCAACGTGAAACTTACAGAAAGAAACTCCGTCAGTTACTGTCTGCTTTGTTTGGGGGTGGTAATGAAAGCAGTGTTTCCCATAAATAGCCTATAATTTGGTTAATTATCAACACTGACCACCACACGTTTATTTTCAAATTTTTTTACTAGGCATATTTCAAATCATATTTGATTGAGGAGCTTTATTGAGGAGCATTCGTGCAGCACCTTCTCCCTCGCTCCCTCTTTCTCTCTCTCCTGAACACCGCTGCACAAACCTGTCCAAAGTTACAATAAACCACCCCCTCCCCGCTGTCATTCTGTGGGAAACCCTGGAAAGTAACTAGTAACGTAACGAGTAACGTAACTTGTTACTTTAATCACCCAGTAACAAGTAAAGTAGCCTAATGATATTACTTTTTTAAGGAGTAATATATTACAATTTCTGAGTAACTTGCCCAACACTGTTGAAGAATAACAAAAAAGTGAAAGAAACAAAAACCTGCCTACAACAGCAGCTAAATGTTAAAAAAGTCCCCCAAATAACAATGTAGTATGACCGCTCTTATGCCCAGGCTTCTGCTCTTGTTGAAATATATTTCCCTGAGCATTAAAGCAAACCATCATATGTGAGGTGGCAGGTTCGCAGAGGAGCCCACAGTGGCTGACGGCGGCTCACAGTGTGACATTTCCTTCATGCCAGCGCTTTATGTTCAGGAGGATTTATTTTAATTGTGTACAGCTCTTCTTGGGCTCCGCCTGCACCCATGGAGGCTGCATGAGGCAATCATGGCTCCAAAGAAAAACCCAGTCTGGACTCAGTACATGTTTGTATCTGTTATATTTGAATGGATGCTCCCCCATAAGTGACTTGCAGATTTAATTAGCTAAATGTGGACTCAAAACGATGAACTCTGTTCAAGGTGTACAAAGTGAGCTGCGTAAGTCATGTGCAATGAACAGCTCCCACTGGGTCTCCTGCATATTCATGGATTGCAATTACATTTCCTTAAAAACTACACAGCTCCATCTCTCTTCTCCAAGCAGCACAATTTCAAGCTGTAAACCAACCCCCAGCTAATCCATTATTTTGTGGTATTTTCATGGTTTATAAATTTTAGTATGGGAGTAAGTAATTGTTTGGTCAATGAGATAATTCCTTGTCAAACTGAACCCCTTTTTAAGAAGGAAAGATAAATACGCCAACTTGCATTAAAACAGCTACTTTGGAAACACTTATCAACTCACAGTGTTCATTCTTTTTAAAAAAAGGAGTAAAACATTTTTTGTTTAGGTATTGACAGCTGCTAATGAAGGGTGTCTATTTATACCCAGGGACGCTAGCATTTGTACAGCGGTGACTGCAGTTACTTCTAAACAAATCTGACATTTCAGAGCACTCTCTCGATGTTTCTAATTGCATCTTTAACACACATTTGCAAGTGTGCGTGTCTACTTTTTAATGATTCAATCCATTAAACGGGCCAGTGGAGATGTTCTCTGTCTTCTCCGTCCCCCCTGTGAGTTTGACCAGTCCGAGCAGCACGCCTCCATCACAGGGTCCATTATGGACAGAGTCACAGTTGGAGAGCTGGCCTGTGTCCTGCATCACACTGTGAATAGTGGCTTCTCAAAGCTACAGCTGCTGGATGGACGGTAGAGAATACACAGATAACGTAGTTTAACAGATTTCAGACTTTATTGACTTTTCATAGCTGCTTTTACGGACTATACTCAAGGTGTTCCATTTCAGCTGGTTAGTTAGTAGTTACAGTGTGATAATGAACTGGTAGCATCCCTTGCCTCCTAAATCTCAATTTCTTTCACACTCCCCCAGTTTTAAATGCAGGCAATGCTTTCCATAAACATTCCTGAAAGGTTTTAAATCTTTTTTATTTCTCTACAGCATTGAATATTTATTACTAAAAGTACAACAATCAAAGTTCAAGTTTTGAAAACAAGATATTATTCATTATTATTCATTGTTACAAAAGTTAATCTGCTTCACATCAGCAGTGTGTGGGTGTAGTTTAATCAGATTTGATTGACAGTGGTCTGCAAGAAGCAAACAGCTGTCATAAAATTTGATTTAAATGTTGCTGTGAATGGAAATACATGACATCACCTTTTGCCAAGAAGAGCACACACAAACCAAGAAAAATACAGAAGGTACATTGAACTTCATGTGTTAAATCGGTGGAATGCCCCTTTTAATAATATCTAAACTAAACCAGCGTTTTGTTCTACAAAACAAAATAGCTCTAGTATTAAAGAGGACCTTCATCATAAAGCCCCAGGATCTTGCATGAGCCAGTTTTTTAAATATAATTTAATTCCAAGCTATTTTATTTAATACACCCTTGTGCACACCATTCCCATGACACTGCTGTCACGTGTAAACCTGATAATAGTGAAGAAAAAAGATCCTCAGTCACATATTTTTGAATGTGTTGTGAGTTATTTTTACAGCTTATGTGATCTTTATAGGGGAGACCAGGGATGGTTGAAACAAGTGATAAACCACCTGATTCACTCTGCACATGCTCAGTTTAGTCCTAATTCTCCATGGGAAAAAGTACCACCCTGTGGCAGGCACAGACAATTTTAGAAGGGAAAAAATAATTTTGATGTACAAAAGTATTTTTTTATTTTAGTTATTTTAGTTATAGCATTGGCTGCTTTGGGGCTAAAGTCATCAAACTTAAATCATGTTTATTGTGTGTCTATGTAGATATCTTTCATGCAAGTTGTTAGTGTTAATGTTTTAGCTGTACACTGTAAAGTAAGCTAGTTCATGGCTTCAAGAGTTTGGGGTTAGTTGTAACAACAGTGAAAATGTTCAGTTGTATTTATATGTTTTATTTGAATTTCAGTATGTGTCTGACACACACACAGTAATGTTTAATTGTTTTATTATTATGTTCAAATGTTAAGACCTGAAGTCTTCTCTGTGGGCCCATGAGGCCTGCACTCTAGGAGTGTGATGGTCTTGTGATGTGCAAGACAAACAAGCACAAACAAACACACACACACACACACACATAGACATCCACACAAACACACACAGACAAATCAAATATGTTAAAAATAATAATTTAAGTGTTGAATAAAAAGCTTTCAATATAATGTTTTTCTCATATTCCTTGCTGCATAATGTTACACTTCACTCCAGGATATATTACAACTAACCTAGACTGGGATGAATTGTAACCTTTTACTCCTTGTGTTTGAGACTAAACCATGCATTTTCCATCTATGTTGCAGAGATAACAGTTTCACTGTTTAATAGCAAACATATGTAACTACTTTGTATCACACTTACTGGCTTAAAAGAACCCTGAGACACAGACAGAAATTTAATAAAATGTTACAACCACCCACTGTGTCTCTTGAAGCACCACTTACTTCTGGTTACATGGCAAAAGTCAATGACCCTTGTACTTACGTAAACCTCTCAAAACTTAATTTGAACACACATCACAAAGACTACTTATAATAATCAAGCTGAAAACTGCTGCTGTTTCTGAAAAACAATATGACTGTTAGATTTCAACTCGACAGCGAGTACATATAATAACGTATAAATTCTGTATTTGTGTCATGCTGATAGCCTTCTAGTGCAACTGTGCAGGAGTTATATCAATTCATGACAGTCATATGGTTAGTCCATTTAGCAAATTTAAATTAATTTCTATTCAGAATAGGAAACACCTCATGACAGTGAACAGGAAGATGTAAGGATGACCCATGTAACCTGCAGGGTAAATGCAGCACTACATACTTGGGGTGCAGTTGAGCTATCTGACCTCCTCTACAGCTCAAAACTGTGTAATCCATAATTATGTTTATCCCCTCTTTTGCAGAGGTTGTTAGACTTTCTGTCATTGCTTCTGACTCCATGGAAAGGGCGGCAGTGACACTCTCTCTTACTATTGTGCCTCCAAACTTGGGTATAGGCTTTTTATAGATTCAACCACAGTTTACAAAAGACCACATAGCACGGTTAGCCAGTGATATTCGCTCACTTCAAGCACTGTGAGGACAGGTACTTAAGGACATTCTTTGGAAACAGTCTGTCAGCAGTCTGATATTACAGATGCTCCCAGCTGTGGTAAAACAACTGCATGGACGTTAAGGCAGCATCAGAAGCGACAATGCAGCATAACAAATTATCTTCATGTGGGAAATAACCAAGAAATGAAGACTCTTCATTGAGTATGTATACAGGAAGGAACCAAATCAAGTTGACCTCCGGGTGGATGAGACAGTGTTCACAATGTCAGCATGAAGGCATTTAAATAGTCTGGAAAATCAATGGAAGAAGATGTGACATGTGCTATACACTGCTGCGTCGCATGACTCAGAGTGCCCTGTCACAACAAATGTATTTGTTAACCTAAGACTTTCCAGGAAAAGTCAACAGAGATTTAATTCTCAGAAATTATTACATAAACCTCTTTATAGTTTAGGCCACTGTATTGTTTTATTTTAGTTGCTCTGCCACATAGCAAAGGGGTTCAGTGCACTAACTTTGTCCTCTATGTACTACATGACAGCTTTGTTTACAAGTCCACTCTCATGGGACCCTGGAGGCACTGGAGGCTTGATTTTGAGCCTGTGGATGACTTTATACAAGAAAAGACACAAAATCCCAGATTTTAACCCTGTCACCCATCTGGTGTTTTCATTGTAAGCTGAACATGGATAGCGGCCACAACCCAGTCAGATGTGGTATATAAATGTGCCCTTTTGTTCACAGCTCCACAGTCAGACTGAAACGGTGTCCTAATTCTACTATATACTAAGTTATGCAGTGAAATGCTTTTGCTGTGAGTTTACAAGAAATGGATGTACTTTTTATTTTGTACTGACAAGAAGTGATTAAATAACTGTACCAGCAGACATCATTTAAACAATAACTCTTGTCATGGATATTCTTTTTTATCTTTTCCCGTATTTCAAGGCCATCTTCTGGCGCCCTCCCGTTTTGTTGTTTTCTTGTAATTTTCTTGATTTAGTATGTTTGTCCGACATCATACAAGTTGCCAACTTGTCTGTGAAATACAATCTACACACACAATTCACAGACTACAAAACTATTTCCACCCACCTGTAACCACAACCTGGCAACCCACAACTCTAGATCCCTCCTAAAAAAACTAAACTTGATGTCATAAATAGCTATAATCTGGTTTGGAACTATGAATAATGACTGATAAATTACATATTAGTGTTTGTTAATACAAACTGAGTCCTTGGAATTCCACTGCCAGTTAAACTTCATAAAGAAAGGGCAAACTTGTTTTCCAAAGATTTACTGTTATCTTTTAATTGTTTTATTAGATTTTCCTGGAGCTGTTTCATCACCATTCTATGTGCATTGCATTGTGTGCGCATTGTCAACAGCACACTCAAAAACCAAGTGGAGTTAGTAAACAAACTCTCTTTTTTGAGTACACCCATTTGCCGTTTAATTGTCAGTTTTCTAGTATGAATGAATGGCCTTCATTCTCAAAACCTGCTCAGAATAAGTATGTTGTGTGGAGTTTAGTTGTTGCACTTCACCTTTCTGACACTAGAAGGCGCTCACCTTCCATGAGTGAATGATCCTCGACTGACGGTATAAGGAATAGACCTACTGAAGGATACAGCAGGTAGCGTATCCTTCGTGATGTAATATTCCCTGTGTCCTCGTGCCAGAAAAAAATACTGAATCCTCAACCCAGATTTCAGTCTGTATAACAACCAGGCCCCTCTCTCTCCTCGCTTTCTGTGTCATCACCCGTCGCAGGGATGATGGGGAGTAGAGGGCTCGGAGGGGGACGACAGTCACAAGTGCTCATCATCATCACTACCTTTAAATTTGGCCGTGGAGTCATTTCTGTTACATGCAAGTTGTTGCAGCCTGCAATTCCTCCCAGAGGTCTGGTCCGGCTAATCCGCTCAAACATGAAATAAACCTTTCTCAAGGCGTTTGACTCACACACCCTGACCTCATTATGAAAAGGTTTTAGAAAAAGCCTTCGACCAGATTGACTCCTCTGCTTTTTTCTCTCAAGCTGAGGCCCATGAGGTCATGGGGCTCCAGGGAAAAGTAATGACTGTTTGATGCACAGCTCCTACTGTTGGTGGAGGCAGTAAGACGTCTTTCTATACTGAGGGGCAAACACAAAACTAATACAAGTTTATGGAAGACAGAACAGATTATTCTATGTTGTCTGTGTTCATGAAGACAAACAATCAACATGTTAGGGTTATTGTTCAGTCTCATACAGAAAGAGGGTTTCATCAAGTTGTGGCTGTAGCTAACATGATAGCATTTTTACTCATCCAGCAGATACAGAGCAACATTTTAATCCCATTGGAGTCATGTTGTTGTCCACTTGAAGAATTTAAGTCTAGGATTCACTCTTCTTTTGCTTCTGTTGTGTGCTCAGCCAGGTGCCTCAGGGAAATATCAGGCTCTTTAGCTGCTAAATGCTCGAGTACGTCCTCTAGCTAGCCTCTAACTTTATCTGTCTGCTGTTTGGTGCTGATAGGGTACAATAGGAGCTTGTTTGCTGAAAACCGCGGCCTGCAGTTGGAAACGCTAAGTCTCAACCATACAGTTATTAATGTGCCAGAAAACCAAAACTTAGGCTAAAAGAAAGCTCAGTAGATCTGCAGAGTGGGAATTCTCTGTAAGTTAAGAACTACCTTTTCACAGCTCCAACTCAACTTGCTACAACAGTAAAAGGTTGCTTAATTAATAATAATCTAATAATACAGGATACAATAATACAACACTGACAGTAGCCAAGTTGAAAACAATGTGAAAGGGGTCAGTGGTAGTGATGAACCTACAGAGAATCATCACCTTAATCGGCAGCTCCCCTCAGCTTTACAGAACGTCATAGCGAGTTTCAGTTCATTAATTATCTGTCAGGCTGCAACTTTACTGATTTGGTTCGCTCACTGCTCTCATAGTGTCACTTTTGGCCGCAAGAGACAGCTGTTTACCGTGAAAAGCTCTAAAAACCCACTGTACACTACCTGCTCAGCATCAAACAGACAGACACAGTTAGCAACCAGGTGGTGAACATGGTGGAGCATTTAGCAGCTAGAGAGGCAGATATTTCCCTCAGGAGTTGGTAGAGACAAAAAAAAAATGAGCTAAAAAGAGAGTGAATTATGGACTTACATTTGCTAGGTGGCCAGAAACACGACTCCAAATTAATTATAATAGTGCTCTGTAACTGCTGGTGTAACCAACTGTTTGCTAACAAGTTCACCATGTTAACTTAAAAGGAGATGATAATGTTGCTTTTAAACCTGGTTTTACTTGTTTGTGCCAAATAAATTATAAGTAGCCTAATTAATTAACATATTAATGCGTGTTTAAGTACATTTTGCATCTAATGCATTTTGAATAAAAGACTTTATACTATTACTATTTTCACATTGTTGCTACTTTCACTTATATGGCATTATATGAATGCTTCTTCCATCACTGAGAATAACCACTGTGTGCCCTATACTGACCAACACAAAAATATGGGCATAACTATGAAAACTTAAAATACATTTTTACATATTTTTGTGGGTAACTTGTGCATCAAGTCTCCAAAGTTCTAACTGAAGAGGTCACGTGACATCTTATACTGCTGGAATTTAGCCTCGGGAGAACACATGAGCGGCCTCCGCAACAATCTGCTCAAGCCTGCGTGATCATTTTTGTGCTTGAGTAGAGCCTGAACTGGAGGATGCTGCTGCCTGACTCAAATAATTTTGCAGGTTGTGCAGGGTGAAGAAATACTCTGTTACTCTGTTAGCTGGAATGAGTGCCAAGCCATGCTGGGTCACATTGCAGCGTCAGACAGTTTTTGACTCCAAATTAGAAGCAGAACCAACTGTCCACCTGTGGGGAGTGGAGGGAGAAGCTGTTAGATAGTCCAGCAGCAACCGCTTATCTGGACACATGTGGAGGAAGATCACATATGATAGAGAGTTTAAAAGCCTTTGGGTTTTCTAGTTACTGAACATTAGCATACAATAATAGATGTCGAAAAAGCTCTGGATGTCACGTTTCTCAGCATCTGTATGCATGAGACTTAGAAATGCAGCATGACCAGAAAAGTAATTACATGAAGGAAGTGCTTGCATGAACACATTTGCATTCAGTGAGTAAACACCTCTAATGACCACAAGCTTAGTCACTCTGCTGTGGCTTCAAAGAGTGAAATAATCTCTTTTCTCTTTCTGCAGTGGCACCCCCAGAAAGTTTTCATAGGGGAGGCCAGATGGGCCAGCAATTTGATGGCGGTGCCCCTGTATGAGGGGGGCAGTCATTTGCTAACAACCAGCGTGGAGCTCATAGTTAAAACCACAAATGTGTTTATAAGACAGAAACAGGGGCAGAAACAGCAGTCTTTCACTGTCTGTCCTCTGTTATCTAATTTGTCTCAGTCCTGTTTGATCGTGTCCCTGCTCCATCTCAGCTGATGAAAAACAATTGTCTGTATTCATTTTCTGCCTCCACTATTCCCTCTTCCTCTCCGCTGCCTTCCTGTGGGAGCCTGGTTGGCTGCGCTCTAGGCTGGTGAGGGATGTGAACATAGAAAATTAGCAAACACGCCAGAGCCAGTAATTGTTAAATTGCAGCAAATGGACCCCATGTGAGCCAGGCGAATAAACTCAGAAATCAACACAGCTTACCAAGACCCAGTTTATCTAAATTCCAATAGTATGCTCAGTAATGGAAAAACACTGTAGAAATGCCATTTCAAATAGACCCCAATGTAATCCCTAGCCCACTGGGGTCCATTTAATCAATGCTACAGACATGAGCATAGAGGAGGAACAGTCTGCAAATGGAAGTGGAGTTCTGAGTCAGCTCACAGGAGATTAAAAAGTAGAGGTGGATGAATAATGGAGAAGGAGAATGGTGGGAAAATTGCAGAATGTGGCGAATCATCAATAACGCCTCCTGTGAATAATTCTGAAGGAAAGAAGACTTCTGCTGAAACTGTCTGTGCCCACTAAAATGGAATTGTTCTTAATTAGTTTTTGCTGTGTATTGCCTCACTCTCTGGATGAGCACTCTTTATTTCACAACTTCCTCTCATTTGCGCCTTAGATTTGCTGCAATCCTGAAATCCCCCATTATGCAAGCTCCTATAAAATAACTGACAGCTTTCCACTCATTAGCTGTGAAGTTTGGGAGTCAGAAGTAGTGCTGCTGGTGTTTGGTGGAGCTCTGCACCCCAACCTGGAGCTGTGGCTGACACTGACAGCTTCATGAGAAGAGCCGATTCAGGAGCCGTTCCAGACAAACACGACAAGCTCCCCAAACCAACACCGGTTCATATTTAATCAAACAGCGCTGCACAGAACAACACGCTGACAGCAGTTTGTGAAAAGCCCAGCGGTGCTCATGCCCTTAAGCACTGGCTAACAGCCAGCTCCCTGTCTGAACATAATCATGTATCATTACTTCTCCAATCAATGAAGCAAAACGCCACTCCTGCCCTATTTCATGTCATGTTTGAGCGGTGCTTGTGGCGACTCTGAGCTCTGAATTTTGGCCTTGTTAGCAAACAAGGAGCTCAGACAGACAATGACAGATATTCAAATATATGCAGAATTATGTGAAAACTCTTTGGGCAAAGTCTTTTCCTGATTGTTTTTCCCTCATTATCTGTCGGTGTTGTCCCCCATTAACTTTGTCTCCTAGAGTTTGTTGACAGATCCTTTTCAGGTTTGCTCACATCAGCAGCTCTAAAAACAAAATAGGTCATCTACAAGTTTTTGTTGCTGTGAACAGAGTGAATTCTGTCATTTTTTGGCCATCGTGTTTTTAGCAGCTTTGCCTTGCTTGTGTAAATATTTTCTATGTGACATACAGGCTGGAATAGCTTGACATTTTGGGGAATAGGCTACACTTATTTGTTAACTGCTGAGAGTTAGATGAATAAAATTATACCACTCTCAGTATAGTAAATACAAAGCTACAGCAAGCAGCCAGTTAGCTTAGCTTAGCACAATGACTAGAAACAGGTGAAAACAGCAAGCCTGGCTCTGTCCAAACAAAACAGGAACCTACTAGAACCTCTAAAGCTAAGTAATTAATTGGTTATATATTTCATCTGTACAAAGAGCAAAGTGTAAAACACAATTTGGTTATGCGTTGGACTATTGCTGGCTGTTTCCTGCTAACCTAAGCTAACCCTCTACTGCCTGTAGCTTCATATTCATGTACAAATGAGGCAAAAAAGCTAATAAGACTATTTTCCAACATGTCAAACTATTCCCTCAAGTTGTTGTTGATGCTGCAAGCATAACTAAATGCTTATGTTTACCTGAGGTTCAGAGGTAATTGATCACAAGGTCCATTCAGTAGCTCTTCTGGAGCTTCCAATCATATCACATGAGCTTCATCATTAAATTGTATATTTAAATTTCCATTAAGAAGAAGATTATAAGAAAAAAAGGAAATCGGATGAAGATCATGTGATATCAGAGGAAGCTCCAGGGCACACTAACTGGTGGTGACATTATTTGATATGTTTTATGTTCAAGTTCAGTAAAAAAAATATTATAACGCAGATTTCAAGTGGAATAGATTCATATTATGCAAACTGCATCTCAGTGTGGTATGGCCACTGCTCTCCATCAGACTTTAAAGCACTCCAGCAGGTGGTGAAAACTGCCCAAAGGATCACTGGCACCCAGTTTCCCACCATCGAGAACATTTATCACAAGCGCTGCCTGGGCAGGACAAGAAACATCATCAATGATGCCTCCCACCTTAACCATGGACTTTTCACCCTCCTCCCATCTGGCAGGTGCTACGGGAGCCCGCACTCTCTCGCACCATCAGGCTCAGGAAGATCTTCTCCCCTGCGGTCGTGACCCTGCTGAACTCCACACCTTCAATCTAATTGCACCTTTGCACTCATACTGCACTGCTCACAGTACTTTAACGTATGTTATTTGCACAATTCCTATTTTTGCACAGACTGAGCCCCCACACTGTTTAATAATAACCAACTGTGTATATATTGTTACACTCTGCATACTTCCCAAATGCATAGATGCTGTTCAAACTGTACATACAACCTTATATTTGCACTCTCCATTTGCTAACTCTGTCCACTTCTCCTCTATACATTTTATATATATTTACATAATACTGTATAATATCTGTATATTATAACTCCACTGTAAATATTGCAAGATATAGCATAAGTGTCTATAGCATAATAATAATATGTAAATAATATAATAATAATAATATATAATAATAAATATAGCATAATCACTATATTGCTGAACTTTCACGTTAGATGCTAACTGTATTTCATTAGCTCTGTACCCATACTCACATAGTCCATGTGTTCCCTGCTGTAGAAAATATTGTAAATTATGCAACTAGGAAGAATATGATTCATAAGTATGAATTATGGTTTTTAGTTTTTATGCTTTACATTTTCTATTCAAATGATGTGCTGCAAAAGAATGAAACATACATAGAGCATACGCCTAGAACATCAGCAAAGAACTTTCTGCATTCATGTAAATTTAATACAAAAATGGCTGCATGTGTCTCACATAAATCCACAAGTACAGACACACACAAAATTCTATGTGCACATATATGTTTATTATACACACACACACACACACACACACACACACACACACACACACACACACACAGTGCTGTGGACTGGACAGACTCCATAATTCACAAGCAGTTTACAGGAGACTGTCTGGTTTTGTGGAGATGTTCTGTCATCCCCTCTTGTCAGCTTAACACGGCTGTCCCACAGAGCTAGTTTTCATTCCCTCCACCTCATCCCTGGCTCTTCATGTCTCCTCTCCATGCTCTGTAAAATATGTATTTTCCCCCCTGAGCCTGAGAACAGATTTCTCATCTGCAGCAGGATGGGAGGACTCTCCAGAGCAGCAATTCTTTATTCAACCTGTCGTGGCAACAACTGAAGCACACACACAATCCGGGTCCAGTCAGCAACTTAAATCTTGGGATTTGACTTCCAGAGCTTATCACATTGGAGGGGTGAAAGGTTGCACTGGAGCAACACCTCCAGAAGGCGTGACTGCATGGGGCCCGTTTGCAGAGATACAATCAGGCCCTTTTTTTCTTCACTCCAGAAAAGCAAACATCAGTCAAAATTTGGCTTGTCGGGATATTTTAAGGAAGAATGAACATGTGTACTTTATGATACTGGGGGAAATCAAGGACTGCTGCAGAGCTGAATTTATTAGCAGATTTGTAAATTTTCTCCAAAACACTCTCTCTCTTGGGAGCCTTACACACACACACACACACACACACACACACAAATAAGCAAGCTATGAGGAATTTTTAACAAATAAGAACCGCGCAGCAGCAGCAGCAGCAGCAGCACCAGCACAGCAGCAGAAGCTTATCTTTGCACTGCCACATATCATTATTTACATGACCTGTTCATAATGACAGTACCAGTGCTGCCATGAAGCACACTGCTTGTTCTTTTTTGTATTAGTTTGAATCAAGCTGGTTAAAGAGAGCTGTCCATCACTGGTTTCAGTAGTAGAGGCTGACCCAAGCCTGCTGGGAACTGAACTGTAGTTAATTAGTGCACAAAGCCTGAGGGACAAAAGAAACTTCGGGGTGGAAGTGATGGGGGAGCTGCTAGGAAGTGGGTGGTGTGGGGGTGAAGATTTGGGAGAGGGGGATAAAGCTGGGGATCTTGAGTTTTTTAGTACAGAGGGACTTTTGGGGGGAAAACTTTGTATGTGTGTGTTCCTGTGTTGGGAGCAGGGGCACACAGAGGGATGAATTAGCAGTGTGAAGGGGAGCCTTGTCCCTGAGCTGACACACACAGACTCTCTCTCTCTCCGTTGGAACCCGCCAAGGGACAAAAGACCGGGTGGGTCTGGTGGAAAGGGACCTAAAAGAAGGGACTGCTAAACGGATACTGCAAAAGATCAAAGTATGACATAAACTAATGAGGGCAGGCTGTCTGTCAAGACTTTGCACTGAAGATATTACTTTGATGAGTAGTAAACTGTATCTTCTTTCATAAACCGCCACAAAAGAAACCTATAAGCTATATGTTCCAGCAGCATGGAGCATCATTGTGTCTGTACTACATGTATCAATTATGCTAATATATTTGTATGATATCGAGTAACATGATCCAGTTTATTAGACAGTGTAAAATCTGTGAATTTTCATTTTTTTAAATCACCAAGTGCAGCTCAAATCACAGGTGGTTATTATGCAGTATCAGGCCCAAAGGCCACTCAATAACCCGCGGGAGGCGCTGTGTATCCATTTGCTATCAAAGCTCATATCGACGTTCTCCGCCAATGCGACCACAGTCCATTTAATGCCAGAATTGATCGGTATTTAGCGGCAGCCAGCGGAGCGTCCAGGCCGGTGTTACCTGCTGCCAGGACGGACAAACACTGCGGGTTTGCGGCCGCCTCAGCCTGCTGGCCAAACAACCAGCCTCCTCCTCCTCCTCCTCCTCCTCCTCACCCTCTCATCCTCCGCGCCTCCCGCCGGCTGTGTCAAGCGATCCCGACATTTTCAGAAGAAACCAGGAAGTGTCGCACTTTTGACTTCAGAATAAAAGCGTAAAATGCAGCTTTAAATTGGCACTAGATTGAGCTCGTCGCTCCAGTCGGTGATGTCAGAACAGGTTAATTTGACAGGTGATGAAAAACAGCTGTCATGACAGGATGAGGTCATCTTCTGTCCACAGACAGCATAACAGCTATATTCTATAGTCTACCCATGTGACTCACCTTTGAATTGCTTATTAATAGGCATTGATGTAGCCTTTGAGGCTTAAAAAAGACACAATATGAACAATGTGATAATTCAGTATACCCAGTTTATAAGTTTATGAATGACTACATATATGACTAAACTAATGTAGATGGTATTGTACAATGACATGATGTATAAATGTGGGTTTTTTTTTACAAATTTTTACATGAATGACAAAATAGATTATAGTCAAAAGAACCCACACAGTTAGGCCTATTTAAACAGGGTGCATTTTTATCATTTGAATTTTCAGTTAAATCAGTATTTTATTTTAGAATAAGAATAATATAGATTTACTTTGTTGACTGTAATACTGTAATGAATATGTAACAAAAATCAATCAGAAATGCAGACATTTCCTTCAATATCCTAGATATTGGATCCTTTTCTATATCATTGCATACAGTAATTTACCTGTGAAAAATAAAAAGTTGAAACCAAAAACTAATTCCTAAAATGTCAGTGCTGTAATACAGTTTTTCTCAGTTATTTCCACAGTAACACAGATACTTGGACACAGTGCCCAAAATCTATAATTCATGTAACAACTCCCTGAACCAAGTCTACTACTGTATTACAAGCACATTTCCTGCTTTACACTCATTCTGCAGTTCTAAACCACACTTTTTTCAAAACACCGCATAGAGTTCTCCACGCACATAGGCGAAAACCATAAAATGTGTAAGATTTTCTATATATTTCAGCCTGATTACTGAGAAATGCAATGCAACAGTTTTGGACACAGTGTGTCAGCATTTGAAAAATGTGCTGCAAATGTATCGTGTTTTGTTGTTGGTGGTGTAGCAATGAGAGTGGTCATTGAATGCATTTTGTGTGAAAGCAATGAAAAATCCTTCACAGTTCGGGCCCCATACACTTCTGTTCACTGACTGTGTGAAGAGTTTTAACACTGTGACTTCAATTTTGACCAATGCATGTTAGCTTTAAACTTTAAACTGTCACGCGGGTACTTGAGACACAATGACCACAATCTGTAATTCATGTAAGAACCCCCCTGAACCAATTCTGCTATAATGCAAGCACATTTTCTGCTTTACACTCAAATTGCAGTTCTAAACAAGACTTTTTTTCAAAACACTACACACATAGATGTAAGCATAACATTTGCATAAATATTTTGCCAAGATTTTCTGTATATTTCAGCCTGATTACTGAGAAATTCATGACATTTTGTGTGAAAGCAATGAAAAATTATTCACAGTATGGGCCGCATACACTTCTGTCCGCTGACTGTGTGAAGAGTTTTGACACTGTGACTTCAATTTTAACCAATGCATGTTAGCAATTGAAAAAAAACTGAAAGCAAGGGAATTAATTTATCACAGCAGAAGCAGATGTACAAGAACACAGACCAATAGATATGTTGACTAATAAAAATATATTATAGGCTTAGACACTACACACTAGAATACAAATTTAAGAAGTAGTATACACCAACCATACCAACATAAGATTTTTATTCAATGTTTTCCCTCTTGCATGTAGGCTACCGAATTATAATAAAAATAGATTACAAACAACAACAAAATTAACAGGCTAATAATAATAATCAACAACAAATTTGCTTCACTATTTTCTGACTGTCACATTCACATTATTGACACTATAAGTAGCCTAATGTGGGTTCTCCCATAAATTAAGCAGCCTAATAAATAACGTGTAGCCTACTATTATTTTGGAAATCTTGACCGGAAGCTAGACATTCATTGTGTCTGCGTTGATGCTGCCTGAGCCCCAAGCCCCCTCTTGTGCCTCTGTCCCAGTGTTGCCATTCCGACGCACATCTCTCGCAGAGGCGCAACAGCTCAGCGGAGTTGGCCAAAGTGGACTACGCGCATTCCTCTGCGGGCGGAGCCACTTCATACCCGGGGTTCCATCCTCTGCTCGGGGAGGGCAGCAGCCGAGAGATGCGCCCCTGGACAGAGGTTCGGTGTCGGTAAAGTCAGATAAAGAGAAGGAGACTGAGAGAGGGCGCAGTGTAGCGCTCGCATTCACAACACAAGGAATAACGGGACCTGACTGAACGCAAAATAAAGAAGCACTCGGTCATTTCTGAGGATTTTTGGTAGAATGGGGCGGTGGGAGCCCTCATCACAGCTGAAGGCATGAGAATTGGGAGAGGAACAAAACGCTCTGCTGCGGTGCTCTAGTGTTTGAGTCTCCATCCATCCGAGGGGTCCAGTCTACACACCTTTATTCATGTTGCAACAGCCTGTTTTATGACAATGGATTACTTGCTGTGGGCGTGCAGCCTCATTGTGCCCGTGGTGCTGTCTGTAGAAGGTATGTCGTTTTATATTTTTATGACTACTTTTGTGTCCCGTGAATGCACAATAGGCTGTTTGGATGCATGATGATCTGGCAGTAAAGCGCCTTATTGTCACCAAGCTAAAATTAGGCTATCATTAACACAAGGAAACCCTTATATAGTAAGACAAGTGCACAGTGTATGTTTTGTCCCCCTGACAATTTGAATCATATTGGGGTCAGTCCATCCCGTCAGTTTAAATACCAGATCAGTAATGTATGCTGCTTCTATGGGTGGAATTACATCTGTAAGCAAGACTCCGTTCATGTTTTTGTTAATTAAAGCTGTTAATATAATGCAGTCCCGCTCTGTTAAATAGGCAATTTCGCTGAGTATCAATTTGCTCTCTGATTGTAATCCATGTATCAGCACGCCCCGTTCCCTCTGTGTGTGGTGTGTGTGTGTGTGTGTGTGATGACATCCCAGCGTTGCCATTGCGGCTCAGGGACTGCCCTGTTGCTATTGTCCCTGTTGTTGTCACACCCACAAGCTGAGTGAGGATGCCCACCTGCCCCACCTTTTCTCCCCACAGGCTCTGGAGAGGCTAGCTTCACACCACAGAGACAGTACAGAGGGGCGTCCCTCTGCACTGTCTCTGTAAAATAGAAACACAGTTCCTCACATGATGAACTGCAAGTGTTTTAAACCTGCTGTTGGGTTCAGCCAATCAGTGGTGATGCTTAAACACAGACTAGAGCAGATCAATCCCGGCCCCTGAAGCGCCACGGACACACACATGTGTGAAACACATTAGATGACAAGTGTGAATTAAAGGTCAATGGCTTAACAAGTATGCGGCAGCCCCTGAAGCTCTCTCCATCACTGAGGGAGTGTTGCTCCAGGGAGAAAGCCCACCCTGCCACCCACCCAGCTACTCCTTCCTGAGCTGTAGCTACATTTCTCTGCTCTGCCTCCTTCTTTCCCTCCCCGTCCAAGCTGCCTCCCCTGGACTGTGGCCAGCCTGATCCCTCATCAATTCTCGTGTCAGCAAGTAAATCAATGCAGCGGCAGCAGCCCTCCAAGTCCCAATGGGCTCTCGCACCGTGGTGATCAGCCCTGTTTTCCCCAACTGGACCACTAACTGTTACTCAAAGCTCAGGGGTTAACTAGTGTTTGTCCTCTGAGGATAAACACGAACGGCAGATCATCGGATGGGTTTAAATGAGGGGGGAAAGAGAGGCCTTTTTTCCCCCTCCAGCAAGTTGCATGTCAGTTATTTAGCTGCTCACTCGCTAGATTTCAACACATGGCTTGAATCTGGAATTTGTGGGGTTTTTTCAGTTTGGCAAGTGTTTGCGCATGGATGATGCAAGCTGGACTGCAACTTGGAGCGTGTGCTTATTTACAAAAAGCTCCAGTGATGACTTATCTCCAGTTCGCACCAACAGACTGCAGTAAAGGCCTCAGCAACTATGACATTTTTATGTTGTATTACTCTCATTTACAGTCAGCCTTTTACTGTACTCTTATTTAAAAAGCTCATAAACTAGATGGATGACCACTCAGAAAGCATTTTGTAAAATCATCTACAGCATATAGATGTGTGCGAGTGTAGAAGAATCAATTAGCATCGTGTTTTCAGATGAGCTTCAGTCACATTTTCCTGCTTTCTATACATCAGAATTTCAACAATAGTACTTATTTGTTGACCTGTAAAAGCAGATGCAAGCAGCCCTGAAGAGAGGTTGAATTAGGTCAGCTTGACTTGATCATAAACTGCTCATCAAGCGTCAAACCGAGCATCACACTCACCTATTATCACTGCGATTCCATACAGAGAAACAGGTCCTCCAATACAAATGAAACTTTGCTTAGAATGATTACAATTTTTTGAGCTAGAGCACCCAATTTTTGTAGCCACGCATTTGATCATCCTCCGATCACTGATGATGTTGTTTGGCTCTTAATATTTCATATGTTTGCTTGTTGGCAGCGAGTGTCAGTGTGATACAAGGCGAGGCCTCCCTTTCATGATGCACCCGCTCTCACAAAGTGAATAAAACATTAGCATGTGTGAGCTCCCAAAGTGCAGTGAGAATGCACAGTTGTGTGGCATTTTGGATCAGAAAAAAATGGTAAATGCCACGGGTGGTGATGCTCTAAAGTTCCCACTGCAGCATTGTTTTCTTACCCCAGGGGCAGAATGACTCCAACGCTGCTGTAGTTTTATGGGAGAAGGGGGAGATTTCTGGATTTGAGTTATAGCAGCGAGGCGATCTCAGAGGCATTGTAAATTTGCCAGGGAGGCGGAGAGCTGTGGAACAAATGGGATCTTTTTCAATCTTAAATGTTTTCTAGGATTTACTGAGTTAACGATAACACACTTTGAGAGTTGTTGGCGACCAATAACCTTTTTCATACAGAAATTTTTAGTGTTTTAGAGCAACACATGGAGCTTGGACTCAGACGTTAAGCTTTGGGATCATGCCCTAACGATAGCTAATGATAGTTTTTGTAAAGTTTCCATGATTCTTTAAAATCTCTGTAGAGAAAGTCTTCTGCTTTTCCACAGTGAGGTCAAAGGTCAGGGTCAGATACAAAATAGAACCTGTAGAGCTGCCAGGGATTCAGTATTTTGCTTGAGAATGCTTGAGTAAGGGGAAATCCGGCTCACACGGGGGCATGAACTTGGCTTTTTTTATAGATGTAGGATGGGCAACCTGCTGCCCCTTCATGCACATTGTGTGAGGTGAGGCCTGTGGTTAGCTGAGGCTGAGCAATTCTGTCTCTGTTGCCTCTGGGCACTGAGAGAGAAGAGGGAAGGGGTGACGCACCGGATCAGCCACCCAAGGGACAGGCTGGATCAGCAGCATGTAGTCCAGGGGTATTCACTCAGCTGTGTGCCACACAGGACTGAGTGTAGCCAAGCAGAGACAACAGCCGCTGATTTCACTGATTAGTTCCTCCTCTCTGCCTCCACTCATGCTAATCAGTAAAACAACCTTGTTCACAATCGTATATATCTGGGCTCACAACTGAAGTTATTAGCTGCTGTCACTCATGTCCTTACACACACAAGTACAGAAGAGCGAGAGTGCTTTTATAAATGAGTAGCAGGACTTGCTTTTGTATTTAAAGTCAATAAATGTACATTTGCTGTGTGCATAAATATATCTTAATAAATAATATGCAGAGGTAAATGTGATTGTCTTTGTCAACAAAGATGAGGGCAAGCACTTATTTCTTTTTAAATTTAGGAATACATTTCTTAAAACACTGTTACAGTCTCTGCACATAAAAGAATTCTGGTTAAGGCCACAAGTCACATGATTAACTAATGCATGATTCCTGTTGCTCACCATTAAGAAATTAGCAAGTGACTCTGAGTTCATGTTGATTAGTTAGTGCTTAATGGATCATCACTTAATGATTGTTAATTCAAATGTACATCATACACTAATTTATATTCCACCAAATGAACTGGAATCCAAAAAGAGGGCTTTTCAGAGCCACACATTTCATCAGCTTAAAAACAGAACTGTCCCTGTTCTCAGAGAAATGTAAAGATGTTTACATCAATATGCAAACATCTATATGTTGCCGCATGACCCGATGGTAACTGATGATCCATTAAGCATTAACTAATCACATTAACTCACAGCGGCTTGATCAATTCTTAAATCATAATGAATCCAGCTTTTGGGAATGTTCGCTTTCTTGTCAAAAGTCAGATGAGAAGATTGATGCCACTCGCATTTCTGTCAGCTAAATATTAAGCTAGAGTTAGCAGTCAGCTAACTTAGCTTAGCATGATGGCAAGTTAGTCTTGCTTGGTCCAAAAGTAACAAAAACCACCTGTAGTTTGACGTAACCCTCCCGCCCCATAAATGGCCATTCGTTGATTTTATTAGCTAGCCAGGCAAGCTGTTTCCCACTGCCTCCAGTCAAGTGCTAGCTCCATTATTTACCCTACAGACATGCGAGTGGTAGCAATCATCTCATCTAACTGCAAGAAAGCGAATAAGCGTATTTCCCAAAATGTTAAACCTTTTGTAAGATAAGACAAGATATAACTTTATTAATCTTTCTTTTATTAAAATTTTGGTCGACATAGCAGCACAAAGGAATATAAAAGAATAGATGCAGTATTGTAGAACATTCAACGTAGATGTATAAATATATATATACTTAAAGCACACTATAAGTGATCGATATACAATTAACACTCTGCGTATTAACATACTATTTACACTATACAATCAATAATAATTATTTACAACCATTTACAACCAGATAAATGTCGGACATATAATCAGGAAAATACGTCAGTTGGGTGCTGTGGTTTTGTGGAGCCTAATGGCTGACGGCACAAATGAGCCTCCAAAGCGCTTTGAGGCTCGTGGCTGGATGAGTCTGTGGCTGAAGGTGCTCCTGAGCTGCCTCAGCTCAGCATAGAGAGGATGAGAGTGGTTGTCCATGATGGTTTTCAGCTTCCCTCCCATCCTCTTCTCAGTCACTCTCTGAACACTGTCCAGTTCCATCCCCACCACCGAGCTGGCTTTCCTCCTTTGTACCCTTATTATAAAGTATTACTCATTTCTTTCTCAGCTTCTGACCAGGTGGGCTGTGATCTGTCAAACGTGAAGTTACTTTGAAGGGGAAAATAATTCTTCTCTACATTTCAAATGTAGTTTATCACTGCACATCAAATACCAGTTGTCAACTCTTGTCAGCTAGTTTCTATTAACACACAGCCAACCTAATTTGCATAGAAACAAAGAGCTAGGACGTCTCACTACTTGCTTTTTGTTTTAACTGCAGCGTAAACGTGACCACATGAAGCTCTAAAATGAGAGAAAACTGTGTTCAGTTCTAGCATGATCTTTTTGCAGTCTTTTCGGTTACAATGAAAACACTCTCTTGACTCTCCATGGCACACAGTTGAACACCACAGATAGTAATCTATCCTGTTGGATGTAGCAATCACTATTCATTATCTCTCATCCTCTGAAAAGAAGAAAAGCCATTGTGGTTTCTCTAATGAACACGCCGCACAGACTGTAAACACTGCCCATATCTCTAGCTCAGCAGCTACAGATGGACCAGAGATCTATTCACTCAATCAAACTTCTATTATTGACACACAAAAGCCAAGGACTGTACTGTAACTGCACCGTCTTCTGTCTTCGAAACAGCAAAACATAAACCAACACATATACACGATTATTACTATTATACCACCAACATTATGGTACCAGAACAAAGCAGTGTTCCTCGCAAAGAGTGCTGCTGTTGTTCTACACAGGACATGTTATTTGTTTACCCTCTCACTCCCTCCTTATCAACGACTTGTGAGCAAATGGTGCACAGCAGGCGCCGTGTCATTGAGTCTCCATGAAGAAAGTGTAATTGTTTCAATAGTTATGTGTTAACGACAACAGAACAGTGGGAGTCAGCGCGGCCACAGCTGCATATTAACCCAGAGAGGGGTTGCTTCTTCTGAGGTGCGATGAACTCGCTGGACCACCTTTCAGGTGACAAGTGATTGACAGCCAGACAACAATGCTCATTGATCCTGCTGTTTACCCTCTGCCTCTCCTCTGATTGTCTTCCCAGCTCTCACCTCCTTGCAAAGTCATAAACATGCAAGGTGAAGAAAAAAACTGCTCCGATCACCTGTTAACTCAGATTTGACAAATCTTAGTCGAGAGGCGACACACTTACACCGTCGAGTGTTCTGGCCGAAATAATCCCCTCAAATGTGATACATTAAATTTCCCTGTGCCTATATGACCTCCCTCAACCGGTGCTAGTTAATGGAATATTTCCCACTGAAGGCATCTTGGAGGATGCTTCGTTCTTAGTTTCACAAATGAATATTGAAAGGAGTGCATTTGCGTGTGCCAAACACAGAGAGAGAGAAAGCCTTAATTAGGCTGCATCACAGATATGCTGTTATTGTCAGTGCTTTCAAAAATTGAGTGCATGTGGGTGCAAGTCATGAAAGACAGGGAGAGGAAGTTTTACCTGCATCCTTTGTCAAGCAGAGGGAACGTCTGTGTGTGTGTGTGTGTGTGTGTGTGTGTGTGTGCTCCTTAATGCTGTGCAACAATTTGGTTTTTCCTCCACACACCACTTAATTCAGGTTTGTTAACCCTCCTCCTGCTCTTTGGGTTTTTTTTGTTTGTTTGTTTGTTGCAGAAACCCTTATGGACAGTCGGTGGGCAACCACAGAGCTGGCCTGGACCACGTTCCCAGAGAGTGGGGTGAGTTAGTGTGTGTGCATGTGTGTAGTTTGTTTTGTGTTCCCCTTTTTTCTTAACAACATTTGTTCCATTTGCTTGTTAATAGAGCCCACTCTGCCTTGAAAAGCACACCACCTACTGTTTTATATCTTTGTTTTTGCACTGTATGTTTGCTTTCTTGGATACTAAAAGGCAAATGAGAAACACACTGATTGACATTGTGTGGAAGAAATTAAGGCTTTCAGTATTTAGAAAATGTTGAAAACTTGACCAACAAATATAGCCCTTTAAATAAACAAATGAGCAAACACGCAGATACAGTACACAAACCAAATCCCCACAGTGTGTAAGGACTATTAGGTAGGCTCTACCTTGCAGGTCTCCACAGGATAGAGAGCCTGATAATTGAAAGCATGTGTCTGTGTCTTTTATAATATATACCCAAGAGCACATTACAGGCAGAAATTAAGGTTTTCAGTTGATACCCCCTATAGGAATTGTGAGAAAATAAAACAACATGAATTTGACCCCAGGGCTAACAGCCTGACAGACCTCCCCCACTCCTGGCCAGTGTAATTTGTCTTCGCTACGTGAGCGCAAAGTCAGTCAATGGAAAATGGTGAGTTTCCATGGAAACGATCTTCGGCAGCCCTCCTCCTTCCTTTCCCTACAAGGGAATGTCCTAGTATCCATGAAGTCATATGTCACGACTGGCGAAGCAGCCCCTCTCCTCACACCTGACAACCCCATACGTTCGGGGGCCGGCAATTATCATATTTGTCAGGTAGTGCATCAACGTGTTGCTGGTGATTTATGACGATCTAATGCTGACTCTTGGGCTTATCGTTTGGGAATAAATTGCACAGGAGCTCAGAGACATGAGATGAGTTATGCATTATTTTCATCCAGTTGAAATAATCAATTTCTGGGAAGCTCATTTGTTATGGAAACGAAGCATTCTGTCCAAGGGGGAATTAGGAAAAAATCTAAAAATATTGACTCCTCGCAAGGTTGTTTCCTAATGGACAAAATTTATTGACCACTGCAGCCATTTATCATAGCCTGTAATGTTAGTTACAATTAGTATTATTCAAAGACCAGTATTAACAACATTTACGCTATACATTGACATACTGATTTTTCTGATTTTCTCTACATTTTCTCAAGTCCTATTAGTGCTTAAATGATTACTTTCAAAGTTACATGATAAAAAAAGACATCAGTCCACCTGTTATATTAACCACAAAAGCAAATATCTGCTCTCAGCCTATATGTGTAGGCACGGGGGGAAGAAAAAAAATATTATAACATATTCTGCATAACCTGAAGTGCTCCGGAGTGCTGCCACAGTGCAATCACACTGACAGCGTTGCATTTAGATGGCCATTTTAATAAATAACTCACTGTTTGCATTATAGATATCAGTGGAAAGTTTTCATTTACAATGTACAGTTTTATGCCCCCATCTCTCAAGAAAAATGTATGTTATAGAAAGCAAATCTCCTCTTGAGGCTATTTCAATTGCACTGCAGCAGTTATAGATATGAACATTGCTTCCTATAAGTGTCTGCTGCTTATTTAAAATCCACTGTAGGTAGATTCTGATAAGATCTAACTAACACATTTGCGATGATCTTAGCTGTAAAACATCCCTCTTTTTCCAAACCGCCAACCCATAATCAGCATCAGAACTGTTAGGCAAATAGGCATAATGCGTGAAATGTGTTTTAATGGGGAAATGTATTCTATTAATAGTCCGTAGTGATTGGAATTTTCTGAATGATTCATGCAATTAGAAGCATTTTAGCTGCAAATGATTCCTCACAGGCCACACGTACACAGCACGCTGTGGGAATGTGTGTGTTAGCGTGCATGTGTTGCATTTTTGTCTTCTGTTCAGATGTCAGTTGCTGTTTTGAATGCCCTCTATGCTAGAATGGTTTGCATTAGGATACACTGCATTTAACATTACTCAATATTAATTAACAACATATTGGATAAATGAGGTTCCACTGTTGCTAAGTTGTTGCTGAATGAGAAAAAGAACTGTTGTTGTATTAAGAGAAAGCATTAGAGGTTAATTAAATTTAGTCCCATTTAATTTCAAACCTATTCCACTCTTCTCCACGTCTTCATCAGTCATCCATAGTGCTCACAGTATGTTGTTTCATCCAGATTCCCTGCTGTCATCTCTTCCTTTGTCACAGTGTCTCTTTGTTGTTTCCACAGTGGGAGGAAGTTAGCGGCTACGACGACTCCATGAGCCCAATCAGAACCTACCAGGTGTGTAATGTTCGACAGCCCAACCAGAACAACTGGCTCAGGACGGACTTTATCCCCCGCAAGGGCGTGCTGCGTGTCTACGTTGAGCTCAAGTTCTCTGTGCGTGACTGTGCCAGCATCCCCAACATCCCCGGCTCCTGCAAGGAGACCTTTAATCTGTTTTACTACGAGTCAGAGGGGGACACAGCGACAGACACCAGCCCTCTGTGGAGGGAGAACCCGTATGTGAAGGTGGATACTATCGCTCCAGATGAGAGTTTTTCTCTGCTTGAGGCGGGCAGGATCAACACAAAAGTGCGCAGCTTTGGACCCCTCTCCAGAGCAGGCTTCTACCTGGCGTTCCAGGACCTGGGCGCCTGTATGTCTCTCATCTCAGTCAGGGTGTTCTTCAAGAAGTGCTCCACCACTATTGCAAATTTTGCCGTTTTCCCTGAGACTGCTACAGGGGCAGAAGCCACCTCCTTAGTGATCGCACCAGGGGCCTGTGTGACCAACGCTATGGAGGTGTCCGTCCCTCTGAAGCTGTACTGCAATGGGGACGGCGAGTGGATGGTTCCTGTGGGCTCGTGCACCTGCGTCGCTGGCTTTGAACCTTCTGCAGACGGCACTCAGTGCCAGGGTATGTGTATTTAACAGAGATTTGGACTTTTGTTTAACCAAACCTCCTTTATAAGCTCAGTGCAAGTCACCTCAGTCTGTGCCCTCTTTGCTGCATTTATTGTGTGGCTCCTGAAAGGGGGTGAAGGAGGGTGGAGGAGAGTATGAATTAATGAGGTGTTGCAGAGAGGAGCAGCATACAAATATTGTGAGAGCAGGACGGGAGGGAGAGAAAGATAGTGGGAAGGCACGAAATAGAAAGCCAGAGAGGAAAATGCAGATAATAGAAGAGAAAGGCATTGAAAGTCCTGAGGCGAGAGATATTAACAGAAAAGGGGGAGATAGTGTGAGTTAAAAGGTGTGAATTGCCCAAGATGGGCAAGAACAGCAGCCAAAAGGAGAAGAATGAAAAGGGAGGGAGGCTGCAGGAAGTCAAGGACAGACAAGCGAAGCTTCCTCTCACCTGGGCGTGAGAAATTGTGTCTAACATGCACTGGGGAGCTCATTCGTTGCCATTTGGCGGCTCAAGGTTAAAAGCTTGCCGCCAATGCCTGATAAAAAGCTCTCCAGGGCTTCGGCAAGCGGTTGCGATGAGGAAGTGTAATTTCCTCCTCGGCCTCCCGTTACTTAATCTACAGCCGGCCACACTCATTAACACCATTCAGACCAACGTGAGCCAACACTGCCACGCTAACATTAATCACTCAGACATTTCATTTCTTACCTCAGTCTCGCCGCTCGCTGGCAGCCAAACGCAGCGTGAGATGGAGAGAAGGCAAAGGAGAGGTGGAAAGAAGAGGAGAGGGGGGACAGCAAAGGGGGAAAAGGGAAAAATTAGTGTATCAAAAAGAGGAGATACACGGTGCCCTCCGAAGAGGTTTATGGATTGAAGCAAGACAGTGGAGTGATTCAGCACCCTCTTGAAAAGAAGCAGGGAAAACAACAAACAAAAGAAAATGATGATGCACTGTGTAATAGAAGAAAAATAAATCAGATCAGAGAGTGTAGAGCCTAAAGGTCTCTGTGAATTATGAGAGAGAGAAAGAAAAAAAGTACATTTTCATCTTATCTTCTTTTGCTGCTTTTTATTGCACACTTTTAGAGCCACAACGCAGGGGCCATTAGCTGCGCTGATTTTCCTGAAAGTGCCATTGTTGGGAATTAGGGAGGAACTTGAGTTCAAACTGAAAGACCACTTAGCCTAACTAGTTAATCTCTCTCTCTCTCTCTCTCTCTCTCTCTCTCTCTCTCACTGGCTGGGTTTTATGAGCCCTCACACTGACAGGACAGATGTTTGCCAGAGACCCCACTTTTACACCACCAGTTAGGAATGTGGCAAACAGTAAAACGTGGGGCTCTGGAGGCTGATATATCCAGACCTTTTGCTGCTAATCCCCTTTATCTGAATCCTTCTTTAGTCTGGGCTTATGCTGGTTTATCCTTAAGACTCGGTATCAGCCAACCTTCAGAGTGACACTTTGGAATTCAAATTAATCGCTTGGACACATGGTCTAAGATTACCATACTTTGTATATTTTTCTAATAACTCTCCACTGCTAATTTACGTCTACTTCTGATGTCCCTTCATTTGAATTGATTTATTGGCTTGTTATGGAGCTGTTCTGCATGCATGTGTAGGCCTTGTTTGTATTCAGTGAGGTGGTTTGGAGAGCTAAGGACCAAACAGACACTGATTGATGGGTTTAGGATTGGGTGTATCCCTTTTCTCAGAAGCATTCTCCATCCCTGTTTGTCTGACAACAGCAATCTCCTGTCAGTAGTCTATATTCATCTTTATCCTCCTTTTTTCTCCTCTTCAACATGAAACGTAGCTGTCATCCCGACTCTCTTTTTGGGGAGATTAATGTCACCTAGTAGAGAGTAGAGAGAGTGAAAATGAAAGAGAAGATTCAAATATATAGATAAGACCTAATGCTTAAGTGTTCACCATTTCTCACATACATATCAGCATTTTCTTCATATATTGAACGTTTCAGGTTCTTCACAGGTACAATCTTTGTTCTGTGACAGATGTGACAGCCGCTTGCCTGGTAGATGAAGTGACAGCACAGCGCGTATTTGTTTTTTCTTGTTCTGTACTTTTATTTTCTCTCCTGCGCCTCTAATGCAGCTTGCATCCGGGGGACCTTCAAATCCAAATTTGGGGAGGGATCCTGTTCTCCCTGCCCGCCCAACAGTCGCACCAGTGCACGAGGAGCCAATATCTGTCCCTGCCAGAATGGTTTCTACCGGGCTGACAGCGACCCCCCTGACTCTGACTGCACCAGTAAGTTATCCTCCACTGCACAGACAAAAAAATGCTGAGTCTCTTTAGAAAAGTCAGAAGAGTAGAGGTAACATATGGTAAAATATCAGTGCCAGGTTGCAACTGAAATAAACATATCCTTGGTATTGGTTTGTTTTGATTTGTGTATCACTAATTTGGCAGAAATTGTAATTAACGAAAAGAAGAAATTTAAAGCGGCTATCATTTATTTTTTTATAGTAACAAATCAAATGTCAATGTGAAAGGGCTTGCTCACAGTGATGAACTACAAAGAATTATCACCAGAATCTGCGGCTCACCTTTTAGGGCTTATGGCTTATAGTGAGCTATAGTGAGTTTCAACTCATTGTTTATCTGCCCGGCCCCAACTTCACTCTGACTGCTCTCACAGTGTCACTTTCAGCCGTAGTGGGCAGCTGTTTTCAGATTTAATAAAAAACTCTGGAAACGCACTGTACACAACCTTCTCAGCAGCTCAGTAACTAGCTGGTGAAAACAGTGAAGCATTTAGCAGCAAGATATTTCCCTCAGGAGCTGGTAGACGCCAACAACAGAGCTCAAAGAGAGTGAATATTGACTTACATTCACCAGGTGGCCAGAAAGACGACTCCAAATGAGTGACAGTGTTGCTCCATGACTGCTGGATGTGTAAATAAGCAGCTGTTTGCAAACAAGTTCACCTCATGAAATTAAAATGTGATGATATCCCAGTGTTGTAACCACTACTAGTTCCCGCTGCCCCCAAGTGGCCAAAAAATAAATAAATATTGCAGGTTTAAATTTTGTTTATTTTTCCGCTGGTGACAGCAGCTCCAGGGGCCACGAATGTTTGGTCACAACTCGTGATGTTGCTACTGTCATTGGATTAGAGCAAACTCTAATGGGTGTGGGCCGGCGCTAAAAATAGCACTCATGATTTGAGCTCCCACTTTCCAAGTGGAAGCTAGTTAGCCTAGCTTTCTAGCTCCCACTTAAACTTGTGTGTTAAGTGGACAGTAAGCTGTGTGGGCTGTACAAGGTCAGAAGCTTCAACAATGGTTTTATCCTTGTTTTAAAAAATGTAAAGGAAAATCTGCGGAGAACTGAAAAAATTCGGTTTGACTTTTAAAATTACAAATCAGTAATCAAGTCAGTATTTTTCTCCTACCTAGTCTGGTCTGGTGCTGACCGCAGCATCCATGCTTGTTCTCCATGGACAGACCTCTGAGAGAAGTCCCAGCAGTCGTGCTGATGGAGAGTGACATGTGCTGCCTTGACCGTGTAAAGTCACCCCCCAGGGGCCTTTCGCTGTGTTAAATGACACACACTGCCCGCAACTGTCTTCCCCAGATCCTTGTCACAGGAACACTGTGGACATTGACCAGCGCACACAGACAGGCGGGCAGGGACACAAGCACCACCTCCGACTAAACACGCAAACGCACGCAAACACACAGGCCTGACAGTTCTGTCCCTGCGGTCTGTTAGAGCTTGTGCCAGGCAGCCTGTGCTTTGTGTTGGAAGTGGTGTGTTGCACAAGAGAGGCTCAGCCAGTCAATGGCCGGCAGCTTGGGCTCAGCGTGTGTTTTAGACGGGTGTCCAATTAGAAGAGCCTCCACTCTGAACTGTGTCCGCCTAATTAGAAAGGACGGGGCGAGTGAAACGCAGCTCAGGGCAAGCTGAACTCAGAGGACAGGCAGTTTTGGCCGATGAGAGCTGATGGCCTGAGAGCCTTCCCTTCTCCTCGCTCTCTCTCTGCTTTGAGACAGGTTAGACTTTCTGCTGTGGGAAGCTTAGAAGGAGAGCCCTGCTCTTCTTTCTCTGCAAAAGGATGAAAAGCAAGTTCGCTGAACCAATCTTGGTTCCTTCCCTTTGCGGTTATCATACTTTATCCAGGTTTCAAACAGTCTTAACTCAAAATGGAGCACTGCTTATTGAAACGTGGCGGCCTTGGGTTATACTGATACAAGAACATGAATTTCTATCAAGAGTGGATTAGCCAGGTTCCACATGCACCAAGAGGGGTTTTGCATAGGAATGGACGTTGATTACAGTGTAGAGCTGTATAGGATTGTGTTTTCCATGAAGGAATATTACTTAGTCATGAATAGTGGTTTTCTGCTTGTGCGTGACAAGTTGTATTTATCCTCCTGTTTCTGAATAGGCCTATGTTGATTTATTTATTCGCTGCAGGAACGATTTCCCCCCTGTTGTTATGTTTTTATATGTTTCCATGCCCTTTGCTCCATCCTAAGGATTTGTTTGTGGTATGTAAAGCAGTCTAACACATTTATTTCTGCAAAAGGGTTTTATCAAAAGAATAGGATCGCACTCTTTGCCTATTTCTTTACATGAAATACTCTCTTTTGTTGCCTTCTTACAGCGATAGATTAAAACATTTCTTCTTTCACCACTGAGGGAGGATAATGTAAGCACTGTATAGGGAACATGACTAAAGCCTCAGTTGTGTGTATTCCTGCCTGCCCACCTTCTTAAACACCTACGTGTGTGTGTGTTTGTGCAGCGATCCCCTCAGCGCCTCGCAACGTTATATCCAGCGTGAACGAGACCTCGCTGTCCTTGGAGTGGGACGAGCCCGAGGACACGGGCGGGAGGAGCGACCTCGTCTATAACGTGGTGTGTAAGAAATGCCTGCGAGACCGGAGCCCCTGCACACGCTGTGACGACAACGTGGACATTGCTCCTCGCAGGCTGGGGCTGAGGCAGAGGAAGGTAGTGGTGAGGAATCTGCAGGCTCACACCCGCTACAGCTTCGAGGTGCAGGCTGTCAACGGGGTTTCTGGGAAGAACCCTGCCTCACCCAGCTACTCCACAGTCAACATCACCACCAACCAAGCCGGTTAGTAGATCCGTCAATGACAATGGATGTGTCCACAAACCAAGTTAATTCATAGCCCAGCTCCGATCAATACTACTTAACATCACGTTGAAACAGACCGTTCAGTGGATCCCACGTTCAGTCACTGTCAGTGAGTATCTTAATGAGCATGTGGTATCTGGAGGAGTATTAACACCAACAAGTAAACATTGGTGAACAAGCTCAGTGTTCAACAATGGTGAATGATTGCAGCTTTAAACACTCAGCTAGAGCGCTGCTTTTCTGAGGGAGATAAAATGTTAAGTGTACTTTATATCTCCACTGTCAGCATTCAGCACGCTGTCAACCAGGCGTCTGACGTTACATCACTTACAATGTCACCTTTCAACATCCCCACTTAATATTTGCAGCGTCATCATCAACCAAACTGCTTAGCACCTTTCACAGACTGTAATTACTCTCCCAGTTAACCTGCACTTAATCCACCTTACTGCAGTTTATGGACCCAAGACAATGACTGTCAATTGAGTCACTTTCAGGCCTCACAAATCAATAAACTGCAGAACAGTGAAGGTGAAACAGGTGCTGTTTTTTCTTAAACCGTTCAGGTTGAAGTATTTTG
The DNA here is from genome assembly GCF_014851395.1 of Micropterus salmoides. NCBI lineage: Eukaryota > Metazoa > Chordata > Actinopteri > Centrarchiformes > Centrarchidae > Micropterus > Micropterus salmoides. Next base: position 22,373,614 of record NW_024040485.1, on the reverse strand, counting down.
AATAATAATTATCTTACTGTGAGAAAATCTTGGAAGCTCAGATCTTAAAGTGATGATCGCCTTTACCTTAGACCTTAAAGTGTCATGTAAACCGTGTCCCCTCTGATGTCCAACCGCAGCACCTTCAGCAGTCCCCACCGTCCATCTGATGCGCTCCACCTCAGACACTCTCAGCCTGTCGTGGCTGCCCCCTGAGAAACCCAATGGGGTCATCCTCGACTATGAGATTAAATACCATGAGAGGGTAAGCACTAACTTTTTAGCCATTGGCTTAATGTAGGTCACATTGCAGGCCTTATTACCTCTGAAAATGTACTTTTCCAGCCTGGTACATGTATTTTTATGGATGCTGAAAAACATTGAAATGTAATGTGTGTGTGTGTGTGTGTGTGTGTGTGTGTGTGTGTGTGTGTGTGTGTGTGTCAGCGGGGATTGTTAGAGTCTAGAAATGTCTATTGTTGGAGATTATGGGCCAGTTAGACTCAGCACCTGGTGATTAAATGCTGTGTCATTGGTATTGATCAATTTCCCCGTAAAGCCCTGCAGCTATAATATGGCCATTTTAGAACCTAGACCCTTATCTGGTGTTCAGACTGAAAACAACACTGCTTTAAAAGAATGCAAGGGTCTGCAGTGGTTCTAGTAAAGCCAGTTTTAGTAAAATGTCCTTTTTTCTGAAGGAACAGACACAGAAACGCTGTAGAGCATTTCTAATACTATTTGGACGATGGTGTAAGGCTCTTACAGCAACATCTTGTTAACTTCAACATCATCTCCCCATCTTTTAAACCTCCATCTTGACAATTGTGAGATAAATGGTAGAAATTTCCCTGCTTAAGAACACAAAGTAATTTACCAGTAAGGTGCATTTAGGTATATTTTATTAGCCAGGTCAGTGCTTTGCTTCTACTTTTCCCTGGACAGTTCAAGTTTAGATGTTCAATACACGCACAAACAAATCTTTAACACAAAATCCCTAAGTTGAACTGACTGCTGACCAAATAGCACCTTGTTGGATTAGAGCTACAGTCTTTGCTGACTGAAAGAACCACTCAGTTTAACTGTGATATATGTTATGTTACATCTTTGTTCAAAGCTTGTTAAATTAACAAATTAGTCAGTCACTATAAATCTTTGAACTGAATTTGAATTAGAAAAGTAATTAATAATTGTCATTTCTAGAGGGGGCTGCATTTTTTCTTGCAGTGCTAATGTAAGCCTGAACACAGTCTTAAACTTAGACTTTATAACTTGCTAAACAGTGAGCACTTCTGCTAAAATTAACAATTACAGGATCAGGGTAAATCCTAAAATGTAGTGCAACAGTAGCACCAGAGATGTGCTCAGACATTTGCCATATTTAGAAGAATTGTTCAGATGTTTACCAGTTCAGTCACATTAGATCAATGGTTTCTTCCAGAAATGAAAATTAGAAATGATACAATTTAATGGAATCCAAACAGATTTCCAATATGTATATTTTTTAGGCCAATATGATACAAATTTTAGGGAACAAATGTGTCCTTCATTTATTTTATCAAAAGGACAATGGATCATAGATGTTTGTTTCTGGCTGCCAGCATTAACTACCTAGCCTTCATTTTTTCAATATCCCAGGAACACTAAGCAGTTGAAAAGTTGTCTACTTCTGCTTTACCTCTGAAAACTTCAAATCTAGTCATTGAGAAATAAAGCAAGTCCGTCTTTGTGTCAAACTTCCTACATCTACCGTGAGAAATATGATTAGCAAATCAAAAACTTGTGATTCGCCAACTTAAGTTGGCTAACATTAGCCACCATAAGCCACTCATGAGAAGAAGACGTAATGTTGGATATAATGTCTATATAAATAAGTAAAAGGTGTGTTTTAGTGTTCATGAATTTTTTAGTTTTAGTTTTTAAACTGTAACCACTGTAGCCATAAGTGATAAAATGAAATGTAACAGTAGCAAGAAGAAACAGTCATAAAGTCAGCAAACTTACTCTTTCACTTCACTAGCTAAATTTAGCCATAAGTTATGGATCATACTAGACTAAGACAAACCTTTGCAGCAAACCCTTTAAAATGTCAATTGTATTGAATTTATTCAACTTTTAATTCATTAGATGACCATTGTGTTAGTTTGTCTTTAAAAGGTTACATAGTATTGCTTTTTAATGCTGAGGACCAAAAGATTGAATCCTCACCAACAGGAAACAATTGTTACTGCTGCTTTAATGGTCCTTTGTTGCACTTCAGGGCCAGGCGATGTCCCACACCGTCACGTCCCAGCACAGCTCAGCCAAGGTGGAAGGGCTGAGAGCCGCCACGCCCTACGTGGTGCAGGTCAGAGCTCGCACTGTTGCTGGATACGGACGCTACAGCAACCCCATGGACTTCAGCACCAGCCTTCACAGTAAGGAAAACCTCTCTCCTGCTTCTGTTTTTGATGATTTGCTGCTACAGTTTTCTTAATGAGGGTTCAAGCTTAGAAGTTGTTATTGCCTTAATTAGCAGTCATCACACTTGCAGTACAGGTCACCCTTTAATCTCTTAAGTACTGTAGTTTGTCTGCTGTTATTTATTTGTTTGCGTCTGTGTGTGTTGTGTGGTCCAGGTGACCCTCAGAAGTCGGTGCAGGACCAGCTGCCTCTCATCATCGGCTCGGCCTCTGCAGGTCTGGTGGTCATTGTTGCCTTGGTGGTTATCGCTGTTGTCTGCCTTAAGTAAGTGTTTGATTTTTATTACTGACAGCCTGAACTGCATGTTTCATTTTGTTAGTTAGACATGGAACAAAGAGGCTCATTAAATTTTAAAATGCTTTCAAATGGTGGATAGGCTACTTACTCTTAAGCTTCAGAAAAGGAGCACTGGAAGAAAATAAAGCTGCTCTTTTCTCGTTTCTTGCTTGGCAGTCTGTGGTTTCATCTGATACTCGAGTTAGATATTAGTTTCATTCGCTGTACCTGGAAAGGGTCAAGAATGATTATGTGAATGTGACTTTGTTTATGTGCTGCTTGTTTACAGGAAGCAGCGCAGCGGCTCAGAGCTGGAGTACACTGAGAAACTGCAGCAATACAGTAAGTTTATGTGTTCAGCTTGTGGTCATTTGGTCATGCCAGTACAGTTAACCATCTGATTCAATCAATTATCCAATCACCTGAGTGAGGCACAGAACCATTTCCCTACTTGCCCAGAGGACCATGTTGTCTGCCTGAGTTACTCCATGGTCCATTTTTTCAGTTTATCAATGAGCAATGTACATTTACATTACATACAATTTACATTACATACAAAGCTACATTTCATTTAGCTGACGCTTTTATGCAAAGTGACTTACAATTGCTATATATGTCTGGATGAACTAGGGGATAAATGTCTTGCTCACAGGCAATGGGTCACAGTTGGGGATTGAACCTGGGTCTCTTACACCAAAGGCATAGTCTTATCCATTGCGCCATCACCACCCCATCAAAAATAGACAATGTACTGTAGACCTGAGCAATCAATCACAATTTATTGTTCATCAACTTTATGTGGAATCAGATGCGGCTGATGTGATAAATTGTATATAATATAATAATGTGTTTAGGTATTCCAAATTCTGTTACAATCAAAAAAATGTTTTGGGAAATATGCTTTTTTGCTTTCTTGCTGTGAGAAGATCGATACCACACTCATATCTGTCCATTAAATGTGAAGCTAAATCCACGAGACGGTTAGCTTAGCTTAGCTTAGCATCTGCATCAAGTTATGTCTTCTTTGTTTAATTCAGAGGTTTTCTGGAGGGCACCAAACTGTTTCAGGAGAGGCCCAGTGAATGGTAGTGAAAAAATATTAATATTTATATTATTGACCTGGTTAAAGAGAGTTCAGAGATAAAGTAGTTTTTGCAAAGTTATTAAATTCCAAAACTTAATTTACATAAATTATAAATACATAATTGTTTAGTTATGTCAAACAGCAATACTAGGCTGTCTTGGCTCAATTATTGAATGTATATGGAACCAAATAACATAATCGTGATCCCATAGCCATCCAGGAATTGAGCAAAACTAACTACCCTTTGTCAAAGGGGAGGCAGAAAGTCTCAGAATTTGAAAACACCTGGTTTAAATCATTGTGATCATGAAATAGTGCAGCTTGTAACCGCCCATAAAAACAATAAAAACACGCATTGCTATTTATACTTTCGTTCAGAATAAACAAATGAGATAAAACAAGTAAATTAGTGAGCTTTTTGCTAGCTGTTTCCTTAAGCTTCCAGGCTATGCTATGATTATGCTAAGCAAAGCTAACAACTTCCTGGCTGTAGCTTCATAAAGACATAAGAGAGGTATCGATCTTCGTATGTAAATATCAGCAGGAAAGTGATTAAACTAATTTTTTATTTTCATACATCAATGAAATTGATTTCAGCTATATTACCCAGGGGGTATGACTAAATGCAGACTTTTCTGTGACTTCTCCCTCTCAGTTTCTCCAGGGGTCAAAGTGTACATCGACCCTTTCACCTACGAGGACCCCAACGATGCTGTCCACGAGTTTGCCAAAGAGATAGACATCTCCTGCGTGAAAATAGAAGAGGTCATCGGTGCAGGTAAACTACGCCGTTGTTTTTGTCCAAGAGGACAGATAATAATTCAGGTTTATTAATCATTTATTGTAACAGGAGTGTGCCATCAAGCCCCGAGGTCTGTAGGAGAGTCCTCTCTGAGAGAAAAGGGTTAGGATTCAGAGTGTGCATGAGAGCTGCGGATGAAAGTGAAAATCTTCTCTGTAGCTCTTCTCCCTCTAGTCTGTTTTTTTTTCTTCTCTCCAGCGGCATGATGTATCCTAACTTCACCTCAAATGACAGTCTGCTCCGGCTCGTTCAACGTTCCTCCCTCCCTGTCTTTTCTCTCTTTCTTTCTTCCTCTCGCTTTCTCTCTCCCTTGTAAACACTTTTACTCAGAAACCAAATGCAAAACCCCCAAGTTCCTCGCCCGTCCTCTTTCTCCTTTCACCGCTCCAAGGTTGCACACTCGATCGATACCAGTCACTCCCTCTCTCCCCAACATCTTTGACCCTTGACCTCCCGTCCTTTCCTCTACTCTTTTCAGATCCTCTCCCACAGTTGAAGCCGACTTCCCAAGTCTTTCAAATCAGCTCCTTCACTCCCGAATCCGACCAGTAACGTTCCCTCTCCCTGCACATTCCCCCACTTCCTCTTTTCCTCCACCTCTCCTCTTCTTTCCTCTGCCCACTCAACCACTCTCCCCCATCACCCTCACCTCCTCTTCCCCTTACCCCCTCCTCCCCCCACCTTGTCACCTCTCAATCCAGGTGAATTCGGTGAGGTGTGCCGCGGACGTCTCAAGCAACCCAGTCGCAGGGAGATGGTTGTGGCGATTAAGACGCTGAAAGCTGGCTACACCGAGCGCCAGAGGCGGGACTTCCTAGCCGAGGCCTCGATCATGGGCCAGTTCGACCACCCCAACGTGATCCGGCTTGAGGGCGTCCTGACGCGGAGCTGCCCCGTCCTCATCATCACCGAATTCATGGAGAACGGAGCGCTCGATTCCTTCCTCAGGGTAAGCTTGGCGGGAGGTGTGTGCTGCAACACCTCTGACAGGCAAGATTGCTTTCTGTTTATATCAAAACGGAGAGGAACACACACACACAGACATTCATTCACGACACCTCTGGGTTATCGAAATGTTTTACTCTCTGTTAAACACCCCGAGGCGCCCGCTTGCTGACTGATAGAGATTAAATGTGCAATATAACGCCTGGAGACAGGCATAGTGTCTCTGCTTGACGTGACTGACTGATGCTGACAGGCTTTCCAATGCTCAAACTCCTGGTGGAAAACTGTCACACAGCAGACCTTTGGATACGTTTGCTTCAGTGTATTAGAGACTCTTTGTACGGTTACAGAATACATTACCGTTCAGAGTTTTCCGTTCAGACCACCACCACCTACACAAAATGCTGAACAAAGGCAGGATGAGAAATGAGGTGTCACACAGTACATTTCCAGCTGCGTGGGGGCTATTACATGTCATTTACATTCAGTAAAATGTGTTTTCTCGCACGGCTGCACTTTGAAGAAGTCTCCTTACTGTAACTGTTAGGCTGGATGAGGCTACTTAATGCCTCTGGTGAATCAGTGCCATGCTGCTGGTCTTAAAAGCAGTTTATCTCCAAGCAATGTACAGCAAATGGTTGCATAGATGATAAGAAATGTTGGGTAGCGCTATCAATGATGCTGATGAGCATTGACATTGACCAGCTTGTTTTGATATCTTGTTGCTTTAGTGGAGTTAATGCCATATAACTGCATGAGTTCGGGCCCAGTAATTGGGGACCTTTGTTGCATATCCACCTATAATACCGTAGCAAATTATAAAATAATTTGTTAATATTACGTTATTATTGTTAGGAATATAAATTAGGAATGTTTTTCTGAAATATTCTTAAATATATAAAACTTATAAATAATATTTATGACTGCTCAAATGTTAAATGTGCAGCCTTACAAGAACAAAATTGAGAGTTAAGTAAGTGAATATTAGATTAAAGAAGTAAATGATCTGGACAAGCTATTCAATGCTGAATATTGGTACTTAACTGCTATTAATGGTCTTTGCTACAAACACATTTTGATCTGTACCAAAAAGTACTTCCAATTGATACAAAGTCCAGTCATTTAGTGAAAGTCAACAATGATTTGATTATTGTCAATTAGATTAGATTGTTTTTGCTACTACTAGCTTCAGAAAATGTGTGAATTTGCTGCTTTTCTCAGTTATTTTTTTTAATCATTGCAAACTGAATGTCTTTGGGTTTTGTATTGTTGCCCAGACAAAGAAAGCAATCTGAAATAGCTGCAACAAATTTTCATTATCGATGAATCTGCCAATTATGTTCTCAAATAATAATTAATCATTTTTGTTGATGCGGACAAGTCAGAAGGGAAAAACAGCCCAAGGTGACATCTTCAAATTGCTTGTTTTGTCCAACTGACATATTTACTATCATATAAGTCAGGAAATGCTCATATCTGAGAAGCTGAAAGCAGCAAATATTTGGCAGTTCCTCTTGAAAAGTGCCTTAATCAATTATCAGATAATTGCCGATTAATTTGTCTGCTGGAAACATCTCCGTAGGCTCTTGGACATGTTATGGACACTTTTCACTATTTTCCTGACATTTTATAGACCAGACAATTAATCTGTTATTAAAAAAAGAAATGGACAGAATAATCGATAATGAAAACAATCATTAGTTGCGGCCCTACATCTGAGAGTCCATCCTGAGCCTCTTCCCTCCTTCTCGCCCACTCCTCTCGGTCAGCTGTCCGACAAATAACACAAAAAACTCGCCAGCCCGTGCTGTCCTCACCCCCGCTCTCCCGCCAGTGTCACACTGTCTGTGAGTCAGAGGAACTCTGAGTTCTGCTCTAATAAGGAGAATGTAGAGTTAACTCACACGCAACATGCACAAACTGTTCATGTGTGTCACACACATGAGACTTCGTACTGCAGCTCCCTGAAGACACAGAGACACGTTATGTAGAAACATCGCAGATATGAAGGAAGAACACACACACACACACGTATACATACACGCCACCGTGGCTTTGAAGGCCTGCTATGAATCATGGGTGTTTACACATCCATCCATCCCGGCTTGTTTTGCTGTCAGACTGCATCGGAGTGTGCAGACTACAAAGCAGAATGTTTATGGTTTTGTCATGTCACGTCTTGTGTTATTTGCTTACCCATTGTGAATCAAAGAAGGGATTGATTATGTCGAAGATTGTTTTTTTCCCTCCTTATATTCAATATTCAGGTCATGAAAGAAAACCTCACAGCGTCGTTTCAGCTTCTTTCTTTTTTTCTCATTTTATACCAGTTAATTGTGTATTGATATTCCATTGATTGGTTTTGAATTCACACACATCAGGTTTCATGAGCCTTCATGGGTTGGAGTGCTGATTTATTATGGTTTTGAGTTTATCCCACTGTGTCACGCTTCATAAACGTGGAGAATTGTAAATTAAACCCTGAAAGCCCTAATCTCAGATTTGTTTCATGCTTCTCAAATGTTAACATAAAAGGGCCAAATTCTGTATATCAGGAACTTTCAAATGAGGAAAATAAGCTTTGAGCAACAAGCCATTGAGTTAACGGGCCCATTTTCGCTTTAATGTTCAGGAGCAAAAAATAAAAATAAAATGCAAACAAAGCTTTGTGTTAACAGCCGTGCAGTGCCTGTACATGCAACTAGTTTGTGTCAGTTGGAGAAGAATACCAGCAGTTGTCTGTTTTGATTTTAACCTTGCAGCTCCCTTTTTGTGCTTTTGTGTGTGGAGTCAATATTGAGCCTTAATGGGTTTAGTACTACAGTAAAGAGTATAATTAATCAGCTAATTGGACAGCATGCATGAAAAGGTCAGCTGCCACTGACTGTCAGGAGCAGCCGTGAAGCATTATGACAGATGTCATGTTTATGTGGCCTCAGTGACTGATTGGCTGTCTCTGGTGCTTTCTCCTCCTCCTTATCTCCTATACTCTTCCCTATTGCCTCTCCACATTTCAACGCATCCTTTTTTTTCTCATTCTCATTTTTCATTCCTTCACCTTCCACCTTGTTCATTAACCGCCTCCCCCTCTATCCCTGGCTGTGTTTTTGTAGCTGAATGACGGCCGCTTCACGATGACACAGCTGGTCGGGATGCTGCGTGGTATCGCTGCGGGGATGAAGTACCTGTCCGACATGAACTATGTTCACCGAGACCTCGCCGCCCGGAATATCCTGGTCAACAGCAACTTGGTCTGCAAGGTCTCTGACTTTGGCCTGTCACGCTTTCTGGACGACACTTCCGCTGACCCGACTTACACAAGCTCCCTGGTCAGTATCGTGTGTGTGCGTGTGTGTGCGCTAATTCCACTGTGTTTGTAGACACTGCATGTTTAATTGAGCTCGCTAATTTTATCCCCTTCAGTTGTTTCACATGTGCATATGGATGCATGTGTGACTGTTCATGTGTGCCAATATTTGCGTCTGTGAAATTTGCATTAGCTTCTGCCTGTGTGTTGTTATAGGACTGAAGTGTCTCCCAGGGTGTTGATCCCATCCCCCTCTTTGTGTGTGTGTGTTTGTGTGAGCAGGGAGGGAAGATTCCAATCCGGTGGACGGCGCCAGAGGCCATTGCCTTCAGGAAGTTCACTTCTGCCAGTGATGTGTGGAGTTACGGCATTGTCATGTGGGAGGTGGTGTCCTATGGAGAGCGGCCATACTGGGACATGAGCAACCAGGATGTGAGTTGGCTCGATGGTCTCCTGTTACGAACACATATCCATAGAACAAATGCACATGCAGGGAGTTTCATGTCTAAGTTTGGGTCCGGCTGAGAGTTTCTCTGAGCTGTTGTGGCTTTGATTTCCGGCGTGACATGTTGGACCTGGGCCTGTTCTGCTGCCTTTATCTCCTCATTGCAGATGCCGGTGCAGCTGTGTGCCCATGTTCTAGTTTTTACCACCTTATTTACAGCCCTAGCCTGCCCACCCTCCACAAATCCATACTGCAAAGCCTCCCTGCTCACACACACACAAAGGCATACTCAGGGAAAGGCTTCGTTTTTTTCCCCGTTACCTGGAGGCTATCTGCACTGCACAGACACCGTAACTACAGCAGTGAGCTCGCAGGAAAGAAAAAGAAATCTCTTGGTTCCTCCTTCCTGAACAAAGTACTGAAGCAATGTGTACACCTCCACTTTATTCTCTGAGGAATATCTGCTCTGCATTGTGCTTCAGAAAGAGAGTTGTAACGCTGATAGCAATAAAGCAAAAAAAGGAGCCGTAATGAAATATGCCAGTAATGTATGTATAACTTTCATAACAAAACCCACATGCAGTAATGAAAGCATCAAAGTGGAGGCCCTCTATTGTTCCCGATAGCCTTTGTGCCACAGTCATCGCTCAATAAGCAACAGAGTCAACAAATGCGAGGTATAAACAGAGGTGCTCGCCTGCTAGAAGCACGACATAAAAATCAAAGGACAAGCAGCAGGAGAAGAGGAGTAAAGCAGAAATGTTTTATTGTTCCCAAATGGCAACAATTTTTTATTGTTGTGGGGAGTTAAAACCCATACAGAGCTTATGGAGGAAAACGCAGTTGCTAGGCAAAATCAAATCAATGAGCGAACGTTTTCATCCTCCACTTATTGTCTCTCCTGTCAATCACCCCAGTTTTTGAAGTGACAACTTTTGAGAAGACTTGAGAATATTGTTTTTATAGTTTTGTAAAGATAGTGACAGCCTGAGCCGAGAAACTGTCTAATGTAGGACATAATACAGTAACTGGGGATTATTCTTCAACCACGCTAACAAAGGCCAAACAGAATGAGGATAAAACAAACGAGTCAGAGCCAAATGTTTACACTTTTTGTAGAAGAACCACATGAAATTTACTTAAATCCTTATGTGCGAGATCTTCTAGGTCGATGTTCTGCACAGTAAATGTGATGCTAGCAGCATGGCTCTGTGGATGGCAATGTCGACCACTTTAGTTCAGAGTGAAATATATTGACAACTTCTGGATGGACTGCAATTTATTGAAGGTTTTTAAAATAACTTTGGTGATTCCTTAACTTTTTCGCTTGCGATACCATCAGGTCAAAATGTTAATTTGTCCAATTCTGTGGTCTATAAACAAAAAACTGCATAACTAATAACATTCCCATCAGCCTTAGCTGTACTATGTGTTTAGTGCTAATTGGAAATGTTAGCATGCCAACAGGCTAAACTAAGATGATGAACACGGTAAACATCAGCATGTTAGCATTGCCATTGTGAGCATTTCTTAGTATTTTGATGTTAACATTTAGCTCAAGGCCCCGATGTGCCCAAGTGCAGCCTCAAGGAGATTGATTTCCTGTCCCCCCAGGTGATGACGGCGGTAGAGCAGGACTACCGGCTGCCCCCGCCCATGGACTGCCCCATGGTGCTGCACCAGCTCATGCTTGAGTGCTGGATGAAGGAGAGAAACCTGAGGCCCAAGTTCTCCCGCATCGTCAGCACCCTGGACAAGCTGCTCCGCAACGCCGCCAGCCTCAAGGTGGTGACCAGCACCTACTCAGGGTGAGTCCATATGCAGAAATAGAGAAGTGTTAAATCAAAGACCAGTATTAAAAGTAATTTTCTTACACACTTTTCTTAATTAAAGATTCATGTTATAGATTAGATTACATTAGATTAGAAAACCTTATTAATCCCCAATGGGGAAACTTAATTGCCACCAGTTCACATAACACACATACAATCAGAAAGGACAACCAGTATGTACACACAGGACATTGTAGTCGTATGGCTGAGGATTGTTCGCTAACTAACACTTCTTACATTGAAGTGAATGGAGGGAAGTTTCAACATGGATGGAAAGTGTCTGCTTTTGGAAATGTGTGATGTGTGCTTTGAGATTTAGAACTTGCTGAATGTACTTTCTAAATAGCTGCAACATGCAGCTCTGTTTAAAAGGACCATTGTGAAGAAGCTCAGCAACAACAACAACCAGTTTACAGTAAATGTAGAAGCTCATAGTAGAAATGTTATGATATTCGATAACACATTTGCAGGTCTCTCATTATGAAGTCTGTAATGTTGGCTGTGTTGGTGCAGTTTTGACGTGCTGTTGGCTGACATGGCAGTTTCTGTGGCAGACCTTTGTTGAAAATATATCCATTATTTTTTCTTGGGTTTTCATATAAGAACAGAATGCTTTTGAGGTTTTTCTACAATAAAGGGCTGATGCAATTCTCTCTCTTTCACCTTGTGTGAAATTGTCCCCTTCATTGTATATGACGGCTGGGAAGCGCAGGACGAAGACTCCTCCTGGTGCAGACAAGCAGCGTCGAGCCTCTGGGTACTTGGAATAAGATGTCAGTAAAAAAAAATGGCTTGTCGAAAGAGTGGCACAACATGGTTCATGTTGTTGGAATTGTTTTATGCTTTTGGGTTGATTTGGGAGGATATTTCTTTCAGCTGAAGGGTTTTACTGCCAGACAGACGTCTGCCTCTTTTTCTTTGACACTTCTCTTGGAAGTGTATTTGTTGACTTATTCAGAGGTAGCTGTCCTCACATTGACGAGTTGTTTGTCAACTTTCTTTTGAGTGCAGTGACTCCAAATGTTCCAGCCATTTTTACTGACGTGCTTGTTCTGAATTTTGTTAGTCTGGCAACCAGTCAACAGTGTGATTACAGCTGCTTTAGATGCTGGATCCTCAGCTCTGTAGTGATGTATAATGAATCAAGCGCACATCCTCAACTGTGTGGCTCTGACTATGCAATGGTTTCCTGTTTCCGTCACACTAAAGGCAGAATTCATACATGCAGTATCCAGTTCTTGTGCTGGCTCCTTGGCTCACAGTTTCACTCTAACACTGAGCCCCAAGGGCGATTTCTATGCCAAGATTTGGGCTCAGTGAAGCTAATTGTGTGTGGAAATGTAATGGCTGACCTCGGTTTAATTCCCCCTATACTTGGCTGGATGCTGGAATGTAGGTGATAGGACAGACAGCAAGCCAGAGCTGCTGACGCGGAAAAGCAGGAGGTGATGAAGTGTGAGTAATAAGGGAGATTGAGGAGAAGCTAAAAGAGAGGAATGTGTTTAATTAGGTTGCTAATGAGCTTTTTAATGCATCAGGGGAGGGTGCACCCAATGCTGTGATGGGCGAATAGGAAAGGGAAGTGTGTGTTATGATGCCTGTGTGTGTGTGTGTTTGTGCATGTTATGCTATGTGTCTCTGTGTGCAGATGACATGCCAATGATTAATTTATGGCCTCATCTGTATGCAACAGCAAGAGAGATAGACGGAGAAGGAGCTGGAGAAAGAGGAGGAGAAAGAAAGGGATCATGTTGTCAGAGCATGATTTAGAGAGTGTCCCTCGTCTTTGCGTGTGCGGCAGCGAACCCTCGCTCCTGCTCACCTGCCATTGGCTGCTCAACAATGTTGGTGCAGATAACGGAGGGAGAGAGAGGATATGAGATGCAGCACTATCTGTAGAGTATCTTCAGCCACCAGGGCCTTAAAAACAAGGACACTGGCCGAGGAACAAAGGACACTCGGAGACTGCAGCGCTTTTCTTCCCCAAGATAGCTGAGGAATATGTTGAACTTTTATTAAAACTGGAAATGTGATGAAAAGATCTGGCTTGGCATTTGAGTTGGATTATCACAGAGGAAGCTCGAGATCAGCAGATTTGAGCATGTTCTCATCATGGTGCTATATTTTTTATTGTTTATCACCATGAGGTCGTAGGAGTATGTACTATGCAGAATTTAGTTACACTGACACTAAGATGGATTAGACCTTTATCCACCTTCAATGAGAGCACTTAGTGGAGTAATAACGAACTGTGTCTTCTGTTTAAAGTGGCTGTGAACCTGCTGCTGACCTGTGTGGCTTTGTTTTGGCAGGGACCTGCTGCGGCTCGGAGGGACGCTGCCGGGACATAACAGGAAGAGTCCGGACAGCAGTCAGGAAATCGTTCGGCAACAGATGAGCCAAACTCTCCCCATAAGAGTGTGAGCCGCTGCAAACCGGAGGATACAGATTAAATAAAAACTACCTAGAAACTCTGACCTGAAGAGCCTGATGTAAAATAAAAAGAAGCTCCGGCTGCAGAGAAAGAAAGAGGACCGTTTTGGAGACTTGGATCTCAATTTGGAGAAGAATTTCAAGAGAACTTTCCATTACAGTGTGCGTGTGCGTGTGTGTGCGTTCATTACTTGACACTTGTGGATTTGTGACTGTTGACATAAAGCCAAACTTGCTATTGCCCCCTCTCAGGTTGTGTTTGCATGTCTGCATGTGTTTTCTGCTGGTTGGGAATCAGTCTTTCCCTCTCTTCACCCTCAGACCGGAGAGCTCACACAGATGATAGGACTCAGTGTCTAGATGATTCAACAGTGCCAAGATAAAGCAAACAACTGCTTCAAACTAACTCTTACGAATGCTCCACATCTGTAGACCTTCCACCCAATCAATGTTATTTTTTTCTCCTTTTTACCCAACCAACTCTCGTCTTATTTCTTATTTAGCTTTTTTTGGAAACAACAAAAAAACAACAACATACTTTTCATCAGCTTCCTCTTAAATACTGTCTTCCACATGTACTGGGAGACATACGTGTTACAAATCTGTACAAATCATCCAAGTCTTCACACGCGTCTCTCTGTCAGAGGGGAGATGTAACTGACACTGTGCGGGACACGTCATGTGCATGCCAAAGTGGAAACTTCTTCATGAGAAAAGTACAAATAAGTTCCACATTAACTGTTGCTTTGGTGGCATTTGGCTGTGTGGACTTTAACGTCCATGTATTTTTAACCTTATTTGGTTCATATACGCATTGTTTTGAATGCTAAGTTATTATCTATTACAGCAAAGAGGTGTTTCTTGTGTTTTTTTTACAAGCACCGGGGCTTAACTTTTTTATTACAATGCTTGTTTTTTCACACATTATCAAACCAGACAGACATGAATGAGTGAATGAAGAAGGAAAAGTTCTGCTCAGACAGAATAATTACCTTTAAAAACACAGAGGAGACTGTCTCCAGATCACTGTTAGGCTTTTTTTTTATTTTTTATGAAAAGCGCCCGTGGTAGTACTGTGCTGTATATTTTACTTTGGCAAATGTGTTGCAGATCAGTGGGAATTAAAAAGGTCAGTATCCAGATGATAGCTTTGTGACCTTAATATACTGACCTACAAACATTGACGTAGAACAAATCACGCATTGGTTCATTTCTCCTGACATGTGTTTTCTTCAGCACTCCAGCTGTCAGCGCAGTTCCTATCTAAAAACAACTGCCTGTATATAATACTATACTTTCTATTAGACCAGTCAGCTCAGCATTTACAACTATCTGACCTGACTTTGGCCTCTCTATGACCCTCGTTTATATGCTTGTTTGTTTATTGTTGAGGAGCAAACAAAAGGAAAAATTGCATTTTAATGGTCATTACATATCTGAAACTATATGTCACATTGAAAGAAGAAAATGTGCGTCTGTTAGGGCAGACTTTTTCCTGTGCAATTAAAGGTGTATTAGATTGTAAAAAAAAAAAGCCAGAAAACTAGAACAAAAATAAGCATTTCTCTTTCAGTATTTTTACGATAATCATATGCAAATAAATTATTAAACGGATCTCTGGTATTCTCTTTGATTTCTCGTTGGGTTCACCAGGCTGAAGTTCCAGGTCTCCTCTTATCTGTCCGAGGGATGAAAAGAGGGAATAGCAAGTGTGTTTTACCTCCTCAGTCGGAATATCACAGCAGCTTTGGATGGACTCATTAAGATTTAAGGTTAATCAAAGGCCGGTGCGCGTGGCTCGCCAATTAGCGAGACCACAGGACTATTCTGGGGATTTCAGTCTCTGTTGCTGCTGGAGAGGCTTCTAGGAGGCAAAGTTAATCTGGCTTCGCACCAAATGCCAGTGTTGTTTGGCTTTAATCTGTCAGCCAGGACACAAACTGGGTCTCTCTCCACACCAGTGCAGATGAGTGAAACTGTCACCTTCAGAGGTTCATACTTACATACATACAAGCATTTTTGACTCGCTGCTCAGACAGCAGCTGTATGAGAGAGACTGGTGGTGTCGTGTTCGCTGCATGTTCTCTAATCATCTCTGCCGCTCTCACAGGATGTACACACACCAGGTCAACACAAAGGCCAAATGGAAATATGCAATATATGCAGACACTGAGCCTGAGAGTGTAATTCCACCGGGCGTCCCGCAAAGCGTGGCATTTATCATGTGTGTCAAAGCTTCGCAGGTAGACAAAAGATAAATGCTTTTTGGTGGTATAGCTGCTCTTTCCGTTGAAAGGAAGCTGTGTTGAGATGCTTGACCTTGGAGAATTTTACGCATACAAAGGCCTGCTGAGGAGGAAGTCATCCAGTGAAAAGCTGTATTTCTTTAGGACCTATTTTGAAGAGGGCCCAGCTTTGAATCAAGCTCTAAATCACAAGAGGAGCCTATTTTAAATTTGTTTGCATTGCATCTGAGATCTGCCACAATGTCAAAAGTGAGCTTTTGCATCCTGTATACCGTTAAACATTTGGAGTGATTCCAGCTTCGCAGGCCACTCTGGCTCGCTGCTCACGGGAGAAAACATTCACAGCCCCTCCGTCTCAGCAGAGCCGGATCTAATATTTTCCCCGGCTGAATCTTAAAGATGATGCAAAATGGCAGCAAACCTAAAGGAAAATATCTCATTATCGTATTACAGACCATTAAGTGATGAGAAATCAGCTGCGACAGTTTCTCACAGAGATTTTAATGAGCGTGCTTGGTGGAGTGAAAGCTGTGGACGTGATGGCAGGATGACAGACAGTTTTTTTATTTCGTGGTTGCTGGTTGCTCGTCAGTGACCAGACAGTTCAACGTCAAATCCCTACATCACCACAGTGATCTCCACGATTACTGCGAGATAAACAGCTGCTCTGCCTTTATCCTGGATATACATAATCACCAGCCAAGACACGACACGCACAGAAAAGGAAGACACTGCAAACACATATGCACATTCAGATACATAACTGTACACACTTGTACACCTCACACTCAGATCTACTGGATTGGCAGTGATTTGTCAGATTTAGCTGCATCTACTTGTGTACCCCGTCTGAATGCACCAGTCAGTTCTCTTCCAAGCTCAAAGCTCTCATTTGCCATCCTGTCCAAAGCAAGTTTAATGCCTCCAATTACAGGGGGTCTGCAAGCAGGCAGATTTGGAGCGAGGAGGCTTGGCAGGAGAGTTTGCTACGCATCAGGGCCTTTTAACAGAGTAGTGATTTGCTGCTGGTGGTGCTGAAGCTGCCTGTGCCGGCTCATCAATGGAAAAGTACTCTCTTTATGGCGAAGCGCATGCAGCACTAAGCCGAAACTGTGAGGAGAGACACAAAAATATCATGGCTTTTAACAACGTGGTACCGGCTCTTTTTCACACTCACAGTGGAGGAATTTCTGCATCTCTGCACCGCGAGCACAAATGGAAATCAAAGTCTTTTCAGCAGTAATTTTTATGTAAAATGGCCTGTATTTTAATTGACTGTTCTGAGATACTGTGCGGCAGAGTGGCATGGTGGAAAGGCACAAAATGAAGAAAACAGTGCATACAGACAAGATAGCTGCAGTAATGCTGAAACATTACATGTTATATGGTGCAGTAAATATATATGAAAGTCCAAGGAAAACCTTTTTATCTTTAAAACCAGCTTTGATTTGACCACCATGCTTTTTCCCATTTAGTTTTTGTTGTTTCTTTTCAGTTATCTATATCACTCTATAAAGTTGTTTGTTTAAATCCCAAAGTGGCAGATTGTATTAATCCATATGATCATATGCAGAGTTAGAGAGATAATAACATTCTCCATAAAAGTCAATCTTTACAGGATCACTTTCTGCACTCCACATGGCATAAAGCCTTAATTACTGCTGTTGTACTGTATTCTGACTTACAGAATTGTACATAAATGTGTCACTCAATTACACCAACTGAAGACATAAAGTGCATTTTTTCTATTCACAGACACTAATTAACCATTAAGAACCTGAAGAAAATGGTGTCATTTCCTATGATTTTACAGCAAATCTATAATTCACAAGTTATGAGACATTATTTTTTAATCCAAATTAATGGATTACATTTACCATTTGTTGTAACCAGATTATTGTAATCTTGTTAAAGATAATCCGTTACTCCCTAACCCTGGTCTTCAAGTATTATATCTGAACATTTCAGCGAAGCAGCTGGCGCTAAATGCGACTGTAATCTTTGCTGCAGCATCACGTCTACTGAAAAAAATAAATGGGGAGCTGCAAAACATCTCATTACAGAAATACTCAATTTTCCCCTCAAATGATTTGTTCACATTTAATTAAAAACAGAAACAGCCTTACACACACATACACGTACACACAAATAATGCCTCGCAATTTCGCCTTTACCTCCCAGCACTTTCCTCTTGAAAGCCTTCAGTGTTGCAGCGACTGATGATTAGCATGACAGTGCACTTTGTGCTCAGAGAGGCCTCCCCACCTCTGCCTGTCTGTTGCTCGATCTCTGCAGTGTGTGATCCATTAAATGGCCTCTAAAGCCTTGACCATTGATTTAACAGGTGTCAGTACCCTGCTGGGTTTGAAGGACGGGATACCGATCATCAGAAAAGTGGCTGTTGGCTGCTAGCTTAGCACAAAGACTGGACACAACCAGATTTAAAGTGTTTTACAGTTTCATACAAAACCACAAGTGTAAAAATGCAGCCAGTCATATAGTTGCCTGTATAGTGATTTGCGGTATAAAGTATCACATTTCTGATACCAACGTTTCCTGCTCTAGGATCGGTACTCATATAATAGGATCGATATCTAAAGTGTGTGTTTTATCATATCTTACTGTCACCAGGATGGTCTAATTACAGGCTACTCGGATGGTAGGAACTACTTTTCCTTCCGCCTGTCAAAGTCACGCTTGCGCTCCAGCTCTGTGACGGAGCTTTTTTGAAGTGAGCCGCTGGAGCCCTTTACATTTCCCGCGATTTAATACTGACTCTGGCTGACTGTAAAAACAGTCACGTCTGGCTGTATTTTAGCTGTGAAGGTAATAATGCTGCTCTGTGTGATGTGTGTGCAAAGTCAGTGAAATGCTTTTGGCAACACTGCAAACTTTGCTAAACATCTGAGATTAGATAATAGGATGATGTTATGAAGCATATTTTTATTATAATTAAAGAATATGACAGTAGTTTGATGTCTTGTCAATATGCAGCTATTATTTTGAATTGGTAGGGCTACAGCCAACTCCTTATTTCTCTCATAAATACAGAAACGGGAGGAGGGAGGTCACATTAAACTAGAAATAAAATATGTAAAAAGTATTGGTATTGATATTGGTATCGGCAATACCAGCCTGGGTATTACTTGGTATTGGATCGTATAGGAATTAAGTGGTATTGCACATCACTACTGTATAGCAGCTTATTACAACCCATATTTATGTTTATTGTTAGGCGTCATTGTCGACCTCGAGGAGCTAGAGTAATTATGACGGGAACAAAGGATGAAGCGAGGTAGTATAAAGAGCGACAAAGTCAAACACAGGACTTTCACCCAGGAGACTGCTATTTGTTATTTTAACTTACGTCACGTGACTACTTACTTACTTATTTAACCCAAACCACAATGTTTTCCTCAGCATTACCACAAGGTGATGTGCCAAACTATCAGACTACTACCAACTGTACTACTAGCTTCTAGGTTCTGTTCCTGAAGGAAGAAAAACTCATTAAAATTATTTTTTTAACGACACTAATAACTACAGCTCCAGCCAACAGTCGTCCCAAAAACATCGAGTGGTTCCCTCTATACCTAGATGAGGGCAGTCATTTAAAAAAAGAGATCTGATATCTGTGTTCTACAATATTTTTGTTTTTTAGCATTCTTTAACAACATAATTTTCCATGAGCCCTAGACCATCGCAGGTTTAATACAGCTCGCCTCGACAACAGAGACCACTCCTGAGTTCAGACATGTCTGCAATAACAGCAGGACAGAGAGGAGCAAATGTTTTAAAGGCTTTTAGATGGCAGAGATTACAGCTACAAATCAACAAGTCAAATATGGACATAAACAAAACTAAGTTACGATGACGTATGTCCCCCACTCTACAGCGCTGGTTTTCATGGGAGCTGTGGTTTTTTTCAGTGTTCACAAAGAAATCATTGTTTGAATTTGTTAAAATGACAAAGGTTTCTATGTCTAATAGTAAGTGCTGGATGCTGATTTGTCTTGGCTCCATTGAGTTACAGAAGCTAGTGGAACAGAGGCTAGGCTGAGGTTATAGCTTGAGCTCTCTGTAGTCCGCCACATAAAGCCTTGATTGGTCATTTCTAACCATATCTCAGTACAGATCTATTATTTTAGTAAAAGTAGCAATACCACAGTGTACAAGTCCTGCATTCAACTCTTTATGTAATGTTATGTAAAAAAAAAAACTACAAATCTATTAGCATCAAAATATTTATACTACCAAAATTACTCATTAGCCTGTGCAGAATGGCGCATTGGATATCACTGGATTTTGATTATTAATACATTTATAAGACTTAAATGTTATGTTACAGCTGGTAAATTCTATTTACATTATATGTAAGTAGCTTAATCTATAATATATTAAAATTTATTTGCACTAGTAACTAGTAAATAAAGGTATCAAATCATAGCTAACCTGCTCCAGCTACATATTTACCTGCCTATGAGGTTGGTATCAACTTCTCTGCAAACTCACGGCAAAGAAGCAAAGAAGCTTTTTTAACAAAATCTCCAACTGTTCTTCTAATTAGCAGCGCTAATCGTGACTCTCACTGGGGGACGATGTTGTGTATGTGTTCGACTAGGAGGCCTGAGTGCGCTGTCATGTTGCCAGGAGGTGAAACACAGTAACACTGTCCATTGTGCACAGTAAAAATATAACAACAGCCTGATGCAGCATCTAAAAGACCAGATCTGACTGCCAGGGTGTGTTTCAAAGCACCAAAGCATTGAGCTCTTGGTGAAAAGAGGGGCCAACAGAGATCATTAGCATGCATGTGAATGGATTTCGAAAGAATGAACAGATTATGCATTTGTATGTTTGCTGATGAGATAGAGGGGCTTAGGTCCCCCAACCCAGTTTGAATCACAAATCCCCACCAGGGGAGGGGAAAGGCCACAGATAGAGAAGAGCAGGAAGAGACAGACTTAAGGCTTTTGAGTAAACGTGGCGGTGGGAGGGAGGGGGTCTCAGAGCAGATGTCCCAAATTGGCCAAGAAAAGAAAGGAAGACCAAAGGGATCGGTGGATCCTGAGCTCAATTCCTATCTTTCTAAATCTGCAAAGTATCTGTGTGGAGCATCAGGGCGGATCGTGCCGCCAGGCTGCCAGTCAAAGTTTTGAGAGGTTGTTTTCAGAGCCCCTTTTGTTGTGGCCTTTGGAGCGTGTTCGCAACAAGGCCGTGAGTGAGAAGGCTGGCTGGCTGGCTTCAGGGACTCTCCTCTACATGTGGAGGGCTTAACAGTTCGCTGGAAAGATGAGGAGAGACAAGGAACAAAAACACTTCCTCGCCGTCCGAGCTGAGAGCAGCGACGAGCCAGTGTGTCGCACTGTCTCATCCTGTTACCGGGGTCAACGCCGCTGATGTTGACAGTTATATGTGTCACTGCAGGTTTGTAATTAAATGGGGAAGATGCTGTTTGACTGAAAGGCAGCGTGTTCTCTTTCTGTCTGTATCACACACAGAGACAAACACACACACAAGCACACAGGCAGATTCTTATAGCCTGAAACTACCTGTATATTTGAAATAAATGGCCTGCCAAGCATTTGATGGGTTGGCTAGAAATCCCAAATGCTTATACTGCCTTGGCTGCTTTCAAGTAATCATCCCCATGGTAACACCTGACACCAGCTATTCATCATGCAGCCCATATAAACTCTGGCATATTCACAACAACTAGTCACATAGTCAACTGACAAATAGCCACACAAAACATGTCTATGCATGATGATACGTTCAAAGTCAAACCCTCTTATTAAAGCTTAGCGGCATGCCTGCTGTCTGTGTGTATGTGTGTGTATGTGTATGTGTGTGTGTGTGTGTGTGTGTGTGTGTGTGTGTGTTTGCTTGCACATGCTCGTGTTGTGTTGCATCATGCACCTCCCTCAACATTAATTGTCAGTCGTTAGCGTTAATGTGACAGGTGAAAGTGAATTTGTTAAGATGGCAATGACTCTAATGTGTTGCTATAGTTTATATCAGCCAGTTGAGTGTCAGAGGATGAATATTCAGGAATCAGAGCCTCATTTAGCATTAACACGAGCAGAAATGGAAATTCTTTGGCATCAAATTAAACTAGATGAGGATGCACACGTAGCACAAATAGTCCTACTGTATGTAGCTGTTATTTTTTTTCTTCTCACTCTCGCTGTGTTTCAACCATCTGTCAGTGATCTTGATGTTTGTCACAGAGGGCTACAGGGTGCAAGATGAAGGAAAAGGAGCGAGAGTGAGGAAATATTTGTGGGACGTAGTCATACACATCTTCTCATCACTCCGTCACACTGATTCTAGAGGCAGATATAGAGACCTGGGGTTTTATCTAGATGCTGGACTGCAAACAGTTTTAGTTGGTGGTGAAGGAAGTGTTCAGTAAAAATAGCAATACAACAATATAATATATATATATAAATGCCCAGTTACAAGTTTCAGTGGTCATATGTATATATTAATTCTCAACTATGCTTTCAGATAAATGTAAAGGAGTTAACAGACAACATTTGCCTCCAAAATGTAGTGTAGTAAAAGTATAAAGTAGCATAAAATGGAAATATGCCTACTCAAGTAAAATACAAGTAACTCAAAATTGTCCATTACTTAAGAAAACATGTAGTATACAGTGTAGTATATTCTGTTCTAGCCATGCTAATGTCACCACTTCGGCCCAAACTGAACATCCTAACAACTCTCTTATGGACTGCCACCACATTTTTCACAGACATTTATGGTTCTCTGAGGATGAATCCCACGAACTTTAGTGATGCGCTAGATGAAAAGTCAGGGGAAAATCATTTTAACATTTTTGGTTTTGAGTGAAATATCTCAACAAACCTCACAGGATGAATTGTAATTTGTGATTCCTTAACTTTTAATCTTGTCAATGTTTGGCTGCGACTCAGGGTTAGTTAAGTATTATTTTATTGTGTTTGGGGTTTTCTATCCCCTTCTCCATATATGAGGACGTGGCATTCCTCCTGGCACCAGGCTCTCCTCCACACCTGCTGGCAATCATCTCCTTACCTGACCACTGAAAAGTTCCTGGTGGCCTGACAGCCGGCGCCTGATTGTTGTATGCTAGCCGCGAACTCCTGCACCGTGTGTGGCCACCCTATGTTCAGCCACGCTGCCTCACTCTCCAGCCATGCTCCATGAGCCACCACACTCCATCCGCCTTCACCGCAACTCACCATGCAATCCAACCCTTCGCCTGCCAACTCCCAATCCCCTTCAACTCCACTGCCTTTTGCAATATATCAGTTTGTAAATAAACTCTCTTTTTTGCACTACACAACGAGACTGTGGCCACTCCGGGGCCCGCCTACTACAAAACGCTAAAATCCAGTACCCATCAGCCACTCTGTACTTTCTGTTCTGTTTTATAATTAGCTACCGTTAACATGCTAACATATAAAACTAAGATGTTGAACACGCTGCGCCCTAAATAATGTCCTCATTCACTCATGCCTACAAAATAAACACTCAATAGAATAGATACAACACTTATAAATAATTATTGACTCTTTATTTTGCATCTACAAAATGCATTGTATTGTGGGATTGTTAGCAAAAAACAATTTTTTTTAAAGGACACTATATTGTGGATACATTTATACTCAAATAAAATGGTGAAGGGTAAACGTGCACCATAGAGCAGATAGAGCAATGATTCCGACACAGCCACGGTAAACATTAAACATTACAGTGTATCCTTGATCATTTTTAGCATATTAGCATGCTGGAATTAGCACTTAGCACAAAGCAACAATGCGCCCAAGTTCAGGCGCACAGAGCTGCTTGCACGGCTGTAGACTCTTAGTCTCCTTTGAATCTAGATATTCCAGTTTTTCCCCAGAGCCTACAAAGTATTTTAAAGTCATAATTTGGCACAAAGAGCCCTGCTTTTAAAGTGTTCGTCAAGCTGAAATATTGCAGTTCATTGTTTTTGCTTTCGCTTCAAAGAGCGGAGTAGAAGAAAGCCCTGCTCCCGTCTGCTCGAGGTTCCCTATCTGTGAGCTGCAGATAATGAGGTGGAATCTGTTAGCGGGAAGAGAGCAGCCCGGCTGGACCAGAGCATCAGTCCGTGGAGAATCGGCGTCTCATCCAGTCAAACAGTAGCATAAGGTTTTTGTAAGGTACGTCCTGAATTCCTCCAGGTTTAATGTCTCCATCAAAAGGAGATCAAAAGGAAGGGATTAGAGCAACATAACAGAGGTAAGTGTGGAGAGGAGTCTTTGCTAAACTCCAGAGCGCTTTTGATACCACTCATCCCTGCCAAACTGTAGCCATGGCAACAGTGGAGAGGGAAGTGTTCGGCATTGATAAGAGTGCGACAGGGGATGAAGGGGTTGACAGATCATTTTGGAGAAGTCTGACCCTTCTGCAGAAGGACCGTCGTCTTGTCTGGGAAATTAATACCATACGCAGATGGTGTGTAGAGATTGACAGTCTCGGACCTAACTCTCTCTCTGTGGTAGCAATTTAACACATATCATACTACAAAGTGTTAACTTCAGACACCAATGAGGGTATTTTCACACTGTAAATGTCTGTGACTGTGGGTCTCTTCTTCAAGTCCTGTAGGATTTATCTGCTGTGCCAAGCTTACTCTGCTTCACATTGTTAGGAAAATATGCACAAAACTCCACTACCATGCCTTTAGCTGGGCTTTAGCACGGTGCCACAGTAAAAGATGTCATGCAAAAATAGGCGTTCAACATCAAGGGCTCCAGTTTAAAAAGGACAGGATCACGTGAGGCGACAAATTAAATATCGACACTCTTGCTCTTCCCTAATTTGTTAAAAATTGCAGTTCTTGCAAGAAGAATTTATGTAAACAAGACTGTGGGAAAAAAAGACTTACTAGCCATGGAAAACCACTGGGAATGCTTAATTTGCTCTCTTCCTCTCTGAACACATGATGAGAGAGAAAATGAGGAAGAGGAAGAGCAATGTACAGTAGAAGGGCCTCCAGCCTGCCTCAGGGGCAGCAAGACGGATACAGCATATGATTTCACAAACAACGTTAGTTTTTGCACCACTGATTCAGGCAGAGTGTACTTAATTAGTAAAAATGGACTCTAATTGAGCCCCAGCTGTACGTATGGGGGGGGGGAAAGATGTGAATCTCTAAGCACACAGCAACCCAAGAGCTCCAAGTCTCTCTGATCCTCTTCTCCCCCTGAGCTCCGTCTGTTCACTTACTGAGCGTAGCGGCTTGTTAGCACACTGGGAGATTTGTAAGGATAATGAAAACTCGGGACATGATGGAAGTTTCAGCATGAAGGAGAGGGACTTCAGTTCTTGGCTGAACAACATGTTGTCCTGCAAGTGTTGTAGTAGCACTAAAGAAATCTCCAATTTCCTTGACCAGTAATATATGATTTACACCCAAATGTAAATCTAAAGGCATTGCACTATGCATGTCATAATACAGAAAGATTGTTTTGCAGCCTCATTTGCACATTTTGCTCGAACAGTAAATATGATTTCAGGATCCCAGCCAGACTGACTCAGTGGCTGCAGCTAAATGAATGAACACAACAAACTTGAAAGCTGACTTTACTAAAACATGTAAATGGGCTTTTTGCTATGCTAATGAAAATGTAAATTTCCACAAAAATAAACTATACAGCCAGGAGGCAAAGTAGAAACAGTTAAACACAGTGAATTTGTCTTTTTACGTGCCCAGGGAAGATCAGTGTTTTTACGGCGAACACAGCTCTGCGGAGACGTTTTAAATCAGCCAGTCTGCTTTCTTTTATCCGCTGTGCAGGTTTCACTCAGTGTATGTAATTTCCTCTTTTTGTGTTATAGATGGGGAAACTGACAGATGTTTTCATGTTGTTGTTACACACAGATGCACTCGCATGTCACACAGAATGATCATGATAACTATAATCATTACTTTTCATCATTCACAGTTTTGTTTTGTTGCCGGATCATGTAATTTACTGACAAACAAAATCATTATGATGGCATGCACTAGGTCTTAGGTCAAGAAAAAGGTGTATATATGGATTTCTAAACTCTCTAAAGAATCAGTTAACTTTTGTCCTTCATCCCCGCATTTTCATTTTGCACACTTCATATAGCCGCTGACATCTTAAGTAAGGTCAAATGGCTAATCCAGTCAGTCCTCTGAAACTGCGTAATGTTTTAGAAAATATTATATTGCATGACATGTTCACAGTTAATATCTACAATCTATTTTACTTTTGTTGTTATTGATGTTATTCAACTGCAATGTGCCAGAAAACATGTTAAACCAGTCTTGATTAGCACAATGAAACTAACTTAACGGTTTAAGATGAATTATTTTCAGTGTATGATTTATGTTTTTCTTGGTAGCAAAGCTTGTTGCTGATTCTTTCTACTTACTGTACTAAATGTATCAGTCATGGTCAGTCTGAAGGACATCTACACTGTCTCTTGATGTTGACTGCTTGTCTTGGCAACAACACAGAAATTTAACTGACCAAGTTAGACTCTGTGGAGTTAAATAGCTTTTCTGTTTCCATAAGGTTCTAAGAAAAAATAAGTTTTCTTGTGAGGTTTTTTGTCTTCTTTGTGTCCTGCTCATCAAAGGGATGGCAGGAACTCTGTAATCTGATTTTAGAAGGACTGTAGAAGAAGAGCCTTTCCTGCTGTTTTTGGCTAAAACAATCACGAAGAGAAAAAGCAGCTGAGACAACGAGGGTGTGTGTCTGTGCAGATGTGTATTAAGGTAAAGAGGAAGAATGTAGAAACTGTTTTTCACGGAGGATGTAACAAAAGATGCCTTGAGTTGCATTATGGGAAATGTAGTGCAGTATTTTTGGAGCTGGATCTATACAAGGGACTAAAAGTCTGGAAATCTCTGCTTCTGCTGCATCAGTTTTGACCATTCTTTCAAAAAAAAACTGTCTCTTACTAAATCACTGGATGCAACTTTAAGACTGGCACATTTTCAAGAGTGCAGGTTCTGTATGAGGAGAGCCACCCGACACTTCCACCGTCAGCAAGGTGGAGCCTGAGTCATTGTCACTTGTATCTGAAGTTTTAATTGGGTGTCATCATATTACATTAATATGGCAGACGCTTTTATCCGAAGCAACTTAATTTTTTCCCGCTCTATAAATACACATTGGGAGCAACTTGAGATTCAGCGTCTTGCTCAAGGTCACTTCTACATGTGGACAAGGGGAGTGGAACAATCAACCTCCCTCCCTTAAACATTTGCACCTCTGTCTAATAAGACACTCTTTATAAAAGTTGTAACTAATGACGTTAATAACTCAAAGTGCTTTATTGTTTGTTGCTTAATGGCTTATGAGTGATCTATAAAGCGTTAGAAATCTACTTTGGTCTCTTTTCTCTTGTGTGCTGCCTGTCAGAGAGCAGAACTTTCATTAAATGCCCTTTAATAATCTTTTATAATGTGATGCATTATATACCTAGAATAGAATGTACACCAGTACATCTAGTATTTCCTTCCCTGAGTACAAAAGCATTAAAACAAGATTAATGAAGTTGTTTATATGCCTTTTTGAAATGTGGCTGTTAAGCTTCTATTTGCAGTCTGTCTTATAGCTGCAGTTGCCAGTTAGAGGTCCAAGATAATTCGACCTCCTGTCTGTAATGAAACACACACCTTTTTCTTGAGTGATTTCCATTTAAGGATGATGATGAATCCAGCAAGGACCAGAGTTGGCAGCTTAAATACAGGGTTTTTCAAAACGTCCCATGCAGGTTACCAGCAGCCACTGCGCGATCAAAACAAGATATGGAAGTTTAGTGAAGTGAAGGGCACACTTGATTTAATTAGAAGGGAGAATTTTTTTCCCCCTGATGCTGACTCATAATCGCCTTGTTTTTCCTCTGCTGTGCCTTCCTATTACTTTCTAATGTACAGTAATGAAACTCTGTGCTGATTGCAACCACACTGGTGGATCCTCTGCTCATTTTAACACATTAACATAGTTTGCAACAACTAGATGAGCTCTTGATGAAAGCGATTTGATTAAAAAATGGTGGATGGTTATGAAATGAAGGCTAGAATAATTCAAGTTACATATCTTTTATAAGATAGTCACTGATTGCACATGAAAAAAGACCCTTGAACACAGGCACCAACTCATAGTCCGTTGTTATTCACATTACTAGCTATTATGCAAAGCTAAAAATAATTTTGAATTTAACAAAAATGTACTATAAGACATACACAGATGGTCTTGAGTGCTGATTTTCAGGAAAAGTTCCTGTTGTCATTTTTTATCAATATTACACCAGCCTACGTCAGATTGATCACATGGATTGTGGCAGCAGTGTGGTTTAAAAACAAAGACCTTCAACCAAGCAAAACCCTGAATCCAACTACACTCTGACCTCCCCCTGAGCTTGTGGTGGGTGGGGGTGAGATCACTTCACATCAATACCCCTGGGTGAGTTTCTATGCCAATAAAATCCACTTTGACCATAAATCAACTGAGCCGTGACGAAAGTATCAGCTTGATCCTTTCAATTAAAATGAATTTGCTGATGAGGTTTTATTGCTAGCATTTAAATCAATAATTTAGTTGTCAGAGTGGAGGATTCATGTGAAACGATCCCTAGTTTTGAACGCATGTTAAAGAAAGATGCAAGAATACATTAAAAGATAAATAATAGTTTCATAATATTATTACAAAAGATTTTCTGTATTTTTGGTATTGTCAACAAATCCAATGAAAAGACCAAAAACAACAATGCATTCAGCCCCTAGCCCATTGTTTCTTTCTAAAGGCATAAATCTTTTTAAATGGGCCACAAATATACTGTTTCATTTATTATTCATTCTAGCTTTATGGATGGCAGTGTCTGTCAGTCTACCTCTTTGGTCCAGACTTGTACATTACCACAGGAAATTTTATTTGTCAATGTCCAACACAGGGATGCACAATGAAATCTGAGCTGTAAAGCTGGAAAAAATTTGTATTCAAACATTTATTGAATGGATTGCCATGACATTTTTTACAGACAGTCTTGATGAATCCTACTGACTTTGGTGATCCTTTGGCTTTTCCTCTTGTGCCACCATTGACATTTTTGTTTTTTAGTGAAATATCTCAGCTTTTGATTTCCATTAATTGATGCACACATTCCCATTAGCCTCAGCTGTGGCCTACTTTGTGCTTGGTGCCATTTATTGCGATGTTAGCATGCTAACACGCTGAACTAAGATGGTGAACATGGTTAAACATCGTACAAAATTATACTAACAGCAGCACATCGGCTTTGTCATTGTTAGCATATTAGGATGCAAAAGTTAGCATTTAGTGTGCTTGTTTGACAAGCTTGTCCTCCACAGAAAAATGACCATATATGCCATTTTAGTCCCACAATATTATGACTCATGTTTACATTTATTGTGGCAGCGACCATAGTAACCGGTCACATATAAATAGCCATAAAGTTGTACTCAGTTAGTGATGGGTTGGGTGGAAGGATAGCAACTTAGCCGCCTTTCACTTAGGCGACCAGTGTTCGGTTCCCATGTGAATAAAGATTCATTTGTTTTTTTAATAAAGTTAAGTAATGTTAGCTATGTTAGCAGCGTTAGCTAGCTAGCTAACTACGTTAGGCGTTGACAGCCCCCCCCGTAACCTTCACAGGGGTGTGTGCCTAAACCTAAGTCAGTGATTGTATGCATGTTGACTGGTGAACCTCCTTTTCTCGCTGCGATATTTCCAAAATGTAGGTCCGGTAGGGAACACCACTGGTAGGGGTGCTATTGTAGGATACGCTCATATTGGAAGGCCACCAGTTGCAGTGCTATTTTATGATAAGCTCATATGAGTCATATTTAGAGGTTGGTTAAAACAACCTATGTTGCTGTTTAGGTTGGAGGACTTGTTGCATCAAATGTGGTGTGGAGGGAGGGGGTTTTCGAAACTATTCAGCCATCTGACAAGCAGATCTGAGGAGTATGCAAGTTTAGTCTTGTTATAAAAGGTATTTGCTAAAACAGCTGGGCACTGTAGGTTTTAGCAAATGTTACTTAAGCAGGAATAAATTGTGCATTTGTTGAGGATTATTTTCAGCTGTGGATTAACACACATTTGGTGCTCTAGTGAGTGTCTACAGCAGCAGGACGGTGTGTGCAGAACTGACTCGAAATAAACTACAGTGCCCATGTTCATCATAATGAAGGAACATGTCACACAGTGCAACGGTGAGGCCTATTGATTTTAATGGTTTTTCAACAACCACAGAGCTCTATGGCAGAGAGGAATATCCTGTATCAAGCTTTAGCTAAATAGAAAAAATACTTGTTTCCTGTTGTTTTTGGTCTTTTAGTGGGATTTGTTGACACAGAATATCACCAGAGTTATCCTTAAAGCTTGTTGAGTTTCTTATGTATAAATCCTTTTAACGATCAAGAAATCTTTTTATTCTTTGCGGGCAAAAAAAAGCTATTTTTTGAGAATGAATTTATGTTTCACTATTACTTTCCTATGAATCACAACTAGAGACTAAAAGCGACCTCAAGGCCACAAACATGGAAACAGCAAGGTCAGTATTTACTCTGGTGTTCGTAATATAAAGCTCATCTCAGCACAAGTGTCTCCAATTATGACAGACCACTGGGCTCGCTGTTCGTCTTTAATAGCTTCCTCCATATCTGACACTCTTCATTTCACCTAATGAGAGATGTGAATAAAGGTATGCATATGATTTGGTACAAGGGCTGAAAATGAGATATGCCTCGGGGCTCACTTCAAACAAGGCAAAAATTACAGCTCAAGAGAAACTCTGTGGCTTCAAACCAGACATCTGTTCTTCGTCCCTCATAGGGGCTGAAAGGAAGCAGCCTGGGCATCGGTGCCAAGGAGCCTCTTGTCTAAATCTTTGCCAACATATTTGTCACCGTGGCCTCATTGACCAGAGAAACAGCCAGCCACTCAGCCTAATGCTACGGTCATCTGTCGGTTCATCTCACAACTCCCAGCTAAAACCACATGACACAGAACATCAGAGAGAAGTGGAGGAGGAAGAAGGAAGGAGGAGAGTGAAACCAAACCCCTGACTGGATTCACTCCTTGTTGTTAACACCGTAAAGTCACCTAAAGTTTATTGCCTGTCCATTTGCAAGCAATCCAAAGAGGGGCTCTACTCTCAGGAAGCCTCAGAAAGCTCTGTAACTGCCTGACCTTCCTGTGTTTTTATGGAGCCGGGGAGCAATTTAACATGTTTTAGTCTCTCTGCTACACCAGCAAAAGATGCAAGAAAGTGATACAAGGCAGGAAATCAACATTGGCTATCTGGCCAAGGAGAAGGTTGCCTTGCCTGCTATGCAGAAACTCTTATCAGCATCGAACATCTCTGCCTCATTCGTCAGTGCTCAACATTGCTGGCCTCTTGTTCATGGAAGTCTGTCTAGCTAGAGTTTACCGTAAAAGTGGCTTTACAGTGCATTATGCAATTACCTTTGGAATGGCCTGTAATAGAGATATTTAAGTACACAATGAAGCAGAGGCTGGAGGAGACATGCGACAGCATCAACAATAGACAAGAAGACAGGGTCAGAGAAAAGAAATCTCTATAAGCCTGCTGACTCCCGGATAAAGAAACTGTCATACAGACATAGCTCCAGTTTATGTTTTAATTAACATCTCATACACCAAGACAAACACACCATCAATAATGCAACAGTAACATGCTCTAATATTAATGTCAGATGAAATTAGGTAATTAGACGGGAAAACTATTTTAAGCACATGCTTAAGCACAGTCTGCCCCGGTTAGTTAGCGATGCGAAGCCGAATTATTCAATAAAAAGAAAGAGTTCCTGCCGAAATAGAGCCCTGAGAAAAGGAGAGCAGCTGATCCCATGTGTGACTGCGGTCAGACAGGAGGGGACCGAGGGCCAACATTTTGTTTGTCAGGACAAACAAATGGTGACAAACGATGGCAAATTGGAGTGAAGGCCCCCTGCTGAGCTATGGTCTGCCCACTGGGGTCCCAATAGAGCAGAGGTGCTAGCTTGGGAAAAGAAAGACACACACACATATAAAGTTATTGAAATGTAATAAAGTTCAGGGCGTGGCGTGCATACAGAAACACCCTCACACACAATAATAATAAGATGGCAGAGAAAGGAGCCATTGGAAGACTGGAGACGACTCACACAAAGGCTCCCTGACTATCTAATCCAATGTTTCACATGAAAGAGCTGAGCCTGTGCCGAGGACTAAAACAGCATTTGGGATAATCCTATAAATCTATATGATTGGGACAGATGGAAAGTACGTTTTCTGCGTCTCTGCATCTGTGAAAAAAAAGGCCAAGTACCCCTTATTTCCAGCCTCACTCTGCAGGGTGAAGTAAAGTGAAACTCTCTGCGATGAGCAACGTAGTGTTGACTACAACACAGTCATAAATAGATTCCAGTGGCTAGCTCCAGCCATGTACAAAAAGGTGTATTTCATTTAATTGGCTGGATAAGACAAAGATTTTTAATTTCCCCTGAGATCTGGGTTGCCAACTTTTGTTTTTACACTGCAGAGAAGAAGCGCTGCACTCAGAGCAGTGCCAGGAATTTACAATGTTCTCTTTTCCACAGGCGATGATGTGTTTTTTTTTTCTCCTCGGAGAGCTTCACAGATATTGGATTAATTATGCAGATGTTTAAATATCAACTCCGATAAAAGACTCTTGCTAGTCTACGAACCTTAGTGTCTCTATGCTCTGTCTCCAAAGAGCTATCATGGCATATGCTCTGGCACAGAGGACACACACTTACAGCTTTTCCTCTCTCGCTCTCTCTTTCTCTCTCCCTGCTGCCCTTTCCCTTCCTCCCGCCTCCACACAGACAGGCCATTGTGTGCGGGCACAGATGAGATTTGCATGCATGTTAGACTGGATTACACATGCAGGCTCTGGGAACCTGGACCCCTGTGGTCTCCCTTCACTGTTTGGGGCCTGAAACCGGCACAGCTCTTCTTTCAATCTACAACTTCAAACAATCTCACAGCTTAATTGGCTCAGGAACATACAAAATCAGAGGTTAAATTCCTACATTTGGGAGAGTGGGAGACAAACTTTCAGAGTTTCTTCGCAGCTGCCTGATGGAATTTGCCTCAAAATCAATTTTACACAAACCCCTCATCCAGTTTTACATCCATCAGCGGTCAGATTCATAACTTGGGGAGATAAGAGTGTGCGAAAGGGTTAATCCTCTAAGTGATGTGTATAATGAGAAGCTTAATCCTTGATCTGAAGATGCTGTGTCTAAGAGGGTGGAGATAGCAGATAAGAGCAGCCAAACCTCCTTAAAAATAGCCGAGGACACAACATCAATCTGCCAGGAGATGTAACAAACATTTGACGTTTTTGAAATTGATTTAAATTTCATATTGCTTCTATGTCAGTACTTTCCTTGATCACGTTTGCGTGTATGTGTGTGTGTGTGTGTGTCTTTTTGGTCAAGCCTCTCCATCATCCATCAGTGTATTTATGGTGCATTTGTTGACAACAAAAAGTGCCTGCAAACAGACAATAACAAAAATTCATCTCTATGCACACATCATTACATTTATTCATATGGGCATTAAAGTAAATTGTCAAACGCTATCTTCTTTAAGCAGCTAAGCCCTGCGGAGCCTCTCTGCTCAGCAGGATTATAAATGAGATAGGATTTAATATTGATCCTCGGCTGACCTCCTATGAAGTTCTCATCATTTCATAATATTCTTCGCACATGCTGTTAATGAGATCAATGGGTTCCCACATGTCCATGCGCAGATAAACCTTGACCTTAGCTCTGTCAGACAACAAGCATGACCCAAGCTTTTTTTACCACCACAGGAGGACAAAGGCGGGTGACATGAAACCTGAGGACTGGTTGTTTACTTGAGTTGTTTACCACAGTTGGTCACACGCAGCAGCGAATAAGAAGAGTTTCTCATTTCTCACCATTTCTTCATGCAGCAGGTTGGACAGGCCAGCATCCACCCGTGAAAATATGGTGTGAGTTAGAACACTATTACATTTTGGCTCCATTGCACATTGAGCTTTGCTGAGTAATGCCACCTTCAAAGGGCCAGACCGTGAAATATTGTATAATTTTACCTCACACTGGAACGAAACTGGTTGATGAGCAAATTTACTGTCAGCTCTGAGGCTCTCTGGTGTTGCTCTCTCCCTTTGCAAAACAACACCGGGTTCATAAGCAAGCCACGGGAATGAGCCTGATAATTATCTGAATATATTTCCATTGCCATTACAATGGGCTGCAATCAATGAGCAGCCCATTGCAAATGACTGCCTTAAACTCAGTGCTCATGTATGTCCCAGAGGCATTAATTTCGCCGAGGCTCATATATGAGTACGGGGGTGGATGGTTGGTGTGGGTGGAGGCAATTGATTCAATGTATCTGAAGCGATGCCAGCCGTGCAGAATGCAAACACACAGTGATGGGTGCTATAAGAAATGCAGAGGGGGCTACCTGAGTCTCTAGCCTCTACACATATATGTACCCCGGAGCACAGCCGTCACATGTGATAAATCAACCCATTTGCCTTCCCGCCAGCTTGTCCTATGTTTGAATCTAAAGCTGCTTATGAGAAAGGGGGGAAATGAAAAATTGTGCTTTGTATTCATCGATACCAAGCACTGTCACCTCCCCTCTCTTCTCTTTTCCCACTCCCCTGTCAGCTCATTAGTCGGCCATCTCGATATATTGCTATAAGGTGTATATTCCACTTCTCAGTATTAGGACTGCTTACACACATAATTCTGCGAATTAGATGAAGAAAATATTTCACATTATTCTTAGGTAATTTCCCTCCCTTTATGTGTGTGTGTGTGTGTGTGTGTGACTAGCAGTTCCTCTAAATCCCCCCAAGACACAGCACTGGACTTGAGCCACACCCTGGCAATGACGTCCAGAAATCAGGTTCTTACCTCAGCAACAATAACGGTGGAACAGTAAATCTTTGCCTGAGCTGGCAGGAGACCAACCCTTTGACATCTATTTTAAAAGATTTTTTAATGAATAGCTTCCACCAAGGAAACAAAATTACATCCTGAATAAATATATTCCTGTGAAATTAAATCTCTTAATAAATGATTTGTAGGGAGAAGTCTTTCTGTACAAAATGTGGATGGCAGCATGGTGGTGGTGGTGGGGGGTGAATCATGGAATGAATATTGCTGCCCTGATTTCATCCCCCTTCCTATTTTTCACCGGACGATAACTCATCTATCATCTATGACCCATTAACAACCATCCTCAGTCCAGTTAATACCATCAGGAAGAGAAGAGCCACTCTCTGCCCCTCTGCTGCCGCTAACATAATTGTTATACTTTGGCTCCAGTCAAATGCTGTTTTACTCTGTGACCAATTACCTTTATCTTTGTTAGACGACAGTGTCAATTTGCCTTCAAAGCAGGTCGATGCAGAAAAGGGAAAATAGGCCTGAGTAAATTTCCCATTGTTAAAAAGTAGATATATTTTATTAAACCTCTATTGTGGTAATTATGTTTTACAGGGAGAAAAACCTTTAAAAAGATTCAGCTGTGATAATGGATCAGTCATTATTTTGTGTTCCATCAGGTCAACAATGTGTATGGGAAAACATAGATTTCTGTGGAACAATTATTAGTTGATAATGCATTTCAAATAACTTTTATTTGAACATACATTCAAATTATTTTTCCCGAATAATTTTAATGAACTCATGTCTGATTACACTTTTCCTCAGGAAGCTTTTGATCATGAAATAGAGACTGGGGATCACATTTTCTGTCCTCTGCCTTCATATATTTGTATGATTACATGTTATTCTCTCCTTTTCAAAATTTGCACCCTAGTCTTTGCAAAATGCTGCTCGTACTATCATCTATCATATATGGCAAATTTGGATCATTCTTGGTTTGAGGAACATGTAATCTTATAAGTAACAAGAATGTGTTTCTATGTGTTGGTTCTCGTAAAACCAAAAAAATGTATCCTACTAAATCACCATCCTTTTGCCCCCTTAGAAAATAAAATGTACTTATGTGTCCATTATTGCCAGAACGTAATAACACATAGAAATATCATAAATATCATAATTTTACATGATTATACATCACCATCATTGAGCAGCGTAACAGCACAGAGTTTCCATGACGCTATAAATGGAAGGTCAGGGTTCAGAAATATATATTTATAAATAGTATATGTCATAAAACCATAAATTATCCTTCTTAAGAGATTCATGCACATGCTTGCAATTTTTCCCCCAAAATGTTATCTTGATTTAAAGGCGTTAAATAGTCACATTTACCTTTATTTCTCCTGGACCTGTGCCACATTGCTCTGCCTCCTGAAGGGGAGTTTGTCACCCAAAAATGCAACATTATAACGACTTTAGCTCCTAAACTGATTCATCAGAAACACACCAATGTGTAGAAAGTATAATATGTATATTATATATATAGTAAACATATGTAAATTGGAGGGTTCTAGGGACAAAATATTTGGATAAGACTTGAGATATAACAGACTAAAATGTAGTTCAGTGTTCACACTTCAGGTCATTGTACAGAAGCAAAAATGGCTACAGCTACCAAGATATTTTTACACTCTACTGAGGCTAAAATAACTGCACGCAGCCGAGTTGTTCTTTCTAGACATGGCATGAAAACAGTTAGTATGTGGAAAGCAGACTGAGCAATTTATAGTCTCGTAGTAGTACAACATGCAGATGCTTCCACTGAAGCTCTACTACACCTTCATCTGTTCCACAACGAGCTCCACCAGAGTACCCAGGGTTTCCAGTCTCACATTACATAATATTATTTTATCTTTGGCATTTTACTTTCCCCCTCACAAAACTCCATCTCCATAGCGACTAACTCTTGCCCATGCTTTACAGAAATAATTGTTGGCTCCTGCATCAAATGGTTGTTCTGTGTATCTTTAAAATTTCATAACCTGTGCCTCTGTGCCTACCTTTGGTATATTTAACATAAAAGCCCAAGGCCTCTGACTTTTCTATTTATACCCTTGGGGGTTGTGTGCCGCCTCTATAGGCTGTTACAGAAGCTCGAAATATAGTTGACCGCACTGACCCAGACAAGCTTGTGCATGAAAGCTGGATCATAGCTTTTTCTATGAGCGATAGGGTCTTACAGGAACACACAATTTTCTGCCAAGGTTTGAATAGTTTTGTTTATTTCACATCAGAGATCACTGTGTTTTTTTCTGTGCACCAATCAGAATCTTGCAATTGATTGTTGGTTAGTCCCTGTCAATCAAATCTGATCAAACCACACCCAGAGACTTCAACTGTTCAATTCTGCATAAATACTACTTGAATATAATGTAAGGTTGGTTTCTTCTTATTTTTTAATCATAAGATTTACTTACAGTGCAGTCCTGACTCCCTTTCTGGCAGTGAGAGTAATTGCACAAACAATATCGATGCGTGACATTTACATTTATTCATTTAGCTGACGCTTTTATCCAAAGCGACTTACAGTTGCTAATTATGTCAGAGGTCACGTAGTCTCTGGAGCAACTAGAGGTTAAGTGTCTTGCTCAGGGACACCATGGTGGATATGTCACAACAGGGAATTGAACCCGGGTCCCTCACACCAATCAATCCCTTATCAACTGTGCCATCACCACCTCTATTTTCAGACATTCACAAAAGGTTATAAAAATGTAAATGCAATAGCTACATAGCCTACTCCAAATATTTTAAAATTCCAACCTGTCCAATAGCCTTTTTTATCTGTAGCATCAGAAACTTTTATTGGATGCTTCTTAGGTTTTTCTGCCATAGGCTGTTTTAGCTTAATCCGTTGCTACGGTAGAGTGAGAGTTGCATCATCTCAGGTCAAATTCAATTAAAGTAGTTTTATTTGCATGACTGCAAACAATACAACATTGCCAACACATATTAACACAAACTATACAATCATAGGAAACATAAACAAAATAAACAACTCTCAATAATAAATCTATTTTTGTAACAAAACCATTGAAATATTGATCTCTTACATGCTTACATGTAGTGTAACATTAGCAAAAGTCATAATGTCAGCAACCACTTTCAGTACAGTGGCAATATCAACCCAAAGTCTGATAACTAAAAGCTAGCTAACAATGGCCAACATACTACTGGTTAAGCATTGTAACATCAGTGTACTGAAATAAGAAAGGGCATGTTTTATTGTTTATGAATTAAAGTTTTCAATGTGTGCTATTTCTTATTTAGTTTAATGAATAATATCTAATATACTTAATATAAATGTTGTTTTTTTTCAACTCAGACCATCATTGATATTTATTTGGCCGTGAATATTTAATGTTATAGAGAATAAGTGACAATTTAAATGCAAGTTTTCAGGATCTTTAAAAATGGCTGTGGATAGTTAGGTTGTTGTATAGGAATTTTGTATAAGAACACAAAAGACAGCAGGAATGATGCTGAAAAAGCAAGTGAGTTCAAAGAGAGTTAATTCAGACTTGACCTGATTCTATGCACCCTGTTATCTCCCTTAAAATGTCAAGTACCTGAATACGCTGATCAGGGCATGAAAGTACTTATATATATTATGTCCTTGAGTCCCACAGATTAGAATTTCCATTTTAGGCAAAAAGCCTCTGGAAAGCCAAACATCACATGCTGAGTGTAGAAAACTGGAAAGGTTACTGAGCCTTATCTGCAATTATGCAAAAACACAGAGATTGGCCAAAACCATGTTCATTGGTACAAAGGGAATCTACCATGCCTTGATGTTGCTTACAGCATTCTCCTCTCAGATGCAGATGTGTAGCATACAGCACATCCTAGAGGAGAATATAGGCAAGAACAGCTGACTACACAAGTCACACCTTGTCATGTTTTGAATTATGAATAAAGGCAATTAAACTTTAAATCCGCCCTATAGTAAAATGATAGAGAGGGCTAATTAACAAGTAATATTTAAATTTGGTTTTAATTCAGGAGCTTCTCATTTGCACACAAGATACAGAGGAATGGTTTCAGATAACATCTCTCTAGTTTAATTTTAACACAAAAAGACACAGTTTTATTCCAACACTACAAATAAATATCATGAAATCTGTAAAGCTTCACTTTCTTTTATCAGCTACAGTGACATGCGGCTGCTAAGACATTGACAACTCCACTTCTGCACCCATTGTGTCAACTGTTTCCTTTTCAGCTAGTTTTTTGTTTTTTTTTGTAAAAGAAGAAAGACTTTGGAACAATAAATGAAAATTTGGTAAACATAGGTCACATGGAAAAACCTGCTCTCTTATCTTTTCATCAACACCTGGGAATATAAATAGTTCAGTTTAAAAATAATGGCTTTCATCTTCAATTACCCCTCTGAATATTCAATATGAGAGCAATGGCGCCCCCTTGTGTAAAATACAATTAATAATCCAATCGTGGATTCTAATCAAATCTGATACAATTTTGCAAAAGCATAAAAACATACATTGTGTTCACCTGTGTCTGACCACCTCTATGGCTGGTTCTGAGGTACAGTATGTGTTCTGAACATTTTTTATTCCACACTCATTCAGCTTCCTCTGCAGGACACTCGTATTGATTCTCTGACAAGCGAAGGGCAGTCCTCTGTCTGTCTTTAGCCTCTCCTGCTCTTCAGACAGACTGCAGCTCTATCCTCCACTGTCAGAGCTCTGGGCGCACTGCACTGCCCTGGGCTCAGTCAGGCGGTCGTAGGACAGCACTGTCATAACCTGCAAAAATGTACGTCGTGATGTGGCTTTAGAGGATAGAGAGCACCAAGTAATAATTACAGGCTATCAAAAACATGCTGAGTTAAGCATCTTACTGGCAAGTATAGCTACTGTTTTTCAGCTTGGGTATGTGAAGAAAATGTTCTTAAGAGAAGGTACATACAGGGTTGGGCAGAAAAGAAGAATCTCTGGGTTAAAGTGTTAACGATGTCAATTCCAGCTCCTTGAGGTGATCAAAATTAAATTAATAGTTTTGGGCAATACACTCATTCTTGGCGCTTTCTTGCTGACAGTTAGATGAGAAAATTGATACCACTCTTACACATGCTAGTGGTATTGATGTGACTCATGTAATCAAAGTAATTAGTCATATTCCCAAAAATATCAAACTCTTCCTTTAATTCATGTTAGTGATTTTCTGACTGTTTAATGCTATTTAAAATTCAAAGGAGCTGTGCTCTACTTACTGTGATCATTAAGAGGAGAGCCAGCATCATGCCCAGCATTATATACAAATTATTGGTCAATCCTCCAGCCCACAAAGGACCCAAGATGGTGGCCAGGCCCCCAACTGAGCGTCTGACACCTTGGCTGAATCCTTTGATACATCACAAAGAATTAAAGGTTAATCCTTTCATCTACAAACATTTAAAATATGGCTAGGAAATACAGCATGTATTAACCGTTTCTGTACATCACATATGCTGAGCAGCAATCTGTTGTTTTAATATGCTGAATTGTGCAAACGTCGCCAAAGTAAGACAAGCCAACCTTGTGTTTTCTCTGCAGTGACTTTAGAGAAGAGAGACACCTGAGACACAGCCACGAAGGGAAGCCCCAGCAGCTGCAGAAATACACCGATGATGAAGGATGACAGCTCCCATCCATAACCACCTGGCAGGCATGGCAAAATAATATCCTAGATTACTGAATTACAGTTGTTTGCCCCCAAATTATATGAAGTATATCATTAGACAATTACATTTACAGACTGTAATCTAACACTAAGTCTGAAATACCTGCAATTAATGCATTTATAGATATCTTAGCTATGTTATAATATTTTGTTGCCGTTTATTTCAGAGTGATAATAATTGGAACTGTGTGACAGATCATGCTTCCGTTATCCATCCCTTCTTGTCTCAATTTTTAAGTTCCTTCCACAAACGGGTTGGCACCACCAGAGACAGCTCTATCTCAAAACAAAACCACTGCCAAGCTGGCAGCCACTACATTTTGTTCTCTGCTGCTTTGCATCATGCACATGTTTGTGTGAATCTGTGCCCACTCAAACTGTTGGATGTTCCTGCACAAGCTGAAAGTATATAATCTTATAATCAAAATGCAATGTTTCTTAGTGGTCCAAGCAAACACGTATTTTTCTTCAGGTATCTGCTTTTGTTCGGTTGTTTTAACTGTAACTGTAACAAATAGCAAACAAATGTAGGATATGCCTTAACAAATAGCATTTTTGTCTAATTAGATTACTATAATCCTTTTATATGTACTCAGGCACTCCCCTGCTCCAGCACCTGTCACTTGTAATCAGAGCGATAAACGTGACAAGCGGCAACAGACGCAAGCCAACATGAACATACAGGATCCAGTTTGCCTGTATGATCTCCTGCTGGCCTGCCAGAGCCTGAGTTATATCATTTACAGAGCACATTCAGTTCAGCCAGTGTGTAACCCAATATGGCTCTGCTATGATTTGGCACAGAACATGAGGCAGTCTGTGTGTGTCTTGTGTTTTTGTGTTTGTATGTCTTCCCGGACAGGTTAGCACCTCGGGGGTTGCACAGGAAGATGAGGCACCAGATACAGGCGGTGCAGCAGATGACCAGGCCCACGGCCAGCACGGCGCGGTCCGCCACCTTCCTGCTCAGCCAGCGCACAAAGAAGAAGCCCAGGATGACCTCCACCCCACACAGGCTGTACATCAGGCTGTTGCCCAGCTCGCCAAAGCTGAAGTAGCGCTGTGTCAGAGGAGTCACCATGGTCTGGGGATTTATTAGAAAGATGTTCACGAGGTCAGTCAGTTAGACAAAGTGATTTAGTCAGAGAGAGAGGTGGAGATTCTTATTAGAGCTGAAAAGAGCACCTTTTAAGTCCATCAAACTGCTTCATTCAGTCCAGATCAAAAGAATTGTTCTGTTTTGATATTTGTTATTATATAATCCAGGTCAGAATGTGTGAGACTATCACAGTCTAATGAGAAGAGAGAAGGCCTCTTCGTTTTTCATGTCGGGGATATTGAGACTGATTATTCGCACTTGTTACATCAGTTTGACTTCGAGCGTTAAGCGATACTTGATTATTTTCTCAAAGTAACAGTGCAGGTCTTTCCAGGTAAGGCTGAGATTGATGCAGTTTGGATGAAGCTCGGGGTAAAATGGTGTGACATTGTATGAAATGCTTGGAAACACCGGCTGATGGATCTCAACGGTAGCTGCTCTCACCTCCAGCGCTGTCTGATTGAAGAGAGTGATGAACTGAGCCGTGAGGAGAACAACCACCTCTTCTCTCAGGAACTCTACAGAATGAAAGTCAGAGAGATATACTGAAAGCCAGAGAAACCAATGAGAAAATCATGAAAAAGAAAAAAATACAAGCTCAAGTGGTACCATTAAATTGAAAGTTTCAACTGGCATGGTGGGTTAAGTTTAAAAGAGAAAAGAAAACTTAGACTATCTGAAAGTAATCTTTAGCTTGAAAGAGACAGTCCGTGACTAATCCTGGCTGGTTGGTCATGTTGATCCTCCAGCCCAACGAAATGTCTATTCCTTTTTTACAGATAAGTGAGGGCTCTGCTTTTTTTCTTATGTTCAAAACATGAATGACACAAGAAAAACATTTTTTTTAATAAATTCCAAATTTTGATACCAGCTTTTCCTGGAACAAAACCTCCCTTATGGACTTGGAGAGCAGGAAAAATGAGCTGGGCTTGCTGCTAAATTTGGAAGTACGTGCCAGATGGCTGGAGGAATGGCTTGATATTACAGTGTGTGGTTCAGTTCTCTCTGTTCAGTTTTTTTTTACAATTTTCATTTTTTACTATA
Organism: Micropterus salmoides; assembly: GCF_014851395.1. Lineage (NCBI taxonomy): Eukaryota > Metazoa > Chordata > Actinopteri > Centrarchiformes > Centrarchidae > Micropterus > Micropterus salmoides. The sequence continues at coordinate 22,330,980 of NW_024040485.1, read as the reverse complement.
CTGCATATACAGTGTGTACTGTATGTGGAGTGTATGTATTTACAGTATGCGTGCGTTGTTTTTATTATCAAATGTTCAAGTTTTATGTAGGTTTATATGGCTCTAAACATTATCATATGGGTTTAAAGGTGCTATCAGGTGATTTATTGTTGAATTTTCATAAAGTAAGTTGATTTGGAAGAGTGAGATTTATTTTTTAATCCATACAGTAGAGGCTGATTTTTTCTCCCTAGTGTGAGTCAAGCCCCACAAACATTGAATCCAACAACTTCCATGATGCAACTTGATAACATCTTTCATTAGACGCTCCCTGCCACGTAAACACCCACATCTTTCACTCTAACACGAGCCCAGTTTGTGACACAAACATTCCACTTCCAGCCAACATTATTATATAACGATATACTCAGACTAGACAAAAGTCCTCTAAAGCATAGTTTTGCTAGTAGTAGTAGTAATTCACTGAAAAGCAAAGGAGTCTTCATGTGTAAAACTGGTAATGGCCCTTTAGGCTGGGAAAAAAATTAATAACCAATAACAACAATAACAAAAAATAAATAAATATATAAAGCATTGATTAACAGTAACATTTACAAATTATTCACCAGTATGTTTAAAAATGTTTATAAATGTGTTAAAAAGTCTGCAGATATTATGTATGACTAAAAATGTGTTACACTGTGTAATTAGGCATTAATTTAAAGCCATTTTGGGAAATTTGCACCACTTTCTTGCTAAGTTGGATGAGAAGACCTATTTCACTCTCATTATATATAGCCTACTGTGGCATAATATAATATAAAGCTAGAACCAGCAACAGCTTAGCTTAGCTTAGCTTAATTTAGCATAAACAAAAGCTAGCCTGGCTCTGTCCAGAGGTGGCAAAGTCTGTTTACCAGCATATCTCGTTTGTTTAGGCTGTACACTGAAGAAAGGAAAAAACGACAATTTGTGGCTTTAGGGCGAGTTGTGTGCTAGTCTAGAACAATTTTGTGGTCGGCATTGTGACTTCCTTGAGTCTACAGATTACACAAATGAGACATAACATGTAAAGGCACATGTTGGACAGCATATTTTTGAAAATCTACATTGAGCCATGGCTAGCTATAAAAATAGTCTTTATGGAAAACCACAGAGTGGTAGCCATCTTCTCAGCTAAATCTCAGCATAACCATTTTTAATTGTTTATATACTGCTTATCAATGCAAAAAATGTTCCTTGTTCCATAAGCAGAAATTCACACAGGTTTTACTTGTGTTGTTTGTGATGCACAACCCCAACCGGAAACAAAAAGAGTAGATAAAAGAAAGTGAAAGATCTGCCTGAGTTTCAAAGATTCCTCACTCATACACAAAAAGTCAGGGAAGATCAATAATTCAGGAGAGCGAATACCCGACACACTGTTACGGCTAACAGACACTCCTACAGAATGTGCTAGAGCTGCAGACATCCTGCTCAGTTTTGCTCCCGAGTTTTTGGTGTTGTAGATTTTCTTCAAAACAAAAAGGAATCAATAAGAAGAATGTTGGCCACATTACCAATTCTGTCTCCATTTCATCCACAAGTCAACCACAGCAAGCCAGTCAATAAAAAAGGAAGTCTGCCATCCATCCCTTTGCCACATCTTCAAAGAGTGAGAGAATCGATACAGAGGTTTGACACACAGACACACACACATACATACACACACACACACACACACACACACACACACACACACACACACACACACACACACACACACACACACACACACACACACACACACACATACACATACACACACACACACACAGACTAACAAAGTACAGAAAAAGTGAATCAATAATGGCACACAATCACTGCTTGCATCGCATGTAAACGTACTATGACACTAATCCAATAAGACACCTGACATCATATATATGCATACAGACATACACACGCTGACATAAACCAGACTCATACACACAAGTGCAATCAATACACAGGGAATCTGATCTGACATGCCACGCAGAAATCCTCAGAGAGCCCTGGAGAATGGAAAGTGTGTGTGTGTGTGTGTGCGTGTGTGCGTGTGTGCGTGCGTGTGTGCGTGCAAAAAAATCAATAGAGCAGATATGAAACATGTGCATTGGCAGTGACACCTATTCCTACCTGAACTCTGCAAACAGTGAAGAGGAGGCCTGACAATCATTGCTCAGGACAAGCAGTCAAACCTGCTCGCTCACCTCTGCTGGCACTGAAGTTTTTGAAGGGGTTTGAGACCGACAAGGCACCGTGGATGGGCTCCATCTCGGACGCGCCGGAGGTCTCTAATTGGTCGGAGCTGACAGCTCTGTAGGTGTGCACCGGCTCCTCGTCGGACCCCATCAGTGGCACCGCCTCCTCATCACCCTCCTCTTGTTTCATCTCCACCATCACTGCTCCCCCCTCTGAGCTGATGGGTGGTACATCCCAGTACATCGCCAGGACGACAAACTGGAGCAGCACCCACAACAGGCACATGAAGATCTGAGAGTAAGGAGGAAAATGACAAAAATATCCTCAAATATTTTATAGATAACTGCAAAAAAACTGTCTTTTTACAACATCAAAATACTTTAAAAAGTATCAGGAGACAAGGTATTTGATATATGAAGGAGAGTGTTCAACAAATAAAGTGACCTGGCACAGTGAAATAAAGAGAGACATGCAGTGTCAAATTATGTGGGAAAATGGAAGTAGGCGTTGCTTTGTTATATCTCATTTAAGCTACATCCATTCTACAGGTGTTTTATTCAGAGACTCATGAGATGGAAATAGATCGATACGGGTGGTTATGGGCCTGAGTATCGCTGCAGGCGTTCTGTATTCTTCTTAGTCAGAGGAGAACAAAGGAAAAAAATACATGTGAGCCAGGAGGAGTGCAGAATGTAGAATGACTATTTCTGACAATTGTATCTGTAGTCATGAGGCTTTCAGAGAACCTTAGTTTACTGATTATCTGGATGCTGTTACCCCAGGAGACGTATATTTGTTCACAACCAAGGGCCCCAGTTTGAAATCACACAGCCGAAGGAACAGGTTGAACGCCGGCCCTGGAAAGGCAAGAGGAAGAGCTTTAAAGACGAGATGGAATGAAAACAGAGGATGGTGATTGAGTGATTTTATTGAATGTCTCCTTCACACAGTTGAAACTGAACACCAAAGAAGATATCACAAAATCCTTCCCGGTGTCTGATAGTTCTCACAAGACAGAGGAGGAGAGAGATGAAATGACACCCCTCACAGTGGCAAGATGAAGGGGAAGAAACTGACCGACAAGGAGGCCAACTTGTCGACAGGCCATAACGGCTGCAAAGATACCAGCGCGCTCCTCTGGCCGGGTGCTCCGAGTCAGGAAACCAAAGATGGAGGAGCCTGCTCCTGCACCGACACCTAAGAGGAAAACAGCATCCTTCTGTTACACCTTCACAAAGTACGCACATGCTGATACAGAACGTGCTTTGGGTATAATTTCATGACATGCGCGAGTGTCACCTGCTACCAGCCGACTGCATAGCAACAGCCACTCTGAGTATCCAATAAAATACATGAAGTTACCTGAGAACAAATAAAAAAGGAAAATCATGCTTGGGAACCAAAATGCATCTCTAGTGTGAAACAAAGGTTATGAGAAGGTTGGGTAGAAAATAATTTTTGGCAAGGATGGCGGCATTGGTCAAGACTGACATGACATTTGTTCAGATAAACTGTAACAACCTTAACTTTTGATCAAGTGTCATCATCAGTTCAACATTTCAGTGTGTTCAGTACTTAGGTTTATAACCAAACACCTGCAGAACATGTGATTTCCATCAGTCCTCAGTTGTATTTTGTCCATCCAACCATCTTCATATGCTTATCCAGGGTCGGTCGCGGAAGTTGTACTTTTTGTTTAGTGCTAATTAGCAAATGTTTTAGCATTCTAACATGCTAAACTAAGACGATGAACAAGGTAAACATTCCTACTAACGTTACACATTAGCATTTTAGCATTTTCACTGTCAGCATGTTAGCATGCTGGCTTTAACATTTAGCCAGTATGTAGTAGTAGTGGCTGGCATGCCTGTATTCGTCTTCTTATTAACTTCAGCCCACAAGTGTTTTTGCCATTTTGCAGTGTTGTGTGAATGTCTAGTCAGCGTATATCCTACTCAAATTATCCCCACAATACAATGTAAGAAGTAGTAATTCATTTTAGTTGCTAACTGAGAGGTAATTTGAAAAAAAGGCAAATTCCAATAGCTACTAAATAAAAGGACTATTTTTTAATTTGCCATCTGAGGGACTTCATAATCCTCTAATTCTCTATGCAGTGTGTAATGAATGAGTGAAGTATTTCTGTAAAGGCCCCTCATGCCAGTGGCTTCTTGGCTTGTGGTTTGATTACTCACCGACAATCTCAAAAAGATTGGAGAAAAGGATGATGGACTTTGTAGTTTTGCTCCGATCTGACCAGAACCCAAAAAGCGGGCCTGTGAGCAGTCCGCTCAGACTGAAGGCAGACAGACCCAGACCCAGGAAGTATGGTGGGGCCTCCAAAATCTGGAGATACCGCCATATTGTAGGCAGAATGACGGCTGAGACCAACAGAGAGTTGGGGAAAAGGAGGGAGATTTGTAAATGACGAGCCTCACTTCCACACAGCACAATATATTTAATTTAAATCAGATGCCGTAGCCTTTGTGATGTGTGCTTGCAGCCAAAATGCCAGGCAGATACTGCTCTAATGAGACCATTATCTCATGTCTTCAACTCCATAAAGCTGTCATAATGGACTTACCATACTCAATGCCGCTCAGCATAAACATCAGTCCAATGGTAAAAAAAGTTAGATTCCTCTTTTTGTGATTTTCCATTGTGCTCAATGACTTGCTGTCTTTTATGTACCGACCTCTGTCCGCGCATGTTGTTCAGAAATGTTGTTCAGTGGCATAGTCAGATAACAGGAAACATTGTGAGTCCAATTACAACTGCTGGCCTGGATAATCAGAGGAATTTGTACACCCTAATTTCGAAACTTCAGAGATAGACGAAGATACAACATCACGCGAGGCGTCTCCTATAGAAAAGGCTCAGCTGGGGGGAGACCTCAAATGCACAACAGAAAACATCAAATCAGCAACATAAACAATGCAGTCCGGTTTTAAGCGAATGCAGTAGTCTGTTTCCATTAGGCATTTACGTTAAAGATGAAATTCTGTTTGAGTTATGTCCTCAGTGCAGCATCACGCTGTGAGCCTCATGGTCAAGGCAATGTCTTGGGTTACTAGGTGAGATAAAGTACACTGAGCTCCATACATTTTTAATCTTGTTTTCTTCAGTTACATCAAAAGCATTCTCCCACAACCCTGTGAAGAATTGTGGCAGGCCTATTGGCCCTCTTGTAGGTTATAGAAATGAATGACTGAATAAGCGTTTTTTTTTTTAAAAACTCCATTTGCCAGCTTACAAACACAATACATCACACACAGTAACAAAAACATACAGGTAATAAAATATATTAGATAAACTACAATTGCATTTCCCAGAATTCATATTCTGGGAAATGCAATTGTAGCCTTACAACAAAATGTATGAAAAAAGGTTAAGGAAAATATTCAAAATAATAGCACTTTGTATTGTATTCAATGCTGAATAAATTAGGTATGACACCGCTGTCTGTTTTATTGAATGGTTGGCTCCATTTCCAAGCTGCTAGGGTGTTCCTAGCCTTGGGCTTGTTATATTAAACAGAAATGTCACCAAGCTAATACCTCCATATGTTTTCCCAGCAACCCATGAATAATACAAAGAGTTTCGATTGTTTGAATAACATATATAAACTCACTCATCTTGCACTCAGATAATACAGTGTCGGCTTGGAGCTCAATAAGGCATACAGGATAATGAAATCTCACAGGACACATGTGTTTGGGTCAGTATGCCGTCTGTATGTGTGTGTATATGTGTGTAAAGGTGGCTGATTTTGCATACAATCGCAACTTTTTTGACTTTTTGTCCGGCTCTAAAACTCACCTGTGCAGTGTCATCGTGAAGTTTCATTCTGTGGAAAAACTTAATAATCAGGTGGAGACTCACTCAGCTTTTCGAAGACAAATCGCTGCATGCAGCCAGGGGTGTAGGGCTCGGGGGACAAAGAGGACTGAGTATGCAGGACCCTAATGTGAGGAGGGCCCATAAAAAATACTTGTGTGAATAGCTGTGTACATGGGGAGGTGACCATAGAGAGTGCATATGTACAGGGTGTTCAATTTTGTGCTATGCCCCTGCATGCAGCTGAGCCTTACAGGCCCACTGAGAGGCCATTAGCATCCTACCTGCCTTACCTGTGGTGGTTTCTATAGAAACACACATGAGGGTGGAAGGTGTTGTTGTACTCACCTTTGAGCCTTGGTAAACAACGGTGACTTCCCCAGTGAATAAACTGCAAATCTAGTCCACTCAGTCAGTCACTGTGCTGCCCGGGAGGCTGTGGGAGATACGAAATGATCAGCTGTTGACAGAAGGACATTTGAATTTCAGACAGAAAGGAGCTTGTTAGGTGGACATACACACTTAGAGCTGGGAGGTGGCTGAGATAGAGATAGGAGTGGGCATGTTCTTGAACACAGCTCCCCGGAGGTCGTTCAGCATGCCCATTAACATCAACCTGCTGGGTGCTCGCAGGCAGCAGACACGGTAAGGCAGGACGATCGACTGGGCCAGGCAGCAAGGCTTTGAAAACACTGGTGGGAAGTCATTACGAAGAAAAAAACATGATTATACACACCACATGTGTCTGTCAGGGCTGTAGAAAAACACACATGGCCAAAAAGCCAGATGCAGAGGTTTGAACTGACTAAAATCCAAATTGCCAAATTGTTGAAACTGCATTAAAATGACACTCCACTGCTTTTGTCTAATGTCTTCTTGTGGCTCTGGAGGAGATACCTGACAAAAAACACGGTTCTCCACTTGAAATTCTTAACTACCTTGCTGTCTTATGAACTGGGGATGTGGAGTTTGAAAGACAAGGGTATTTAATTAGAGGGTCTAATGAAAAGAATGTAGAGCTTTGACTCGAGAGTACCCTGCTGCATTCACTGTGGTCATTGTTGTAATGTTCAGTTCACCACTGTAAAGACTTGGCAATCCCGACTTTACATCTAGCGTCAGGTCAAAATTTGAATTTGTCCAGTACTGTGGTTTATGACTCAATACCTGCAGATAATATTCCCATCAGATCAAGTGCAAGTTAGTAAATGTTAGCATGCTAACACGCTAAACTAAGATGGTGAACACAGTAAACATTATTCAAGCTAAACATCAACATGTTTGATGCATCAAGTCAGAAAATCCAATTGGTATCTGTTTAAATTGTTCCAATCCCGGTGTCCAAGCATGTATTCATGTGCGTATCCCTGTGTGTGTGTGTGTGTGTGTGTGTGTGTGTGTGTGTGTGTGTGTGTGTGTGAATGTGTGTGTGCGTGTGTGTGTGTGTGGTGTGTGTTTGTGCGTATCCCTGTGTGTGTGTGAATGTGTGTGTGTGTGTGTGTGTGTGTGTTTGTGCGTATCCCTGTGTGTGTGTGTGTGTGTGTGTGTGTGTTTGTGCGTATCCCTGTGTGTGTGTGTGTGTGTGTGTGTGTGTGTGTGTGTGTGTGTGTGTGTGTGTGTGTGTGTGTGGTGTGTGTTTGTGCGTATCCCTGTGTGTGTGTGAATGTGTGTGTGTGTGTGTGTGTGTGAGAATGTGTGTGCGTGTGTGTGTGTGTGTGTGTGTGAATGTGTGTGTTTGAGAGACATAGAGACTTCCTCCACAGAGGGGAGAAGCAGGAGCGGTGTAAAGGTGTGGATGATCATGGAGTGCAGCGAGCTCATACCCAGATACCAGTGTCGAGTGTCGGGGAGGACAGAGTCATCCTGCTGGGCTTCACTATGATGGCCTTCTCTGTGCTCATGTTCTTTGTGGTCGGCATCACTATGGTCAAACCTTGTATTGACAGGTACACTGTAGTCTGTCTGATCATGCTAGAAGGGGTTCCATATGAGAGACAGTCCTATGACTTGGATGTGATTTTTTAACATTACTGGAGAAAATAAAATTTTCAATTTTCAATTCATCCTGAAGGGGAATATGGGTGTGTGTATAAGATGTCATGACAAACCACACCATGATTGTCATGATGTCAACCTACTAGTGGCTGACCAAAGGTTAATAGTTGAGATATTTCAGTCTGGTGGACAGACTGATTTAAAGTAATGCAAATACTCTTAGTAAGTTATGTCAACTAAGTGAAAATTGAGATAGTAAGTATCTCATTTTTTTTTTTTTATCATGCTTTTCATCAATTGTTTTTTTCTTTTCCTGGGATTACATGTTACAAAGATTACATTTAGAACATCCCTCACATGATATATCTAATAAGAAACCATCATTGGCTTTCTGGTGTGATGCTGATAAAAGGGATGGAGACCCTGGCTTAGGTACCCCTGAAATGTTCCCCTTGTTTTCCAGGAACTGGGAGGAGAAGGCCAGCTGTGTTCTGCTGAATACCGAAATCCTGGAGGTGGACTGCAGAGGTGTGAGCACTGTGCCATGCCTCAGGGTGACAGTTAACCTCACAGCCTCCAATCAGATGGTTTTTCTGCACTTTGACGAGGAATCTGTCCTCCTTGCTCCTGAGGTAGGGATTCATGGTGGTAACTTCCAGGTTTTAGGTCTCACCTCAGAGTATTATGAGCCTCAGGTTTGGATCTGCTTCACACCAGGTGTGGCTTTTCAACTGTAATGGAGGAACACCTGCAGGGTATTGGCCCTTGAGGAGTGGATTTGAACATTAAAGCTTTATGTCTATGTACTATAACTAACATGTAGGGCCACTCTGTGTTGCGGAGCTTAATTTTGCTTATCAGGACCCAGAGTCATCCTAGTTTTCATATTAGTCATCTAAGCAGGGACCCAAGAAAGCACTTGAGGACGCGGTGAAGGCAAAAAACTGTTCTGAACTAGCTGACAGGATGGAAAGCTAGCAGTACTCTGATTACTGTACCCTCGTGAATAAGCCAGAAGACATTATTAGGAAATGCTCTCATACCGCCCTTTTGCTCCATTCAGAGGTATTGCATGAAACATGTTTTAGTACCAGTGCGGCACACAGAGGCTAGAAAAGGATTTTTTTTTTAAGACAAAAAAAACAGAATCAAAGAAAAACCTTGCAGCTCGTCTCACTGATTGCAATCAGCGCTGCCAGCTGTAACAAGCAGATCACTTGATAAAAATTACACTTGAATGATATCTTTTCTTTCCCAGTGTTTCTACATACCCAAATGTCAGAGGGACAGAACAGAACTTCTAAAGGAAGTAGAGAAAGTGAAAACCAAATTGGACGCTCATCAGGGGAACACCTCATCCTGCTTCACTGACCGCACGAGGCACCCCAGGGTTGTCATCTTGCACAAGAAGTACACCTGTCAGGAGGCCCTGTTTGCCTTGCAGTGGCCCTGTCTGATGGTGGGTGGCGGAGCTCTGTTGGTGGGCCTTGTGAAGCTGACACAGCACTTAGCCCATCTCTCCTCTGAGATGTGCAGTGAGACTGCAGGGGGCAGGCTGACATCAAGACACACTCAGGGCAAACTGTACAGACTCCTCCAGAGGTCCAGCATGCAGTCTCCTTCATGACATATCCAGTGTTTGTGCTAAAACATGCCAAAAATACTATTTCAAACAAGTAACTGGTACATAATATGCCCCAAGGCCGGTATGTAGAAAGCCGGTCAGAGTATAAGTACCACACAGAAACCTTCCTAAGCATAGAGAATTGGTCTCCGCTCTCTGAACTCTACAGGCTTCTGAACACAGTTAGAGACAAGCAGATGGCTGTGGTACAATCACAGAGGCAGAGCACACACACACCTTTCCACAATGAAAATGTATTGATGGCAAGTTGAAAGTTGATAAAAAAAAATTTAAAAAAAGATTTAAGGTCCGTCCCAATACACAAAAACATGAAAAAGTTGAAATCACCAGATTCATAATATAATTCAGCATTAATAGAATAAAACGCTGACATGTGAATGAGCCTTCCTAATGGAGTAACATATAAATGTTATATACATTCTAAAAATGAAAAAATGAAGGTAAATGTTTCATTTTAAATTGATCTCTATGTTCTGTTTCAGAAAACCTAAAATAATTGCACTTGTGCAAGGTTTAACAAACAAAGATTTTAAAGGGCCTTGGCAGATGCTTTTCGCTTCAATTGATTACTATATCCTTCTTTAAAGAGTAACACCATCTGACAGTCTTGTTTTGCTGATCTCCAGCAGTTTAACTTTTCACCTTGCTGCAGCGATGTACTCCACACTGTGTCAGTACACTGTGACATCACTGTTGCTTGCACAGAGCACACTTCAGACAACTTTGTGAAACACTGCTTTTCATTTGGCGTGTTTTATGAATAATATTCCAGACTGCATATCTGATGTCATAATAACTATAGAGGGGGGTATCTTATATAAGATATAGTTACTGCAGTACCATCTTTAAGTCAAAGTTTTTAAAAGTTTCTAGATACCAGTCCAGTTCACTCAGTAAAGAGTCTTGTGTGTAGTTTTCTAGGTGAAGTTTCCTGATTCAAGCCTTGTCCCACACTGTCATTTTTTATCAAAAAGTGCCTTGTAAATTACACAAATTTCGTGTAAAACAATGTAATAAAGCTGTTCCGTAATCTATTCAGATAGGTAGAATTGTTTTTATTCAACAGTACAATAAATGAATGCATACAATTTCTTATCAGACATGGTCATATGAGAATGCCTAAAACAAGTATTTGAAGAGGTTTTATGATATATATATACAGATGGATATATAACTAACATAGGAGTCTGGTTCTTTTTAAAACATGCAGGGTAGCTTCTTACTCCTTATTGTGCTTACAGACTTCTACTTAGGATAAGAGATCTTCACTAGACGTGAAAATCGTCCTCTGACAATAGCATCAAGTACTTGTCCTTCATTCAACAATTCACCTCTGCTTTGTCATTCATATCATTTCAACAACTAGAAGCTGTCTACTGGGTTTTGAATGAGGGTGGTGCACATTATGCATGATTCCTCCTTTCTTTTTTTCTCTTTTTGGTTAACAGTTACATATATGAGTTTGCTTACATTTAAAAATACAAAAATATATTACCTCTGTAGTTATTAAGGAAAGCATTTGCACATGTAGTAGCAGTTATCTGTATCTGTTACCTTCATTGTGACTTTGTTGTACCTCAGACAAGGTAACAAGGTAATTTTTATACATGAAATTCAAGTAAACAACATCAGCTCAAACAAACAAACAAAAAAAGTAGATATTCGAGGACCTCGTGCATAATGCAGTGTGAGAAACAGAAAACAATCATGACAAGTACAAATGGAAATAGCGTCATTTAGATAGTTCTTTATAAAGTATATGGGGTCTAGTTTTCTCAGTTTGGGTCCGGCCCGCTGCTCTGTAGCCTGTACAGAAGCACATGAATCTCAGTAGGATCGGTTTCCTGAGCATTTTTAAGTCCCATGTACAGAAAACAAAAACTGGACTTTGAGACAGACTTGAGTGTTCAGGAAACCACCCTGTTGTGTATTATTTGATAAAGCTAGAATATTTACTGACCTCTTACATACGAGTCTGTTCAGTGAACAAACCTGCGAAGACTACTCTTTCACACATAAGGGTGACAATCATAGGAAAAGAAGAGGGAAGAAGACACTTGGAAGGTAAAAAAAACCAAAAAAAAAACCAAACAAACAAACAAAAAAAAAAAACTTACTTCTGTTACTATTTTTCTTTTTCTTTACCTGGATGTCACAATCGGCGACCATATTTGAGGACAGAGTCCATCTACTGTCTGTAAAACATGTGATCAAGAGCGAGAAGACAGAAGCAAAATTCTTAACATTTTACAGATGGCTTAGATTGTAGCTCCAAATATAAATCTGGCAAGGAGAAGCAAAAGGCAGGGTCCGAAGGCGTTTCTCACAGTTCTTTTTGTTGGGAAGAAGTAGACGATTCTGTTACAGTGCAGCATTTTTTTTTCCCTCTTCCATGTACTGTCTGTGAAAAGTCCACTGCTCTGTGCGAGCATGTCGGGGGAGATGCATTTCTCTCTCTGCCTCACTCTGACATCAACTTTTTTTTTTGCAGTATACAGTACATATTAGGATCACAACTTGCATAGTGTAACAGCACAGCACACAAAAGTGCACATCCTTTCTCCCCTGCGTTTCTTGCCTTTATCTGTTGAATAACAAAGACTAATTCATAACATCTTACATCAACAGCTGACCATCAGAAAGGTTTTCTCCAGTCCATCTGTGGTCAACATGCGTGGGGGTAGATGGACATTTGCACCTCAACATTTGACAGAATAATACTGATAGACAAAACAAACAACAAATACTGCAGAGATCAGTGCTATGAGTACACACCAGACTTGGAATAGTAGTGACTACTTTTTACAATAAGACTGCTAAGTAGTGGGGTTAAACATCTAGTACTTTGGCTCAGTGGAAAATAGACTATGTGCACTGAATGCATACAAGTCTATGGATATACTGCTGTACAAAAGTCAGTTCTCTGTCATGACATGGGTACCAAACTGAGGACAAGTCGACTGTAGGCTAAATCGTTATTTAAGTTGCTCCAAAAGAGTTAAATGCTAACTAAGTGTTAAACAACACCTCATCTGTCAGTCCTGAACTAATTATGTAAGTGATTGTTTTTTGTTTTACTTATGACTGATTTTGTGGTCACCCGCCAGGCTTACCATTGTCCCTTTCATTTTGTCTCAGCTGGCCTGGCTGCGTGCTTGTGCCGATATATATTTATATATCAGTTGAAAATAGGTAGTGGAAATAATGCAGTTACACTCTGTCAGTTTATCATTAGAAAAAGGAAGCGGTGCTCATATTATATACCATTTCATGATGCTCCTTTCTTAATGCTAATGGTTGAACATTTAGTGAAAGGAAATTTAAAAAAAACAATGAAAAATAAAAATGTGTCTACTTGAAGAAGGCCAACGTTGTTGAGGTCCATTACACTTGTTAATTTCCTATGAAGAAGACTGACGAAATATAACTCCACCCTTCCTTCTTAAGTTCATAGTGCAGGGAGAAGACATTTAGAGCATTTAGGCATTATGTCCCTGCAACAGGACCTTCTGTGTGGTGCACTGGCAGGTAATGTTTCAGAGTCACATGCTGGCAGAAGAATTAACCAAGCCTTAGTGTGTTTGGGAAAATACCTCGCTCCCTTCTCACTTTTCTTTTGGTTCTTAGTGTCCTGTTGTTGCCACAGTCCTTTAGTCCTCTCTTTAGCTGTCATTTCAGTTCATGGCATGCTGGCGGATTGTGTGGAAGATCCAGTCCATCTTGGTAGTCCAGCCGCCATGGTGAGCATCGTTCATCTGCTTCATGAAGTAGTCCAGGGCCTCCTGCTCCGACTTGTCCAAGGCCAGGGTCTTTCTGATGTAAGCGATGTCATCAAATGACTGCAGCTCGGGCATCCCCGAGCCCAGCATCATGGAGAAGAGGTTGATGAAGAGGTTGGCATGCTGCCGGATTGCCAGGTATGCCTTGTAACACATCTCCTGGAACCTTTACAAAAAGAGATACAAGCATGGAAGATGAGACAAAGACAAGTGCAGGATATTTTCTAAATCTGCCACATAGAATAGTTCAATCGTCCATTTTGATTAGGTTTTATAAGTAACTGATCATTTTCTTTTCTCCCAAGACAACAAACTCAAGTCAAGCTCTGCTGGTGTTACCTTTCAAACTCCCTTGTTTTGGTGCACTCCTGAGTTCCTTTGCTAATAACGATCAAAAAGTCCTGTGTGAGCACAAAGGGTACGCGTTCTCTCTTGTACCCAAACTTCTTCTTTTTGTGGTCGAGGAAATGGCCAAAGTCTATGTGGAACAGCTGTGAAAACATAAGAAAAGTAAGAAATGAAATAATTATTTAGAAAGAATGAGAGTATGCATATATAACATAGAAAGGATGTTAAAATGGAACCTTTACCTGTCCATCATCTTTGACCATAATGTTGCTGTTGTGTCTGTCCCCTATGCCCAGGATAAATGTGGCAACACAGTATCCTGCGCATGACCGCGTGAACAGATCTATGGCCTGGTCATACCTAAAAAAAAAAGCAAAGAGATGGAAATGTAGGATTCAATAACTGTATGCAACTATTCTCATAAAAAGGAAGAAAAAGATACATTAAGGCTTTATATTATGACTAACACCACTTCTACAGCCTATAGAAGAAGAGAAAAGCTGCATAAATCCCTGTTTTTGCCACTCACATCTCCCCCTTGTTCTTATCCTTGAGCCACTGATGCAGTGTGTGGCTGTTGAACTGCAGTGCCCCCTTTAGGCCTCCTTTACACTGGATCTGCATGATTGTGTGCGAGTTCCTCACCACCTCAATCAAACCCACACAGTCACCAATTGACAGACAACCATACGGCAGCATCCTGGGAGAGGAAGGACAAGAAACATTAAAAGAGGCAGAAATAATTAGGACAGTAGTGACGGACTTCGTATAAAATGACTGGAGGTAGCTGGCAGGGGTTACCACTAATCAGGTATGAAGAAGAAGATATACTTCTATACTCACTATATGGAGTGCAGAACATAAAACTATGCAGCGCCTGTTAACGTGCACCTGCATCCTTGCTGTCATGATGATGTGAGGAGCCTACCTGAGATCAAGGCCTTGGTTCTGCCAGATGTTCTCCATTATCCTAATGATCTGCAGCGTCAGCATGTCTTGCCTCAGATCTGCGTAGGCAGAGAGCGACAATGAGGGGGATGACAGTAAGGCGATTATTAGCTACTTAGCTGCTCTTTGATCAACTCCGTGATGCATTATGGAGCAGAGCTGTCAAAGTCAGTTTGGTCATAGATGGTGCAGCAAAATGCACAAGCAGCTGCGATAAAGTGCAATTCAAATAACATGCCTTGTTCCTTGTAAAGAGCACGAATGAGGTTATGTTTGTGTGTTATGATATGCCCTACAGGCTTAAACTGAATTATGCTGCACGCAGCAAGAGCATTTTCAAGTCTGTGTGTGTGTGTGTGTGTGTGTGTGTGTGTGTGTGTGTGTGTGTGTGTGTGTGTGTGTGTTTACACAGTGATACACAACGGAAAGGATGGACAAACAGAGATAGAGGCGGCAAGAGACATCCAATGGGAGGAAAATCTCACCATCTCCATTTTTGAAGATGATTTCGTTGTTCTGAAAGAGCAGCTCTGACATCATATCTGGGTTTTCCCAGTTAAGCCATAGAGGTCGCTTTGCTGATGACATCATCCTGCATTCCTCCAGGCTGAAATAGAGATAGTGTAAATTTGCCTGTGCTCATGAGTCCTGATTATAAACAATATATACATATTATTTGTGTAAATGTAAAATGAGGCTGTGCTTTAAGTGTAGTGAGTATGTTACTTTACACAACACTGCCATTATCACATAATATCACATATAATAATATGTTTATGGTTGAAGAGGAAAAGGCAAGCACAACACCTGAAGAGGAAACAAAAACATTAAATGCCAGCCATTTCAGAGGGAGTGCTCGTTTACCGGAGGTTTCCCAGCTGATGTGCTGGATTCAGTGGGGAGGTGAAGCTCTGCAGGGCGTCCATGTAATCAGGTCTTCTCATCTGCTCCACCAGAAACTTCATTTGAACCTTAAAGAACAGAAACCAACGTTTCGTTTAATAAAACACTAGTTTTAAACAGCAGATAAAGTCATTCAGACAGGTACATGTACACGCACAGTCTGCTTGCTGCTGCTGCGTTTCCTCAGCAAAATGATTAACCTTTCACAATGAGGTGATGCTGCTTCACAGAGCACTATTTTTGTGCTATGAGGCTGGGCTGTGGTCATTTCATCTTGGATAATGGCAATTACTGATTTGATAATGTCGTATTTAGATATGAAGTCAATTTGCTAGTTAACTAGCTTTTTAATTTATTTGTTTAGAAACCATCACCAGTGTGACTGGCACATCAGCTAGTGGCTATAACATTCTTGTGCCAGTACTAATACGTTAAACTTGATGTTACATGTGAGCTAGCTAACACTGCTTAATAAATCAGATTTGTGATTACTACAAATAAGAACATGACCATATCACATGTCTAAAAATTATTTTAGCATTTTATATTTTATTTGAGCATATCTGTGCTCTGATCTGCATTCATTTGCTATTGCAGCTCTTTTCACTTTCCTAGAAGGCTTTTATTGCGAAACATCTACAAATGTTCAACTTTATTAACAGAAGCTAAACATCTAGAACAGTCAAACAGAATTAAAGAGATCTGTTCTTTTGTAAAAAGCAATTGATAATGATGTAAATAATTCTGTGGAAATACAGACTATGCTAAATGTATCACGTCAACATTATCACAGGTCATACTGGCTTTTGTTTGAAACTAATTATTATTTTTTTAAGTACCAGCTTTTATTTGAGAATTTTCTGTATTAATCTATGGCTATTACTGTGAGGATCACTCTGCTGAGAAATGTCAACTATATAGTGGCGTCTCTGTGGCGAGATTGGCAGATTAAATTCAACGACTCAGTAGATCACAATTAACAGCCGGCGGCTGTCAAATTACCTTCTGTGCCTCATCTTTTTTCTCCTGTTTGAGGAGGTCGGTGAGATTGATGAGTTTCTCCATGGCCTCCACCTGCCTGCTCAGGTGCTTCAGATACATGCCACAGGCCCGGCAGTATGACTCCAGCAGCAGGCCAAACCGCTGACTCACTGTCTTGTTGTGCATCTCTGACCTGCACACGTAGAGGCAATAAGAAAAAAAACAGAACAATAAGAGGCTGTTTATGTCCTAGTGGAAAATGTGTCAAGCCTCCATACAAATACACTCACACAGTGTCCAAAAACACTGACTGACATTAGCTGTCACAGAACTTTCTTGAATTCAACATGGTTTGGGACCAGGCAGTTAAGTAACATTCAAACAACAGTTTAACCTTTACAGTCATATACCAACAGCTCCAAATTTCTGAAAGAAGACCTTTTCAAATCAACTCACTTTAAATGCCAGAAGAAGAAATGTCCTATCCTCTGATTGGTTAATGCTTTTTTCAGCAGGAAGCGTGCAAGTGGGTTATCAAGGTACTGCTCATACTTCAGAACCTGGGCACAGGGACAGAAAACGTAGAAAATACAATAAAAACATGATTATTTGCTTTTAAAAAAAAAAGTTCTACAGTATTAAAGCAATCAGAATAGCATGTCATAGTGAAAAAGGTTCACACTATTTACTTACAATGTTTTCAAAGACAGATGAGAATGCAACACACCTGAACCAGTTGAATGAGGTACTGTGAGAGTTTGTCATCAGTTAGGTATTTCTCAAGGCACTTCACAGCAAACTCTCTGATCATTGGATCGGGGAAGTTACAGTCCAGCAACTCCATGGCTTGTTCTGGCTTGATAGCAGGCCAGTCCTTCAGAAGGCAATACATCTGAAATTAAAAAATAAATAAATACATATAAATAAAATAAATACATACATTCATTGACTACCATGAGTGCCTCAGTCTGCACCATCTGTGTAAAAAAAATTAGGCACATATCCATTTCCCCACATGATGTCCTTAAAAAAAACACAAGTTGAGTCAGCAGTAGAAACTGGAGATTACCTGTGCAATCTCATCTCTGGAGTTCCATTTCACAGCCAGGAGGATTTTAGGAAGGATCTCTGGCATATTGACACAGTCTTGTCTAATATAGTTTGGGGAGAGAATAAGTTAGTTTTAACTCATGACATCTAGATCTGCCCCATATGACAGTACAATGACTACAGTGTAAAATGTAGTTATTTGGATCCCTTACAGAAACCCATATAATGGTATTCAACCACACACACATTACCTGTGCCTCCACAGAAAGTCTTTCTCCTGCTCAGTGATTTCAGACAACGGATCTCTGTTGCACACCTGGCGCAGTTGATCATTGTCGCTGTCAGTCAGGGGGTTGTCACGTGCCAGCCTGTTACTCTATGACACCAAAAAACACATGTAACACAGTGATATCAAATAAACTGAACATCATTCACAGCATTACATCACATAAAACTTATATGTAAATGAAAAGGTGATATTTAGCTGTTGCCTGTGGCGTGAGTGAACTGCAATGTAAAAGCTGCTCTGAATGAAAATCGGATCTCATAGAGAATTTCGTGGCGGCCGCCTCCCTCAGACTTGGTCTCCAGCTCTTGACAGAACTATGACGGTGTTGCACGTTGTGGATTTCTGTAATTTGTTACTGCATTTGCAGCATTACTCTGTTGTGGTGACGCTGTATCATAATCACCACAGTTTACTAACTTTTAGAATACAATACAGTTAGTTCAGTACAATGTCTAGGCCTACATCTGATAACATGACTGCCACATATACTGAGGAAAGCGAATACTTTAAATTAGGTAAGTAAAATGTATAAAAAAAAAAAAATCTTAAAAAAGTAATAGGCTGTCCTTAAATGTGTTTTATGTGCATTTTAAATGCTTCAAAAACAGGAGAAGGGGGATCTAAATATTTTGCCAGCAGAATCAAATAGTTTTACAAGATATTCAGTATATCAGTATTTGCAGTCGTGTTCTCAGTCTCAAGAACTGCTTCACTATGTGATATGACATGCTTCTGGAAGAACAAATATTACTGGGACCACTACAGAAAGCTGCAGATCGACATTTAATATCCAGGAATATACATCAGCTACACTGCAACAGGACCAGTTTTAACTTTAAATGAAAACAATCCCTGATGTTATATTTAATTTTGACATCTTGCAGTTTGTGTCTGTGTAAATTAACACATTAGCTTTTATGTTGTATTTGATTTAATGTTGAACAAGGTACCTTTTTTTATTAATTGCATTAACTTGATAATTGTCATGTTCTTCATATCATTATTATAACTCTTGAAATACATTGCTTGTAAAAGTGTTTGGCTGAGCCAGCTGAAGGCACGGTACACATGAACATGTATGCACGTGATCAGGATGGTACCACCATGCCCCAGGTTGAGACAGGAAAAACCCTGATGATGAATTTGATAAGTGAAAGTGAAAAAAATTTAAAACAAATGCTTGTTATCTTACCAAACCGGTGTGGCAGTAATTAAAGCCAAGCTCTCTGGATATATTCCAGTTTGCATGGTCCTCAATAATGGTCATATCAGGATACTTGACAGGGCAACTGAAATGGTCAAACTCCAGCTCCAGGCAAGGGGTTTCCTGCATGTTTAGAAGTCAGTGGAAGGGGGGAAAAAGGTCATTCAAGGTGTTAACTGTAATTAAAGAAAGGTGCCTGTGTCAATGAGTAATTAATTAAGTGGGATAAGAGGCTTGGTTGATTAAATCAAGGCGGCTTAAATCCAGCGTTGAAACTCTACAGGTGGTTACGAGCTGCTGGATTACAACTGGGTCATGAAGCTTAGAGGTCAGTCGCAGGCACAAGCATAATACATATTTGAAATGCTTAAAGTCTTGGAAAAAAAGATGATGTTTTTAGCCATGTTATCCAATCTTCTTAGTGTTTCATTATGGTCCATTCTGGTCCATGTAACTGAAAGACATCTGCTATGACAACCTGTGTATTTTACATTCTATTATAATTAATATTATTGCAAAAACACATTTTCGAGTAACACGTTTTCTTTAACACTTGCATGGTAGAATAAAAGCAATGTCTGTTTACATTTGAAATCTATCCATTAAACTACTATTCACTCTGTAAAAAAAATATTACACACCATTTCTCACAAACAGTGAGTGAGTATTATATTCTTAATGTTGACATCTGCTGTTCACCTTGTTGGGGTTCGAGCCTGTGACGCCAATAGGGTTGAGCAGATCTTCCAGGCCATGTGGGACAGGCCACAGGTTGAGAGCCATCTTCCCTGCTACTAGTGTGTGGGTGTAGTCAAACAGGTTGATGTTGCCCCAGGCGAGGGGACAGTGCTCCTATAGGAAAATCCCAATAAGATGTTATATGCATAAGAAAATTATTAGAAAGACAGCAGCTGGAGGCTATGGAAGTTGTTTATTTCCCATGCCTACGTTAACAGGCTTTACCTGCTTTGATTTAAATAAAAATCAAAGAAGAATAGATTTAAAGAAGAACAAACAACAATTTCAACGTAACATTTATAACTTTTTAAATATAAAAATTTCATGAAATCAAACCCTGCTTCTGATTTTATTTTTGATAAACATTTTTTAGCAACAGACATTCAACGTATTTTATTCTGTAATTCTGTCTCAATACAGACGTTTTCTTTGTTAGTGTAGGAGCCCGCCATTCCAGCACTTGCCTACCTATGCAAGGTATCAATGTATGTAATCCAGCATTACTGTTTTATCTCTGACATCAGCCTCGCTGTTTACTGTTTATTCTCCCACTGCCATGTCAGAACTGTATTATGTTACTGCTAATGCAAATCCAACATTTCCTATAATAACTGATGTCTTCATCAAAACAATGCTAGTATATTTGGCTGCACAGCATGTAGATACACCAGTTCTTCTGATTTATTTCTGACAAAGTAGCTTTTTAAGTAGTGTTTGCTGTAGTATTATAACACAAAAAGACTGAAATCTTAAGCATTATACATTTCACTGCTAACCTCTTTAGCTCCCTTCCTCCCTTTCACAGAGCAGATGGAGAGGCAGAGTCGGGCAGCACGGGGGATGTCTGGAATGTACATGTCGTAGTTCAGCCACTCATTCCACCTGGAATAAACAGGGAAAGAACCATTAACATAATCAATCAAATTACTGTAATAAGGCTGAGTGAAATCCCAGAGAATGGAACTCTATTCTTCACTGTGTACAACCTGGGGTTTGAGCAGGGCACACGCTGGGTGTTGACATTGTCACATAACTGCTCTCCACCATGGTATATCCCAGTCCTGACGTAGATCTAGAGCAGCCACAGGAACAAGAGATTTATATACTAATCCATTGAGTGATTTTGCTGCCTTTCTGAATACATTAAGTGAAGGACACTGTGCACAATATTCTAATAATCTCCAAGGTACTGGAGATGTGTGATGAATTAATATTAGTCAAACCACAACTGAACCTTTTAATAAAACAAGATGAAGTAGTCACAGCACCACACCACTGTACTGCATGTGTACCTTGTCAATGTCTCTGATGTTAACATTGACGTAAGTGGCGCATAGTATCCTGATCCTCAGCGTTCCGTTGATAGTCCATAGAGACTTTGTGGCTGTTTCCCCATTCATGTAGGGGGTTGCTGTGGATATTCGCCTTGCATAAGATGGCATGGTGAAGTTGTCTATGGGCAGCTGGGAATACAGGCTGTCTTTTGCCATTAGCATCAAGTTGGGCATCCGTCCCAGCATTATACAGCTGCGCACGTACTGTCGAGGACAGACAAAGTGACATTTTGAAGTAGTCATGATTGTGATATTCATGCCGTTTGACATTTTGAAGCCATTCATAGAATATCTAGGTTTAATCAACATGTAAATTATTGGATTAAACAACTCAGCAACAACTAAAACATTCACTACCTTGTACGTATATACCATGATGTATACAGTCTATTGAGTCAGCACATTTTACAGGCAGCACATTGTCCGATACATTTCATATCACGAATACAGAGCACATTTTAGTCGGATGATAATTTGATGTGAAGTGGATCTCTTCCTCTCTAAGCACAGTAGCATCAGATAGAGCTACGCTAAGATTAAATTAGATTACCTTGTACTGACTCAGAGGGTATTTCTCCAGTAAGTACTCGTCACAGCCGCAGACTTTGAGGATGTACTTTCCCTGATACTCCTGCACACACATCTTTAACTGCTCCTGGGAGAGCAGCATACTACGTGTCTTCTTACGGATGGCTTCAGCAATCACCTGCTCTGGCACGTAGTCATGGTTGATCTTCAGGGTGTATTTCTGTTTATCATTGCTGGGTGACACAATAACCCAAATGACCACAATGATTTGACCTGAGGGAAAAAAATAAAAGATGAAATTGAAAAACAATTTTCATAAACAGAGATGCTGAACATTTGCTGCCCAGAGTAAAATGTCTTACCTTTATCTAGCTTGTTATAGATGTGCCTGGGAAGTTCTGCACATGACTCTACACTGGGAGGATATACGTACAAAGCTCTACTGTGGGGTCCATTACTGTCTCTGAGGTCCACAGCCTCTTTGCAAACATTTAAAATGTTCCTTCTGAAGTCCTGCACTTCTGGGTCTTTCACCAAATCAAACTCACAAATAGGCATTCCAATAGCAAAACCTAAAAAGGGAAAAACAGTGCTTAATAAAAATGAGTGCTGTGTCGTTTAACCTCAAAATGTATTATTTAGATTTTTTGCATTTTTCATGACATGTGAAATGTGAGCCTTGGCATAATACAGTGCAACACGCAACACAATATATGTGGTCCGGTAAAGACAAAAGTATTATGTTATTCCTACTCATTGTGGGTATTGTCACTGCCAAGCAGTACAGCACATTACTGTAATGTACAGTAGGTTGTTTTGTAGCTGCGTGATAATTCAAGAACCTTACCTATCTCTCTGTTAAGAATTTTCTCTTCTCTGTTGCCTACTGGCTCAATGACTTTGAGGAAGGCCTGGAAGAGCCTGAGATCGCACAACCTCCTGGTCTCATCGTAAAACTCCTCCCGCTCTGCCTCTTGGGTCACACTGACAAAGATGTAGGAGCTCTCCTCCTGCAGCAGATGGTAAAGAGGGTACTTCCTGGCCTCTTTGAAAAGCTCATGCTTGACTGTGATGAGTGTGGCCTCCCGGAGGCACTCCAACGTGAGAATCATGCCATTTGGCAGAAGGCAGTCCACTAGGATGCTGGGGGGCATCAAGTGCATCCCCCATAGTTCTCCTGAGGAGGGCCTGGGAGGCATGGTCGTGCCTGCAAATCCGGCCTTTTCAGAGCCTGGTAATTATCTGATGAGCTATGTTAACCAACTGTGAGGGAAAAAATGAAACAGGATTATATAAGAACCACTGACCTGCGCACAATAATACAAAACTTGTGGTGAATATTTGGCTTAAGTGATCATAAAGCTGCCTAATGCTAAATACACACTCCTGGGGGTGTCCCAATTTAACAGAAATCCAGTAATAACTTAATAGAGGAATACCTATATGACCACAGTATATTGCTTTAAAGTTTTTGATCTCACCATATTGAACATATCCATTATATAGTGACTTTCGTTCGGTTTGACAGACAAGCCATAGCAACACATTTATGACAACTTAACTTTACAAACTTTAACGATGTACGTTAGTAATTAAAACATGTAACGTTACGTTTTTAAATTGTTACAACGTCAGCAGCTAAGCTGATGATAACATAGCTTGGTATCACAGAAGAGACGGAAACATATTTCGCTTTAGTAAGTAGGTGTTAAAATAACTAATACTAATTAAAAGAGGGCAGCTTGAACTGATTAATGTCCAGTGATGTCGAATTAAAGGACTTCAAAAATCATGTAAACAAACTTGTTAGCTAACAAGCATTAACTTACGAACAGACTGGTCAAGTGTGGCTAACACTTCTAAGGTTTAGCCTTTAGCCTGGGCTTGACAGACTAGTTTGTGTTGTGCAGCTGGTTAGTGGGTTAATGTTAGGTGTTGTTTCTTAGCTAGCTAGCTAACCACGCTAGCCAAGTTCACTAAGCAGATCAATGTCATTTACGATATGAAAAATCCTCGATTGATACATAAGCTAATGTTGGTCTAGCGTTACTAACTCACAATATAGGGTGCGACCCGACAGTTTGTCATGTAACCGGGTAGCTGTTTTGGTTAACAGTAAAAGCGAACACACAATAAAAAAACACAAATAAACAAATATAAAGCTACCTGTGTCAGATAGCTAGCGCCAACCGGTTAGCCTCGAAGCTACTCAACCAGCACAATCATTAGCAGCGGCTAGCCGAGTAAATCCCATTCGTGCCCGCTCGGGAAGTCTCAAGCAGCGGTGCTAGGTCAACGTTAGTCCATCCAATGATACTGGTGGTCGGGACAGACCCGCTACAGTGGAGAAAAGACGCCCCTAGCTGTCGGTAATGTTGTCAATATGCTGTAGTGGAATATGTATACAATACTTCATGATGTTCTTCATCGTGCTGTCCCGAAAATACACCGCACAGTTTGGTAGCACACTAGCTCCACACGGCTAGCAGGCTCATCATCATGGACCGCCCTCCCACACAGGGTGAGTTAGGTGGTGGTGGAGAAGGCAGCTTGTCATGATAGGAAACTGGAGAGCTGAAGGGAAACTACTTGTTTACCGTGTTCTTTGATATTACACTAAATACCACAGAAGAGCACATGAGAAAAAACAAAGTTGTTGTTCATATTCACAACCCAAAGCCAGTTCTTTCACCAGCATTGTGCGCGGATGGAGCCCCCCAGAGAAAACGTGGAGAAAAAGTATGTATGATTCATTAATCCCAATGCATGTTGTGTTTGAATGTTTCCACCGTGGACATTACGTAACATACTACATTCAGTGCTCAGTGGTTATGGTATGAACTTGATATTTTGCACAACTGCCCTGCTTTTTCTTCTTCGTTGGTTTTTAGAGGCAGTTTGCAATCAAAATGTTGCATTGCCACCTTCTTCTGGACTGAAAATAAGACTAAATTCTCTTATTCAATCTAAAAAAAATAAACCATAAAATGAAGGAAAGTTCTTCCCCACCCCACATCCCATTGTCCAATAAAACTTGCCTAATAAAAGCTCTGAGACGGCCTGAAACAGTCCAGTAACTCCCATGATATCCAAAAACTTTCTTGCAGTATCGACAACTATTTCTATTCTGTCAGATTTCCTTTCAACCTCTTAAAAGGAAGTTTTTCCTTGTCTCTGTGGCCAAATGCTTGCTCATGGTGGGAATTGTTGGGTCTCCGTAAAATAATATTAAAGTATGGTCCAGACCTGCTTTATTAAAAGTGACATTTGTTATGAATTAGCACTATATATTTAAAAATGAATAGAACACTGAATTCCACAGCCCAGTTTATCACCATGTCCAGAAAAGCTGAAATGCTATGAACTTAACCTTGTCCTTACTCAAGCATTATTCATCATGCTTCCTACCTGATATGTTCTCCCTTATTTCTTGAATCTTTTCTTTTCTAACTGCATCCTTGTGTCTCATCTTTCTCTTGGACCTATTCCTCATGACATCTTTTTCTTTCTCTTTGGACTGTCTGCTTGCCATACTTCATAACTCCCTCCCCACACTGATTACACTTATTCTTTTCCACAGTTTCTGCCGTTGCACATCTCATGTCACATGTACCACATATCCCAGTATCATGTCTACATTCAAGCGAGCTGTTAGACCAAATTTCTAACAGTGTCTTCTAACAGTGTGAACTTCTGAATCGAAGTCTGATCTTGTTGCACACCTTTCTCCTTCACTTATCCTGAGCATTCTTTAAATCTACTTGCATTGACAATATACTGCAGTCCGTCCATTCACAACAACCTTTATCGGAACTTTTCTAGTAACAGAGAAACATGACCACATTTGCCCTTTGATTATTTGTCATACATTCTAAGATGGGGATATTCTCCAAATTCATGGCTACCATCAGCCAATCACCATTATGTGTGTTTTGATGCGGATGTGCTCACTGTGTGCTTTCTTGTGTACAGACATCCTGGGGGTTGATCATTTATTTTAACTTTAGAGCCACAGCGTGTGACTAGGACCACAAAGAACCACATTGCTTAGTACAGTACCACTGCAAAATCCCCACAATGGGAGCATTAAATTGCTCTTTTAATTCATGAGATATCCTTGATTAGTTGTTGTGTTGAAGAATAAACTCCCAGGTAAGTTTTTCCTATAACTCGACAAGTATACTGTGTTGTAATAATGTCTCAATAAATATATTTTCAAAGAACATGCAAAGTACTTTAAATACTATGTCTTTATATGTTCATTGTGGTTTGGTGAGCTGAATTTCCCAAATTATCCAACATCTTGACAGATAAAAAACATCATGTCAGGTTATGTACATCTAATGTTCATTCATGACAGACTTTTCATCATGAGAGACCTACACATATTATTTGGCTGCTGAGATCAAATAAGAACATAATAATGTCTCAGAAAACAATCACATATGATTTTAAAAATACAGGAACGTTTGAGAAAGTTCACCAAATTGTAATAGTCCTCAACGCTGATAACCTCATAGAGAACATTTTTGGACAGACAGCAATGTTGTCCCCTGTCGACTTAAATATAGGTTGGTTTTGTCATGTATATCATATGTGACATAGCAAGCACATATTCATAATATACCACATTTAAGGTTACAGGTGTAACAAACTCTTGGAAACAACTACCAAATAAACATTTTACAAAGTTTAACACCATGTAAAATCCAGTCATAGTTTTCCCTGTGTAACGCTGACAGTTTCCACCTTGGAACATTCAGTTACCTTTTATAAACAGTCACACACACCCTCGATCCGGAGTGAGAGTCAACTGTTCCAAATGTCTCACTGTGGAGGAAGGTTTGCAAGAGGTCACAGCAAGGTCGTTTGGTTAAAACAATCCTTTTCATGTCGTACGTCCATCACCAAACCACCATGGCTTTCACGTAATTTCACCTCTTGATCTTCCCTATCTCTTCACACAGCCTGGAGAGGTACTGGGTGAGCTTCACCATCATGATGATAAGGGCCCCTCCTGCAAGCATGCAGGAAGGCCAGAGCAGCGAGTGGAAGACAACAGTGTGGTCATACAGGCGGGTCAGGAGAACGGTCTCCTGCTGCTCGCTGGGGTCGTAGTAACAGGGGACCTGCTGGTTCACCTTCAGGCGCTCTGAGATGTTCATAATCATGACATGCATGGCCACACTGTCCTTCTGGCACCTGGGCACATAGAAACACTGCAAAGACAGGATTGAAGGACAATGAGGTTCTCCTGATGATAATCAGTCAGTTATACTTTTTGTGTTTGTGGCAGGTGATGCGTTTCTTTTATTTCACAGTATTGAACACATCACTGTTCATGTATCATATTTCAGCTTCACCAGGAAAAATCCAAATTTTATCGACTAACATTTTCTGAATTGGGAGCAGAGTAGGTCTGTAATCAGGTCAACGTCTGACAGCCGTTATCAACATTTGAAACAGTTCAGTAATTCTCAGTATTTACCTACTGGCACTGTACTCACTTCAGAGCTGGTGTCCTGGGTCTCTTCATTGTGAGATAAACGGCTGATACGGCCCGTGTTATTGACGCTCACATAGACCTGCAGACAGGGGTATTTGGAGACTCTCCAGCAGTCTGCCCCACAGTTGTAGGAACAGTTCATGTCTGCTGTGACCGTGGAGTTGAGGACAACACACACACTCTCCTGTGTCCACACACTGTGTTAACATTTAAATGAGGATCCAATTTAATGCAACAAAAAAAGAAAACATTTTGGGAATCTCATGGTATGAAATCAACTCAGCTTGGGGTATAGTTTCATAAAGTAGTAATTTCTTTTTTTACAATTTACAGGTTCAGAGAGCATTAAAGCAGTTTGTCAACAAGCACATCTGATGAATAAAACATGTTTCTGACAGAAATATCCGTTAACTCCTTTATAGGCTGTAAAAGAAAGAAGGCTATTCTAACAACAGGCCTTTACCTGTCTGCATAGGAGCGTAATATAGTGATTCCCAAGACAAAGTACATCATGACTGAAGAGAGGATCATTCCGAGACCCAGAAAAATGGCCCGATCTTCACCGGGCTTTAGAGCTGTCACTGTCTTCTTCTTGTCCAATAAATCTACCTCACGAAATTTCTGGTAGAATGACCTGCTGATGGAAAATGAGGAGGAGTCATTATATATATATATATATATATATATATATATATATATATATATATATATATATATATTAAAGCTACAGTGCAAATATTATGAATGATAGGTATGAGCCACTTTGCATTTTGAGTGATTTTATAAGCCTGAAATGGTATGAATCTGTTACCTCCTTTCATTTCCTCCATCCGATCCTGCTTTGTTTTTGGCCCCTGCCACAAAGAACATCTTTTGTGATGATCCACGTCCTCCTTTGTTTGCTGAAGTGGAGCGGAAAGATTGCTGAAAAGACCTGTGAATTATGTCAAGGTTTATGTTTCAGCTGTCCTGAAGTGCAAGAGTACATTTTTTGAACTTTCACGAGATTACAAACGTTAGATTACAAACTTCAGACATCCCAAGTCACCAATTACAAAGCACATTTGTAAGATGGCAAATCATACTGTACCTTTGGTGCATATTTGCTGTCAAACTTTTGTAAATATGTCCAGCTTTGTAGAAAAGAAATATTAAGTATATGCCTTGCTATCCCTTCAAACATCAGTTCCTGATCATTAGGGTGTTATGCAGTGCTGAGACAGGAAGTGCCTCTGATATAGTGGACCCCACCAGGTAAATATCTCATTTTGAACACAAAGAAACGCTACAAAGAGTAAACAAGATGACAGATAGCCACAGATGAAAGGTGTTAATGCTGATGAGATGCTCATGAAAAACCTACCTGCTGTATCATGAACACTTCTGCTGTCAACACAAAGTCATTGGGTCCTCTCTTGGCACAACAACAACACCTTGCATGTGCCTCCTCTGGCTTTCTGCTGGTCCTATCGTTTGCGGAAAACACAGCATTCAATGCTACACATGCAGCCTTGGGTCCCATAAATAACATTAGCCTCAGTTCAGATGCAAATGAATTGGAAAGTGAGGCATTATGAGTTATTTGTTTTTGGTCAGTCAAGGGTTAGCGTTAAGGTAAGGGTCGATGCAAACCCACTCTTGAGGTTGCCTGGGATTTATTCAATAACACAATTTAGAACATTTACATGTTATTAGTTATGTGTCGTCATGGTAGCAGTGATGTCACTGCCTTGTGGTCCAGCATGAGTCAAAATTGAACGAGAAATACCAATCAATCAAGTGGGAATCAACAATCATATCCTATTGTTTTTTTTACTCTCTTTGAGATGCAGAATAATCAGTACATACATTCTGTAGCAACCATCCAATCCTCTAACATGTAAGAACAATAAGCAGGCTGTTTTCATTCTATGGGGGATAACAACGTTGCCAGAGTGTTAGGAGAAGAATAGTTACAAAACCAGCCAACAAGTTCCTCTTAGATGAGTAATTTCGTCATTGTATTACATTCCCAGCTGTTTAGGGGAAATGTTGCAGAGAGACAACGTCAGTGTGACAAAAGCAATCTGAAGGAAACCAAAAAGTGTTATCTAGGTTTATGCTTTCCTCAAAACACGCCACACGATTTTGCATGCATACCCGCAACAAAGAGTCACACTTACATGACTTTTATGGTCTTTCTTACAACTTTTCTTCCATAAAAGCCTGCTGATCATTGGCTCTCGAGTGCCTCAAGTTCCACACATAACTATATTGATTTCAGCTTAACATGGAAACAACGTACTTTTAGAAAGGCCGCCTTACTCCTTGTGCCAACTTACAGTCAGGTTCAAGCTTTTGGTGTGGGGTGGGGTGTGAGAGCAGTACATTTGTTGGGAGCTATGCCTCATGCTTCATGTAGGCTGGACTTACAGTAATAGGTGACTTCCTACCTAATAACTTATAAGGAATGTACACAGACACTGTCACAGTGTTGAGTCTGACCTTGTAGAGCCTTCCAAGTTAGCTTCAAATGAAGGAAATAAGTTTAAAAATGTACAATAGATATTTTTCACATTGGCCTTAGCAAAGGCTTTTTTGCACTTTTCTCAAACAATAATATATCAAAATTGACAGTGATGTCAGAGGATCAAATTGGGGCATTAAAAAGCATGTTCATTCCAATGAAGTTCATAAGATCCCTAAAAAATCTGAAATTGTTTAAGTGAAATGGCTAAAACTTAAGTGAATCTGAAATAAAGTCACGGTCATAGGGTGAACAGTGGTTCTGAATGACAGTCACCAACTTGAAGGATTGATATTTGATATATTTGCGTTCTTCTTCATATCACTGCCCATTTATAAAGCTACCTGTCTGCAGTGTCACCGCATTAAGCTCTGGAAGGAGACAGTCTTTGTGCGTCTGAAGAGGTGCTCCATTGCCTGACACTAGTGTGAAAATGCTTACCCCAGCAGACACGTATTGTTCAGATTTTCCAATTATCAGTTTAATGAACTATATATCCTGAGACACAGGCAGATAGGATCAGCCAACTTCACATATATTCTTTATTGGTGTGTCCTTGTTTCATATTTCTTCCAGCTGCATCTCTCTCATCTTGCAGGACTGAAAACGTGACTGAGTGATGCCAAAATGGCATGTGGTAGACCACATGACTGTAGAGCAGGTGTCATCGTACACATGGATGGATTACTAAACAGGCCTGAACAAAACACAAAATGACTACAAAGAGACACAAAATAATTACAAAGATCAACAGAAAACACAAATTCACGAAAAACAACTACAATGTTATCACAATTATAACAAAACAACTACAAAGAGACAAAAAGAGACAAAACGGCCATGTCATTTGTAATTGTTATGCTCTTTCAGTCTGGGAGTCTTGCTACTCTATAGGAGGGGGTGTCTATTACATGTCTATGCCCATTGTCTCATAATATGGCCATGATCTTATATATTTGTAACTTCTTTTGGATTTTATTGAGCTCATAATATATGTACAAGTGAAACATACAGAGACTAGGTCTCAGGGCTCAACTCTGATCCTGCAAATTTTGCTTTAGTAGGTGTTTGCTCACCTTGCGTGCTAACTGCACTGTGGAATTCAAAGCCCAGCCTGCTATCAACATGCTCTTTGATGAAGAATGTCTCACGGTGTACTTTTTGCTTTGTCCTTCCAGTGATTATTTCTCCCCTGTCAGGTGTCCTATAGTATTTGGTGCCTTTAAAAAGTAGCATGCTCCACTTCACAGCACCCGACAGAGGTATAGCAGAGCAGTAAACACTTACTTGCAACTGAACACTGTGAACAGTGAAAACGGCATGTCTCAAACATATTGAATGGAGTTCATATTTTAGTGCTCAGTGTCATCCATTCATAATTGAATTATGTGTATTTTGCAATTGCTTACTTGTTCCATAAACACAGAAACTTCACTTCAAAACAAGACCCTGTATACAGTGAAATGTCCAAAGCCATCTTATACTGGAGATGAATCTCACTGTAGCTCAGTCTGAGCCCTAATGAATCACTTTAATGTGTATGAGATTAAAACTCAGCTATGTACCGTGTGTTGACCCTCTATTGTGGGCTGGATCATTTTTGACCACATGGTATCGTAACATGCTATCTGTGTTCATAGTCAGTGTTTCCCTGTGGTGCCTATAAAAATCTCTTGTCTTTGCACATCCAAATTACAATAAGCCCCAGCTTTTGTGTGTGACTAGTGTGTACTAAATTGAAATAGCAGTGGTAAAATGTACAATCTGTGAGATCCTACCTCTTGTTGCTGTATTGATATGATAATCCAGACTTGGGCTATAACTGTCAGCAGTGGCTCTCCAACATGGACTGGGCTCCCGGGGACAGCAGCTGGCTATCTCTTATTTAAACTCCTTACCCAAGTGAACAGAATGCCTGCCATACCTGTGTTAGTAATCTGAGTTCCCTGTACAATGCTGTCATGCTTAAAATGATTTGGTCCAGCACAATGAATCTCCACTGTACCTCCAAATATAACTGGCTCTGACTGGCTCGACTGTGGGCCTGTCACTATGCTGCTCATCCAGGAGCAGTTATTTCAAACACCTTTGCCTTACAAGTCATAACTGTACAGCATAGGCAACTTGCAAGCCACTGCTTCAAACACTGAAGTGAGGAAACATTGCTATTTCTTGCCACAAGGTGTCTCTGCAGCATCAGAAACTGGAGAAAGATAAATCTTGGGGGTTTCCTCTTTGATTACCAGCAACAGCTCACAAGGAGTGCCAGTCATTCATAATTTATTTTCTTGAAGTGATGCTTTTATTTTGGTAAAACGACAAGTGTAAATGTGTGGAATTAAAGGCCAGTTTAGTCAATGTGTTGGGAATAATTATCATCATTATATATTATTATAGTTATATCTTTATGTTTCTTAATTAGTATATGTACCTACAAAAATACAAAAGAGAGCAAACCCTTGTAAAGATATCAGTTTATTTGGCAGATATTCTATTTTCTCAGTGTTTGGTCAAAGAACCACCACCATTGTTTTTTTATTGTTGCCATTGAAATGTACTAGATTTGTAGGTGATCCAGAGAAAATGAACACTGTTGACTTGAAAGTTTCTATCTTACAAAATGCAAAAAATGAATGGCATTTATGTGCACAGCTATATGTTTTATATCAGATCTTTGTACATAAAAGATTCTGCTTTGCATGCTGAACCCCTGAGAAATGTGTTTATTATAAAAATCATTTTCAAATGTAACATTTGGCATTGCATTGTTTCCAGCAAATTTTATCTTTAGAGGCTATTTAGTTGTTATCTAAAGCTATGACTTCTTTATGGGAAATGATTTCCGTGGCAGTATATATCCGACCAGCTAGAAGATTCTCTCTTGCAGACCCCAGTTGATGAGCCATCTTGACTGCAGTCTTTACTCATCTCCCTTTGGTGCATGTGATCATGAA
The DNA here is from genome assembly GCF_014851395.1 of Micropterus salmoides. NCBI lineage: Eukaryota > Metazoa > Chordata > Actinopteri > Centrarchiformes > Centrarchidae > Micropterus > Micropterus salmoides. The sequence goes on along the minus strand of NW_024040485.1, from coordinate 22,298,233 downwards.
AGTCTGCCCCTTAGAGCAGCAGCAGCAGAAGTGTGTACCGCTCACCACTTTACATTCACTGCCAGGAGAGTACAGTACAATACAAGACAATCTCCAGAATGCCAGAGCTCCTTCCTACCTCATAGCTCAGATGCTTTCCCCTTTAATTATACCCTGGTCATTTGCCTTGGAATAACTACAGCCCCTTTTACATTCAGTAAGACAGCAGGACAACATGTACACAAATATAACAGGATGAGAAAAAAGACAGATGGAAAGGCATTCATATTTATTTGAGGTTAGGCCTAAATAAAGCTAGAAAGAATTGCAGACTGTCTTCAAGTACCACATTTCGAGTTGAAACAAGATAGTTATATAGGGAGTGAAAGGCGATTCTGCTTCTTTGTTTCATGGGATCTAAAAATAGTTCTTGCTGAGCAGGCAGTGAAGCTGTCTGCAGTCCCTTTTCTTGCTCCCTTTCTCTCTTTTTCTGTCACTCACTCTCTTACTGACATGATTCTTTGTGTTAATGATGCATTTGAAGGCTGCTATTAGGTCAGGTTGGTCTTGTCAAATATTTGAATTGCTATTATTTCACACAGCATATATTGGACACAATTTGAGTGGTGATGCCGTGGAGTGTCACATGTGCTTTTGTGCATCGCTCAGCTGAAAGAAATAACACAAGTGGTGTTATTGTGCAGTGGGTCCCAGTCTGAAAGTTGTGACTCTTTACTGTACATATTTTTATGCCTTCACGCTGGTGATTGAAAAATCTTTATTTATAGAGCATTTTTCAAAACCCATGTTACAAAGTGCTTCACAAGGGCAGTAAAATAAAATACTGCATAAAACCCTCAGCATTAAAAAAAAAACTGATAAAAACTAGAAACAGATAAAAATCAAGGAATTAAAATACAGTTAAAATAAAATTAAACTAAAATATAATCAGAAAAGGCTCTCCAATAAAAGTATGTTTCAAGATGAGACTTAAAGGATTCACTGACTCAGCTGACCTGATTTCTACGTTCATTCTGTTCCAGAGCCTGGAGGCCCTGACTGCTCTGTCCCCTTTAGTTTTCAGCCAGGCCTCTAGAACACGCCAGGGAGAGAGGCCATGTAGAGCCATAAAAGTAATAGTAAAAGTAAAAGAGACACCATGTTTCTGAATGATGTACCCAAGGGGAAGTATATATGAAGAAAAGGTCCCAAAACTGACCCCTGAGGCACACCATACTTTATAAACCAAAATGAAGAGACATTGATTCACACAGACACAGAACTTCCTACCCAGTCCCTCGGTCTGTCAGGATGCTGTGATCAATTGTGTCAAATGCTGCGCTAAAATCCAGGAGTACAAGCACTGAGCACATGCTACTATCAGTAGCCATTAAAAGGTTGGTGACTTTAAGCAGGGCAGTCTCAGTGCTGTGATACTTCCAGAGACCAGATTGAAACTTTTCAAAAAGGTTGTTATTCTCCAGCAGAGAGAAATTGTTTGCATAATATTTTTTCACATATTTTGTTAAAGTTCTTTTTAAAGGTCCGTCCATCCCATTCTCATGAATGCGATATCTCAGAAAAACCTTCAAATTTGGCACAAATGTCCACTTGGATAAAAGGCTAGACTGATTACAGTTTGGTTGTCAAAGGTTAAGGTCACCATGACCTCACAAAACACATTGTTTGGCCATGACCATAGACTGATGTATAAAACAAGGCCATGACGAATTGATGACGAGATGGCGATGGCTGGAGCTGCCCACATTGAGCTTTGCATTTGCTCTTCAGAAACCTGTTGTCGCAGAGACTTTGTCCATGTTTTAAACAGTCTATAGGAAAAACCACAGAAGCCACAGAAGGGGAGATTGTGACCATATTTCACATTGGTTGGAAACATATGTTACATCTATGACTCAAAGGTCAAAGGTCAAAATAAGTTTTTAGCAATAATGTAAGAATCAATTGGGCGATTCCAGATCTCACACACGTTGACTGGGACGTTGACTGGGACACAATAAGTAAACAATAATGTTACGGACTTTCCTCCATCTCATCCATTCTGCCTTTCACTTCCTCATTCTTAATTTCAAGCGACACTGGAATCACGCAACTGCAAGTAATGTATTGCAGTGCGCCTAGCTCGTGGTCCTGTAAGTGAGTGAGTGTCACCTACAGCTCATTCCTAGGCTCTGCATCTAAAAAATTCCAGGAGAAAACATTTTGTATAGCTATACCCTATAATATTCCATCTTTATTTAGTAATCAGATACATGTGTACCTGTTCAGCAAATACATCTATGATAATCCTACAATAATATATATTCACTAGAATCATACATGTGAATCATCAATATAGTGATATATAATGATAAAATATGCATAAAACCTTTTATTCAATTCCTTCCAAGTATTCACTACATTATATTATGAGTTTGAACAGGCATGCATATAAACTGCAACTTTAGTGCTTGGTGGAGGCGAACTGTGGGGCGGTAATTCTAGTTCATCATACTTTGGATCTTTGCCTTTATCGCAACACTTGGTAACGGACTTGCCCGATACAGGGTACGTAATCGATTTTCGCTGTTCTAGCTGTTTTGCGGTCCTTTGTGTCAACAGAGACCGTCTGGCGGGCCGCCATCTTGGTGAGGTCAGCTTGGTGAGGTAGCCGTAAATTTCATTTTTGTGGTCAGATTGAAGTAGAGAAGAAGAGTTTACTTTGGCGGAGGCGGGTTTTTTATTGGCCTCTGCTGGTGACCCGTAGGAGCTACACAGACATGCAAGATGTCAATTGATTCCTCTCTTCAATACAAAGAGAAAGAGCCCACTTACAGTGTAGGATGTTCTATTCTCAAGCTGTCGCCTGTAAAGCATAGGAGTGCTTTTTCGTCATATATATTGACTTTTTTTTAATCAATATTTCAATGTTTTGGAAGCTTTATGTTATTTGGAACGTGGTTGTATGGAAAGAAATAATGTTTTGAAGATAACTTCCAATAAAAGTGAACATATAAACAGTAAATATGGCCAAAATAAGGACATTCGCCTGGTATATTTTTGAAAGATCGTGTAATAACTGTTGTAAATCAGTTTCTTTTCATCAAATTTACAGTTGTAAAAAAAAAAATACAGTTGTATTCCAGGTGTATTAGAAGATATTCAGGTGCATAATAATCTATTTTATGATGGTTTATTGCATTAAAATATAGCTTTTTTACCAGGCGAGGATGGAAATATCATATTTTTTCTGTATTTCATCTCCATGTAGTCTGCAATGGTAAAATAAATATGTTAATGTACAATGGATTTATAATCCTTAGCTTCTGACCTTTCAAAGGAGACAAGAATTATGCATCTAGGCCTAATGGTTGAGGAGATATTACTGATTTATTTTGAGTATGTTATTTTAGGCATTTTTCCTGGAAATAGGTGCCAGAATCCATGTCAAGAAATAAAATAAAAAACACCTGTAGTCGCAAATAAAGAAAACCCAAATCATCATTGTGTATTCTGTGTGCATGTAAACTTGTAACAGTGGGTCATAAGTGGGTATTACTTATTTTGTGGGGTTTGCAAGTAATAATAAAATATGTCCTTATCTTAGATGTAGCTACTAATCTCCTTTTCATTTTCTTCCTTCTTCTTGTCACACAAACATACACACACAAAATGAAAAGGCAATGCTGCTGTTGCTAAGACAGTTGATAAAGCTTGCCTCCACTTGTGTTCCAGTATCAAAGCAATTACACAATGCCAACAGGTCCAGCACATATTTATCAGTGTTGCCGCTGTGCTCACATCCCTAGCAACCTCGTGTCATTGTCCTGCAGATTAGTTCCCTGCCCCCACACAGATATTGTACCACTGTATTCCTTCTTGTCTCACATTTATGGAGGGAAACCATGCTAATCTCATTTTAGGGAGAACTACCGTACTCTGCTAGCAACAGAACATATTACTTAAAGATTTTATTTTACAGATGTATGTTATGTATTCTCTCTCTATATAAATATGTACAGTATATACACTGTATATAAATATGAGTAGGATGTACAGTCATAGAGAAGAGGTGACTCAATTCACAATATTTGCCCTTAGAGTGAATCCCATTTTGCGTAAAGCCTGGCACAGAGGAGGAATTTGCTTCACATTTCTTCACTGGCGGCCAAAACACCCTCACACAGTGGGAGTGATGGAGCACATATTTCTGTTTCTCCTGGCTTGAGGAGAAAGAAGCAAGAGGCAGAATGAGGGAAATCACCCATAAATTAACTAAAAGAGACAAACAGCACTGAAACTGAAACCAGTTTTGCAGAATTTTGTGCACAGTTTTGTGACTACCACTACTGGCAGAATCCTCCCGGCTTTGCTCTATGTAAAGAAAGTATCATGCATTGTAGTATCCATATGTATGGCACAAGGTATTAGCGATCTCTCGTGGATGAGTTCCAAAGATGTTGACAAAGGGCCAGATGAGCACTGAGATAATTGAGTGGGAGGATCAAACAGCTCACAAGCTAAGAGGTAAAGGCAAAAGAAATCAGTGGACTGCAGCAGCATGCAATGTCTGCTAGAGCCAAATCCATCACAGTTAATCAGATAGGCTATGCAAATACATGCTAACCTTTTAGACTTTCACCTGATTGCATGCAAGTGCTGTTCCTCTGCCATATTATCAGTGCTGACTTGGCTAAAGATGATAGCATATGCCAAGCCATTTTTTTGCAATGATAATTGATTTGTCTCACAAAATTACACACGTTATTTTGGAGTTGTGCTTATTCTTTGTTTTTCTCATGTTTGTGAGGATACACAGAGTGTGGGAAATAAAGAAGGGTTGTTGAAAGTGCATCCGTGCTTTCAGTAGAGATGACAACATATTTAGTAGAACAAGAACATGTAACAAAGGGTGTGCTGAATATGCTGCACACTTGCTGCTGTTGTACAACTAATTAAAGAGCCCTCATGTTTGCATTTCACAATATGTCATCATCTCACAATGGAAAAGGCTGGGGGAGTACAGCCACTTAAAATCAGGACAGTCACTAATCAAAATCAAACTAGGTACATTGTGACACAAGATGCATTATACTGAATTGCCTTGGTTGGGATCCAATTTTTACTCAAGTGAATAATTGATATTTTATAAATCATCAGAATACAGCATGAACACTTTTAGGCTATCATCTTCTGTGGGAACATTGGGGAAATTAATATGATTATGGATTATGCATACAGCAAAAAAAAAAAATCACTGTGTAAAACACAGATTGCAATGATGATGTAAGCTTGTTGTTGACTTTCCCAGTCTGAATGACTGAGCACAGGATGGGGGTGGGGTGCCATTAATCCATGGCTAGTGGTGACCCGACAAGCAAAAATAAGGCGTAGTGGGGGATGGGCGAGGACAGTGTTATGACTGGTGCTTGGCTGCGGGACAAACTTCCAGAGGCCTCGGCATTTTTTTTTCTTATTCCGTCTCATTGGTCGGTTTCAACGAGGAAACGTGGCTCCATTTTGCTGTGAACCTGTCAAACGGACCAGGAGCCAATATTGAATCAACGCTTGTGGACGGCTTTAACAAATCACGGCGTTTTTTTCTGGTGCTTTTGGAAAATAGGTTAGTTGAGAATTATCGTTTGTATTGTTAACGTTAGTTACGCTGGGTAGATATTTGAAACAAGGCTATGATGAATATAGGTCTATTAGCTAGCTTACATATTGCATAAGTTACCCACCCAACTTTGCCCTAATCGATCGAGGAGGCAGTGAATATATTTAACACCGCCGTCGTTAGGGGTTAATCGTTAAATTGAGCTTTACAGAGTGGCGCTTTGAAACAACAGTAGTTACAGTGAGCTCATTTTTGCATGTCAGGTCGCTCCACTGTGTCGAGTCTGTAGCCGTTGCTGCTTCTAACCGCCTGGCTTTACTTTAAATATTATAACCTAACGACATTTAATATATGTGCGAAAACGACCTGTCTTGCAGTCGATTAAAGAGATAACATGGTCTGATTTGAACACAACAACTGTGGAAGATTTCGTCAATTGAAAGGTTTTTACCCAAGTAGGTACGAGATTATAGCAACACTGTCATTAGCATAGCATGCTAGCGTTAGCGAGCTGACGGTAACGCGTCAGAAATGCTGTTTCCAAGAAGCTAACTCAACGTTGTTGTAGTGAGTTGTTACATAAAGTAATTCAAAACAACGCGAACCCATGTAGTGTTAACTGCGTTGGTTTGGTAGTTGGTTGTTGTTGGTGACTTGCATCAAATAAATGAAATCTTGGACCGCCTTGCCTGCCTGGCATGTGTGAGGACGGGTCTGGCCGCCGCCAACGCAAAACTAATGGTACTCGCGTGTTAGCCACTGAGCTAACGCTACCTAGCGCATGGCAAATTGGGTACCGCGTCTAAACGTGTCGTAAATAAGTGCTACTGAAATTAGTTTGGGAGGTAAATAAGAAGACGCGCATAGTAGGTTAGCTTACTTGACAACTATGTTGAAGTCTACAGCCGATTAAGCATGTTCCCATTTCCACCCTATAAGTCCACTTAGTGAGTATGTGTACTCAGTATGTGGGCAATTGTCATCCCACCATTACATACTGCATTATAGTAACCTTAGTGATTTAAATGAATGTAGTCAATACATACAGAGTTGCAATACAGTAATAAAAGGGGGGGGGGGGTAACGTTATTCGATTCAGACATGCCTTACATTGGAAAACGTGTGTTTTAAGTCATTCATCGGCACAAACTGTTTAGTGACTAACCTGCCTCTAACAGCGTGTTGATTTACATACACACTGTAGTTTGTGTCGCCACCGTGTGTGGGGGATGGGCAATGTATTTCAGCAAGTAGCGTGCCATGCTATCTGGCTAATTTAGCTAACGTTACCGACAGATTAACATGGTGACATACCTTGCAGGTATTAACTAGCACGAAATCAATCTGACCTGAGGAGGGCAGCTGAACCGGGCCCAACTACCACATACACGAGTTTTCTTCTGTAATGTCGACAAAACATCATCTGACTTGCGCAGTTAAATGTTGCTGCATACAAAACAGACTAAAACACCTCAATCCATGGCCCCAGTTGGGGATGCTGTGCCAGAAATTAGATGTTTGTTAATATTGTAGGTGGCAAGCATCTAAAATGTATATTTACTGTAATTAATTTCCTCTATACAACAAACAAAAATACTTGCCTTTAAAATACTATCCTTCATGGATAGTTACACCATGCATAGCACAAATATCCACTGGCTGTTTTGGCTTTTTACATTGTTGACCCAGTTTCTTTCATTGTTTGGTGACACGCCCCTTTATTCATAACACTTTCCACTTGCTGCCTTTTCACCCACTCTCTGACACTCTGCTGCCTGAATGTCCAATCTAATTAAGGTAATTTGTCACAGCACTGATAAAGAAACACACTCCTGTGAGCATTTGGCATGACCTATACCACTCTTGTGCTGCTTAACCAAGATGTAAACGCATAATAACATGTGCAGGAAGTGTCACTTAGGGATTACTTAGAAAGTCGGGGCAGATTACTAAACAACAGTAAATGGTGGGAGGTGGTCTGAAATGTTAAAAGCACACCAAGGAGACTATTAATTGGAATTAATCACTTGTACTCAACATTTTTGGAGAATTTTGAGTGCAAGCGATTCAAAGAAATTAATAAAGATGTAGATGTGATTAATTATAATTGAGGAATCGGAAGAGGTGCATTCAGGTTTTTTTTTTTTTCTTGCAGGAGCCGAGAAGTGTTGCCGAGGACAACGGAGCTATGCTGCGCATCTGAAGATCTTGTTCATATGGGTAGTGTATCTCACTGTTTATTGTCACACCTTTATTGTTTTTGTCCTCGTGTTTAGATTTTGTTTTGCCTCTTTTTAAACCTGCACACTTACATTGCTGTCTGGAAGATCCCATTGCTATGGCAATATGTCAGGAGTCATACAGAGAATAAGGTGGCTGTAATTTAGCTTTGTATCCAAACCAATGGGAGGACGGTGTACAGAAATGACACAGTCAAGACCAACAGTTAGTATTAGGCTTGTTTAACAAATTATGCATTCTCAAATGTATAACGTATGTACGTATAATGTATAAAATAACCCAGTTGTTTACACAACTTTTTTTTGCAGTAATCAAGAACTTTAATCGGTAACCACTAGAACTGCTGGCTTGCTTGTAAACGCAGTGAATATCCTGCACGCCTTGTTGTTTCAACAGTAAGCTGAGGTTACGTGCAGGAGAAGTGATTGTTGTGACTTCAGTTAATAGAAAGTGAGCTCTTTGTAAGAATAATCCTATTAGAGCAGGAATTAATATGAACCAACACCTATTGATGAAGGCTGCACAACACTGTTGGCATATTATTTCATTGTTGCTTTGGGGTAATGTTGGCCCGAGTAATTTTATTAGTGTGGTGGTTCTACTGCTGTATGGATGAACAATACTCAAGGTTTGGTGGAGCGTTTCACTGGTTGAGTACACTTTGGTTTTTGGTTGAAATTTGTATCATATAGGATGCTATTCAAAATATAGTTGTGCAACTGTGGAACAACATTTCTGAAACTGTGGCTTTGAGCACCTATAATTTGTGTAATTGTAGCTCCATAGTGTAGGTGTCTCTTGAGTGGACATTTGTTTGTTGTTTTTTAGTTTTAACTATGTAGGAATATTTGGTGGGTGGTCATTGTAACTCATAGAGGTGTGAATCACTTACAATTGCGATTCACTTTTCAATGATTCTCGGTGTATCGCATTCTCAGTTTTCTATATTACTGCACATGGCTACTTTCTCATCAATTAATACAAGCAGTCAGATAAATCTGAACTCCCTTTTTATTTATAAAGTGCTTTAAAAAATCAGGTCTCACAGTCTCTAATATAAAAAGCTGCATCTTTTCAATACCAGTGTCTGTGTGACCCAACTCAGTACATAAATCTCTCTTAGAGTTGGATGGCTTGTTGACAGCGCCTCCTCAATTCTCAACTTAGTAGCTGCGCTCGCTGTATTCTTCATGGTTGCAGACGTTGACTAAGGGTGAAAATGGCTAACGTGGTTTCTTTTAAATTCATTGTATTACCAAAATATAACATTTTTGTCAGGTAGGTTTTACACACAGTGTGCGTCTTGTCCAGTTTGTGATTCCCAGTAAGTTCATAAAATCCGAAATGTGCGCAGATGTCCACATTTAAAATAATGGGTGCATTTTTTTATCATGCGCTGCTGATCTCTGCCATATCTCACAAGATATAAAAGTAACAGTAGCCCAACGTTTGCCAACCTTTCGATGCTATCGAGCGATGTAACTTACAACATAACTTTACATATTTAGGACAATCAACGTAAGTAGGCTATAAGTTTGTGTAGGCTGCTAACTCACGATTAATTTTTGTCACTGAATTGATGCAGAATCTTCCACGTCTGCATTGCGATGCCTCTCTACACCTTTAGTGAGTCAAAGTCTGTCAATATGATTTTTGAAGGTCTAACGCCTGCTTTAAGGGGGTGGCAGAAAGGGAGACTAAAAATCTTGGGACGGAGTAAGGCAAAGTATGACATAGAAACCAACCAAGACTATGTCTTATAATTTAAAAGACTTAATTAGTGAGGGCAAATGATTTTTAAGTTTTTAATCTCAATATTCATGCATGTTAAATCACATATTTAAATGCACTTGATACCCCGTTTAACATCACTCACATGTATTCATAATTATAAAGAACCAACAGCTTGATTTTAATGCTCATCAGTCCCAAGAGAATTTTGCTTACTACTTATAACTGATGGTCGATTAATCTGTCAATTATTTTCCCCATTAATTGATTAGTTGTTTGTTCTATAAAATGTCAGAAAAGGGGGGGGGGATGCTAATCAGTGTTTCCCAAAACCCAATATTATGCCCGCAAATGTCTTGTTTTGTCCAAAGATATCTAGTTTACTGTCATAGAGGAGTAAAGAAAGAAGAAAACATTCACATTTAAGAAGCTGGAATCAGAGAGACTTTTTTTCTTAAAAAGTAGGCAATGTTTTATAAAGTTGTCAAAAAGAAACACAAGTCGTCTTTTGGACTTTTCCACTCGCGATTCAGTTTTCAGTTGGAGGTGCGGCGCATATGGAGGAGGCTTGTTAATGATGAAGCCTATTGCAACGATTGAAACCAGCGTGGTATCAAATGACAACTGTACAGGTGTGTTCACTGTCACTTTACCTGGTCCGTGCTTATAAAATATCCACCACATCCGCGTTTTGTAACATAATGAATAACAACTCTCTCTATGTTTCCCTGCAAAATGCTAAAATTGGTCGCCAGATATACTTGGGTGGCCATTACTATACCTGGGTTGCCTGCCCAAGTAAAGTATGTCTGGGAAACACTGCTATTAATTTAATAGTTGACAATTCATCGATTAATCGTTGCAGCTCATGTCTGGACTTTTGGTTATGTGAGACTAATGTCACTAGGGCTGATTGATTTGGGGATATTTTAAAAAAAGGTTTAGCTAAAGTTCAATTTTCACTGCCAATCTATTTATATATACACACACAGTTAAAACAGAAAAAAAGGAAACAATTTAACTATGTAGCCTACTTAACTATAGTAGAAGAATCAGAATCAGCTTTATTGCCAGGTATGTGTACACATACGAGGAATTTGACTCAGGATCAGCTCATGATGTGCTTACTCGTATAAAAATACCATAACACAACAATAAAATAATAATAAAATAAACAGTATAGACAACACTAATATACACACTGAACAAAATAATATAGACATATTGACAAATAGTGCAGTGATCACAGTGCAAAGGATGCAGGAGTAAACTATTATTCTCATTATGTACATGTTGAAGGTGGATATGATATACAGGTACACATACATGTACACAGTGTGATGGAGCATAGTGCAAAAGATGCTGGAAAAAATAAATAAGACCTATGACCTGAGGTAGGTGTATTGGTATACAGTATATACAATATGACATAGTATGAAGAACGTTGGGCAAGCTAAACGCTCCGCTGCTGAAACACTTAAGTGTGAGTTGATGTTGGACAAACTCGCGGCATACCCACCGCCTGTGTCTGTTCTACTGACGCCATTATCCCACATTTTCCTCTAGTTTCGTTTGTTGATTTAAAATGTACATGAGCGATTCTCTTACACAAGGATGACAACAGAATGAATTTTTTTATCTGCATGACTGTAAAATGGATCATATGTGCTATATAATTAACCTACATTTTAATCACCATCTTCACAATTAGCTAATCGTGTTCTTTCAAATCACAATTTTGATTTGAAAACGATTAATTGTTTAGCCCTAAATGTCATTGAGTAAAATCTAAGTATCTTTACAGCTGTCCATTCTAGCTGCTTGAGCCAATCTTAGTTTGACAGACAGCTACTTCACCGCTCCGGATCTTTAGGAATTATGATTCAGTGGGTAAAGCACATTTTGTTGGAAGCATGCTGTGTTGTATGATGAAAGATTATTATTTATTGCTGAAGTCTTCTGTGAAATGTTCTGATTTTAACAAGCCTTTTACTGAGTACTGGTGCTTTAGTGTGGGAAACACTAGCTATCAGGACTTTATGACCATCTTGTTAGGGATAGCTGAAGGGCTTCAACTAGATTCCAGACCTCTTGGTCTTCGATCTCAGCCTCTGGGATGCGGCATGAGACGTGTTGACTTTCAGCGGCCTGGTATGACAGAAACAGTACAGGTTCTGTCCCTCGTCCAGAACCCTTGTTTATTTCCACAATCCCATTTAAACAGTGCGGGATCTGCATGAATAAATATGGAGCCCCGACGCAAGCACTGTAGAATCTGTTATTACTGAGGTTTAAACTCCATCTATTCCAGACGTTCTAGGCCAACATGCCCAGTCTGCCTCATGAAGACGGCTGGTAATTATTTCCAGTTGTAGGTTAATGAATGGAAACCGGTGCCTGCCTTGAGCCAGGAGGCTTTTGCAGCCAACAGATGTGGAGAGGAACGAAACATCTTTATTTATCTAATGGCAGATAACAGCTTGTGTTTGCCTACTTCTCTGTTTTGAAGTCGCAAGATCTAGGTCAAGCAGGGTGATGCATTTTTTAACCTCTTCCTCTTCTCTGTTTTCACTGTGTGTGCCAGTTTGGTTGTGAGCTAGGTAGTTAGCTCATAGTGTAATACCATCTCCAGCGTGTGTGTGTGTGTGTGTGTGTGTGTGTGTGTGTGTGTGTGTGTGTGTGTGTGTGTGTGTGTGTGTGTGTGTGTGTGTGTGTGTGAGACAGAGACGGCACTCTTTTACACCTGGCTCAGTGGCCCTGCAAGTCTTACTATCAGTTTATGTTTCTGTGTGATGTTAATGCAGTTGAGTGGTGAAGATAATTTGAAGATACTACTGAAGTCTCCTTTCAGCTCAGTTCTATGTTGTGTAATACCATCAATTCTCTATTCTTTTACAGACTCCTATCCTGTGCTGACCCAATGGTTTAATCACCAGGACTAAAAATGAGCATAAGCAGTGATGAGGTCAATTTCCTGGTTTACAGATACCTGCAAGAGTCAGGTAAGTCTTACAGTGTGTTCACATACAACGCAAATTTAATCCTCGAAGCGTTTTCCTTGCACAGGTTATATCGCTGGTCAACTGCCAAGTGTTCACACACAACGCAATAACGCGAATAAACACAACCCGCAATTACTACAGCTGTATGAACCCAAAGTAAACATTTTGCTGTGATTTAATTGCAATAAAGAGATCAAACTGATGCTGAAATAACTACAATATGATGCCGATTCGTTAGACATATGAAGTCATGCTTTGTCAGGTCTGTCAGCAAGTCAGCAGGATAACAACTTTTTAAACGTTTGTTTTCTGAATGAAATTCGGATCCATCAAGGCTATGCTATGCTAACTTGTTCACAGTAAAGTACAACGATAGCTAGTAAAAAGTTACACATATTACATGACACATGTTCTGAACTCACCAGTTAGTTAAATTTCCTCTCTTTCCTTTCTCCAGCGAAGGTCCAGTTTTGTCTGGTTATTAGTGGTAGTAGTAGAAGTAATAGTCCAAAAGAGCTCTGGGTGCCAACCAACGCTAACAACAAAAGTGGAACCGGAAATGCATGGAAGCTAGCTTCTGAGAAGCTTGAGTGAATATAAATGAATGTTGTAATCCCAAAAACTAAAGTAAAAAGCTAATTTAATAAAAGCAGTTAACTCTGAGCTCTTCCTGCGGGTAAATGGCATAGTTGTCAGACCATAATGCAGCCCGACTACGGGTGTTTATTTGTCCAAAAGCTGCAGCGTTGCTCCTGTCTCTTCTACACTTCCCTGTAGTTTAACAGCTCTCTGTCGGCTAGCGGCATGTCACTCCCCGGCTCTGCCTGGTCCACTCCAAACAGCGCTCTGAAGCCGTCTGTGACGTCCGGACAATCTCACCGCTACTAGGCTTTCGCAACATAGCGTCATGCAGATATCTCGCTCAAGTTGAAAATTTTTAACTCGAGAGAACCAGCGAATGTCACAACAAACGCATCTTCCAGGCAGTGAATTCGCATCTTTGCATTGCCTTTGTATGTAATCAAGCCGTGCAAAACGCTGGATTTGCTTTAAGTTTGAGCACACCATTACAAAAATTTTTTATTTTGTGTTTGTTTTTTCTTTTTGGCAAATACTTATTTGCGTGCAGTTGTATTTGCTGTGAATATCACTGATTATCCTACTTGGAAAAAAAAAAGATTTTGAATGTTGCATTATATACGGCTCTTGCCTCTCTGCGGACTTTGACTTTTGGCTACTTTCCAAATGGTCCATGCCTCCTCCAGGCTTCTCCCACTCAGCATTCACCTTTGGCATAGAGAGCCACATCAGCCAGTCCAACATCAATGGAGCCCTGGTTCCCCCTGCTGCCCTCATCTCCATCATCCAGAAGGGCCTGCAGTATGTGGAGGCTGAAGTCAGCATCAATGAGGTCAGGCTCCATCTTTAAACTGTCAACTACTAATTAGTGTAACCGCACAATACATTGGCAAGAAGAGGTCAAGTTTGTCTATTGGTTCATGCATTGCAGTGAATTTGTTGGGTAATCTGAAGGATAAAGTGAATATATGTTGCCTGCGTAGGACGGGACCTTATTTGACGGACGGCCCATCGAGTCGCTGTCTTTGATCGATGCTGTGATGCCAGATGTTGTCCAGACCAGGCAGCAGGCCTACAGGGACAAGCTGGCCCAACAGCAGCAGGCGGCGGCAGGCAGTGGCAGCAGCACAGGGCCCCAGGGAAGCACCAAGAACGGAGAGGGCGCTGCCAACGGGGAGGAAAACGGATCCCACACCTTAGCCAGTAAGCTAGCTCATGGTTGTAAACAATCTGTGAATCTGCCCATTAACATGTGTTTTCTAGCGCTCGGGTGAAAAACAAATGGTCGTACAAATTCTAGAAACGTTTTATGTTATTTAGTTAAATGTCTTGACGTAATAGTGTCCTGTTTATAAGATGCTGTGTAAGCTGTTTGGGATTTGACATGTCACTGCAGTGTTTCCCACAGAATGACTACATTATCCTATTTATACTAGGTTATTTCTTACTTCCCCATTTTAATACTGCTTGATTCCCCTCTTTGTTTTAGTCTTTCCTCACAAACTACTTAAATCTGCTCACCTTGCTTTTCCCTTCAGGCACACACACACACACACACACCCCTACACCTCTGTCTCCTGCATCACACACGGCATAGTGATTGTAGTGAGCAGGGTTTTGAGAACGGTAGACAAATACATCTCTGATGATGAAGTGTAAGAACAGTATAAGTTTAAGGGCATGAAGGTAATTAATTGTTTTTTTATTATAAAGTTCAGAATAAAAGTAAATCCAATGTTATCTCTTTAAAGTGATACTAAAGATGAATTTGCATACTAAAAACAAACCAGATGAGCCAAAAAGTTAATTTTGGACCCTGGATGTAGTGCAGTGTAATTGCATGGAGTTAAAACTGACCGTCTTTGTTTATTCTTGTGTATGTGTGCGCTCTGTTTGCTTTTCTCATGACAGCTGCAGTACAACTTTGGGATTTTGTTTTGTGTAAAATGTTTGTGGCTTGCTTGGCATTACAAGAAGCTACTCTGGTGTTTTCTTTACACGCACAAGTGTTTCCTCATTTTGTCCTGCCTGTATAGCACAGTCTCCACTCACCTTCACCTAGCATACTATTGGTGGTTTGTTTTAACGTCAAAGGAAATATGTGGTGTGGTTGTTCTTGCTCAGAACTTCCCAACATGTTATAACACACCATCCATCTGAATCAAATTAGTGAGTGCTACTGAGGGGTAGATTCAGGTTCTCAAGGGTTCTCAACCGTAGCTCTCAATGTGCTGTGTTTTACATGGGCTCAATAACTTTGTGCAACAGCACAGCCTGCTCTTAAATTCCACCGCTGTCAGCTGTTCAGGATAGTGTTCACGCCATTTACTTGCACTGGTGCAACTACATTTTTCATTGTGCATGTTGGTAGCATCGCATTTCCTTCATGCTCCCAGGAAGTGTTCCATGCTTTGAAACCAGTTTTACTAGTGGCCAACAATCGGCTACACAACCGTGGGAACTTTCTTTTGACACCCCCCACATGACTTGTTTCATTGATCAATATTTGATCAATTTGGTCAATAACATTTGGAAAGTATAGAAGAGGCGCGCAATTATTATTTTACCTCCATTGAAGTTAGCGGCGAGCTAAACTGGAAGTTAGCCAGCTCATTGGCAGAAGTCAACATAGCGGAACATAGAAACCATTCTACTTGTAGAGACTTTTGATTGGCTCTCACCTTCTTCCTCAGCCTGTGTGAGGGCAGACACTGGTTATTCATTTCAAAAGTAATAGGCTATTTTACTAGAAGCGGTGATTCATCACATCTTGTTTATATATAATTACCCTCGAAAATTCAAATAACAGTTGCATTCCCCTTACCTTTAGAACATTAGGGCAGTAGTTAAAGAATACTGTAAACTTTTAGTTAAAGGGTTTGTTTTCTCCCTCATTCCTGTAGATCACCACTCAGAGATGATGGAGGTGGACAGGGACGTGGAGATCCCTCAGAGTAAAGCCATGGTCCTGAGGGGACACGAATCCGAAGTGTTTATCTGTGCCTGGAACCCAGTGAACGACCTCCTCGCCTCCGGGTCAGTATCTCCACACCCCTCTTGTACTGGTCTTGCAGCGTCTAGAATAGTATGGAAAAGTGTCGTTCTTACTGGGACAGTTGAGTAATGCATTTTTTTTGAAAATGCACAGCAGTCCCTCTGGTCTTGTTTTGTGGCCAAGAGTAGGTTTACTTGCTTAACCTAAATGGACCTCCAATGAGCTAATTTAATTTATCTTTTATTGGTAATTCTCAATATAACAACAGTTATAGAGTTAAAAAAAGATGAACTTGGGTATATGAGCAGAGTATGCTTGTAATCAGTAAACAAATCTTTGTTGATTAAAGTCATTGTTTTTTCAGTGTCATTATAACTCCGGACGAGTGCAAAGTGTTTATTAAAGAGCAAAGCATTTTTCACATTATTACTGTGAGGCTGGAGATTCCAGTAACAATGAATGACTGAAGGCTTTACTGAAGTAAAACACATTGACTAAGTAGTTATTAGTCAACCAAGATCCTACTGATGGACCAGTCGACTAAGAGGGGGGGGTCTGTTGTTGAGCATGGCCTTGTATTCTTGGGTTAATTAATGGCGGACATGAAGTGCCGCATGTCAAACCAAGAAGTCTGTTGCAGTTTCACCGTCTTTAGCAGTCTGCATTACTTGTTGTTTGGCAGACAGCCTCAAGAGTAGGGTTGGGTTCTGTGAACACTATGCACCTCTTAGCTGATTAGGCAAAAACACAATTATTGCATTTCACTGAATTCTCATTTAATTTTGAGTAGGGCTGGACAGTAAAACAACAATAATTATCGCAATATTTTTTTAATAACAATATATAATAAATGTTCAATAAATTTTTGATTTTATTCACTTGAATCATACACGAATTAGGACTTAATGTTTTAATAAGATGTTTATTTTGTTGAGGAAAAAGGACTGAAAAAAGCTTTTACTTAATTTTACTCATGCATATTTGTTGACAAAGATTTTATCATAAATGTTTTGTATGTTCTACCTCAGATTTGTGAAGTGATCCACTGTTTGGCTTCAAGTGTTGAATATAAAGAAGAGTTTAAACCACAATTAACCATCAGGTTTCTTCAACTTTAACTCAGGAGCAAAAATCAGCCTTTAAACTCGAAATAAATAACGATTTGATACTTATTGTGATAATTATAGACATCGAAAGATATGAAACTTTTTATCGTGATAACATTTTTGGCCAAATTGTGCAGCCCTAATTTTGAGGGTCAAACTGTATTAGTTCCCAAAACAAACAAAGCCTGTCATTGAAACCACCGTTTACATCTCCCCCTGTGCTTCCCAGTATGTTTGTGAACATGGCTCAGGAAAGATCCCTACCTTTCTAAGCAGTCTGACCGAAAGAATGTTATTGGACAAGATGCACCAGCTGGCCCCCTCTTTCCAAGTCACTTTCTATCAGACCAACCAGCAGTAGATGATCTGGACTAAAGGAAGTTATTAATGTGTTGGAAATAGGTGTAGTATGAATTAGTGCATTGCTCCATCGACGCCCATGTCAGGATTGGTTTTGTCTAACAGAGAAAAAAAAGCCCTTACCCATAGCCATAATTAATCCATTAAATTAATTTCCATCACAGCACATGGATCAACGCCTTTGTCAGTAGGAAGAAGTGATTTAATTTTGCAAACAAAAATCTAAGTCAAGGCACAGAGTATTTGGTCGTCTTTCTTAAATGTCATTAAACTTTCTCCTGCCTACAGCAGCAATTTAGTGTTCGTTTATAAAAGTAGCGAACCCAACAGGGGCGCATATTGGACTAGGTACATATACTGTATATTCAGCAGTCTTGCTTGCTCCTGAGCATGGTCATACCCCTCAAAATTAAATGAAAATGAAGAAAAATGCAATTACCTCTGGCACGGTCCCGTAATTTAAGAGGGGCTGTATGAAGGTCAAACATCCACACAAACCATAACAATTAATGAGTTTTGTGCTTGTAAAATTTCTTTCTCCTTTTTCCTCAACAGATGATGTGAAAATGTTTGATAGGGATTTAAAAAGATTTCGGATTTGATACTGGGTTCAGGTTCGATAAAATGCTTTCAAACCCCAACCCTACTCAAGCGCAACGATGGTCAGTTTTATACCATTTTCAGTACTGATTTAAAGAATCAAAGCTATGTTGGTGCCTAATGTTTGTTGATTGTCTGTCTGTGTGTCCGTATGTGTGTATTGACTCGTGCAGGTCTGGGGACTCAACAGCACGGATCTGGAACCTGAGTGAGAACAGCACAGGCGGATCAACCCAGCTGGTTCTGAGGCACTGCATACGGGAAGGCGGCCAGGACGTGCCCAGCAACAAAGACGTCACCTCACTAGACTGGAATGTGAGTGTGTGTGTGTGTGTGTGTGTGTGTGTGTAATTGAACAGTATGATTGTGTGTCTGTTCCACTGAGTGCAGTTTCTGGTAATCTAATCTCGTGGGGTGTGTATGTGTGCGTGGCTGTGAACAGTACTTTTGCTAAAGGCATTTCTTCCAACCAGATATATCGTTGCGACTCAAAAAAAGCCTTTTTATGCTGCTCAGCTTCAAACAATTTTTTCACTGTGTAGTACAAGTCAGCGTGCAACGCTAAATCAGCGCTAATATTTTATCGGTCATTAACTACTTACTTCTTAAAACTTCGTTTAATTAACAAAGTGGAATATAACCTGTTAAATCAGGCACACTTCTACCTGAATCAGAATATGCAAATAAAACGAATGATTAAATTCAACTGACTTGAAACTAATGAGAACCGTCTCTTTCTTTCAGAGTGAGGGAACCTTGCTAGCAACAGGCTCATATGATGGATTTGCTAGAATATGGACAAAAGACGGTGAGATTCTTACCTTGTACTACATCATACCTTTGCAAGGATGCATGGACAAGAAAATGTTCCTGCTCTCTTTCTAAGCTGTGTTGCATTTTTTTTTTAGGTAACCTGGCCAGTACTTTGGGTCAGCATAAAGGTCCTATATTTGCACTGAAGTGGAATAAGAAAGGAAACTTCATCCTCAGTGCTGGTGTAGACAAGGTAAGGCACGTTGATTTTTGGCTTTGGATTTTAAATTATTATTATTATTATTTTTTAAGTTGAATAAGTTTGGTAAATGCATCTGGCGTGACCTTGAGAGCTTATTCTTTATTCAGTCTTTATAGCTACCATAACTAAAATGTGATATATTTCCCATTGAAACTGGATGTTGAGGTGGGATGTAACACAGTGAGGGATGATCCTAAATGTCAGGTCAGTGTTATTTATGTAGGCCAATGTCACAAACCACAGTTTTCATCAAGGGGATTAACAATCCGTACAGTATACAACACCTTACCACATACTGTAGTGGTAAGTAGTTTTCCAGGAATGAAAGTTTTCTAGGATGTTAAAGTTGCAATCATCAATATTACATATAATGTTAATGTTTTGCATTTCTCTTTAGCTGCATGGATTGATTTATCATCTTTCAACTCATTGTTTTGTTTTTATGGCCCTTAAAGTGGCCCAAAAAAGTTACTACTGCTTTTAATTCACACAGCTGAAATACATCAAAGGGCTACAGTCTATAATAAGCTGTGAATAGTTTGTTTGCTTTATGATGCCACCAAAAATCAGATTGAGATGCTCTTGTCCTGTCTCAAAATGACAACAATTTCTGAATACGGTTCAACACTGCCATCTAGTGCATTAAAGTATAAGGACATACAGTGTCACCTTTAGCATACATCACAATGCCCAAGTGCTGATGTCTTGGAGGTATAAAAAGACCTCACGTGTTTGTGATGTATTAACTGCATATTACCTCAACATGTTCACATTACTTAGTTGACCTGAGTGTGACTTTCTGTATTTTTTTCAAATAACACCTTTTCTATGTTTTTTTTTTTATTTTTATGTTAATTGCTTTCCAAACACAAACGATATTAGTTTAGCATGAATAATGAAAATCTCCTTCTTAACACAGACCACAATTATTTGGGATGCCCACACGGGAGAGGCAAAGCAACAATTTCCTTTCCACTCGGGTGAGTGACAGGAGCTGGCTGGATTATCCCATATGACTGTCTTTTTGTTTTTTGTCAGATGTTGCCATTTGCTGAGCTGCAGTAAGAGCATAGTGATAAATAGGGCTGGACCCGAATATTGGATTGTTGGGTACACATTCGATTTTCAATTCCGAGATTTTTTTTCGCGCGCCTGACCTCCGCACACAACAGTGAACGTAACGCTCCAGTTCACATCAAAGAGAAAACAAAATGAAACCCTCAGCTGTGTGGGAGCACTTTCAAATCCCTTCTGCTATCACTGGACCCCCATCTGGCTAAACTATTCCCGGATTCTGCTCTGGACCTGCTCAGATCAGACTCTCTCACTCTGGACTCTCAGGTACAGAGAGGTAGATTATTCGCTCTTAATTACTATCAAACCTTCGAAGCCAAAAAATGACATTCGGACCAGCCCTAGTGATAAAATATTTATATTTTTTCTGTCATGACGTCTTTCACACATTGTGACTTACATATAGAACCCAACGTCTCTTTACGTCTCTGCTTTTTGACATTATTTGGTTTGTTTACCCTTAAATGAATATGCAGAAAACATGTTTTTGTTTTAAAACCAACTGTCTGCAGTTAGAGCAGTGGTTCTCAAACTTTTTCTGTCATGACCTGATATCCCCCAGTTTGAGAACTGCTGAGTTAGAGTAATGTTTATAATTATCTGATCATATGTGGCTATTAGAAATTCATATTCAGACCACCATATTCATGTTATCATTTCTCCTCATGTCTACATACCTCACTGCTGCAGCAGCATAAGCTCTGTCTCTGACTCCCAACAGCACCTGCTCTGGACGTAGACTGGCAGAGCAACAACACGTTTGCCTCCTGCAGCACAGATATGTGCATCCATGTGTGTAAGCTGGGTCAGGACAGACCTGTCAAGACCTTCCAGGGACACACGGTAAGACAAGACTCCTGTGTGAGCGCTGCTTTCTGACGGAGGGAAATGGAAACCCTCTGCTGGCCAAATACACTTGACATAACAGAAGTAATTTACAGTAAAATATGCTGTTTTTATTTTACTTTCTAACACTCATCTTACTCACTATAGAATGAGGTGAACGCCATCAAGTGGGATCCCACCGGCAGCTTGCTGGCCTCCTGCTCAGATGACATGACATTGAAGGTCAGTCGACAGAACATGCAGAGTTAGTGCTTATCACTTAATGGCTAAAGGCCAGTTTATACTTCTGCTTAGAATCTACGCTGTAGGTACACCATAGCCGACACGTAGCTGATGCCCTAGACTAAAGCACACCTCCCCAACAACGCAATTACACGTCCCAGCGACGCAGACCGTAAGAACTGTGATTGGTCAGCTTGGTAGCATCGCATTTCCTCCTACGCACTTTCGGCTTATCCTTCTTCTGCCTCAGCCAGTTCCAAGGTCGTACATACCATCTCCTCCGACGCCTTCACTCATTTGGTTTAGCAATTTCACCAAAAGTAACTGCTGTTCAACAACAATCAGCTCCAACACCAACATGATCTGCTCAGTTTCAGACACCATTGTTTGTAGTAGCCTACACCAACGAAGAAGAAGAAACTGAACACAGTGGAACATAGAAACCCTAGCACTAACAAGCGTTTTGACGTACTTGCAGAGCGACGCAAGCACCAATGCACAGGTATAAATAAAGGCACACAGCGTACACTGTCAGCCATGGCCTAGACCCGACACAGAAGTAAAAACTGGCTTCAAAAGAAGCACTTAATCAGACAAATTCCCAATTGAATGTGCCTATGCACATCGCAATAAAAGCCATACTAACAGCAGGCCTCTTCCTTTCTGGTATAGATCTGGAGTATGAAGCAGGACTTGTGTGTCCATGACCTCCAGGCCCACAGTAAAGAAATCTACACCATCAAGTGGAGCCCCACAGGCCCCGGGACCAACAACCCTAACGCCAACCTCATGCTGGCCAGGTGAGACCACAAAGCAGCACCTGAACACCACCCTCACTCTGCTTGTGTCATTGGACTTAATATGCTATAGGGTAGTTTTGTAGTTATAGAGGTAAGATGACACAAATACTGTGTGTGGAAGAAAAAAAATTTCTTTGTAAATAATATATTTTCCCTTTAATACAAGGAGATATCAGGATACTTAAATCAGGGTTTCCATGGGGTCTTAAAAAGTCTTAAAGTCTTAAATTTCAAAATCAAAATTTAAGGCCTTGAAAAGTCTTAAATTCGCTTAAGTTTGTGTTCTAGGTCTTAAATAATTTTGAACCGTTTTTAATTTTTCAACGTCCATGTAACGCTACCTCTAATGCTCATTGAAATGCTCCCACAGCACTTTAGAATGTTTTTTCCTCCTGTGGTGTTGACCACCATGCAGTTGTCGTGTTATTGCCGTGAGTCTCTTTTTGATTGTACCACAGGTATAAAATGGATTTATTCTTAGCGACTCTTGCCTGAGAGAAACAGAGCTTAGGGCTTGTTTAAAACCAGTCGCTACCAACTTATCTGAAGCCTACTGTTGCTACTTAATGAGCGCCGCAACAAAGATTTCACACGATTATTAATGATTTTCAGTAAGCTACGGTAACACTCAACGCATGGCTGTCTCCCTCCTCATTCTTCAAAGAATGAGCGAAGGATAAGAGCAACATAAAGTTGTTAGAGTACGGCTCTGTACTGTACATCTTGATGATTAAATTAAATGAAAAAGACGGGACGGTGGTGACCACGAAGGAGCTGAGGTTAGTAACGTTAAAGCAAATGAGGAATGCTAACTAGTCCTTCTAAGCTAATGAGGAGATTACTCTTTTGGATTTTAATGTACAAATGAAATGCTTGTAATTATACAGAAGGGAGGTGGTTCTTATGTTGCCTATTTTTATCTTAATTTCTAAAATAAATAAAGCAGTGAATTAAGACACAAAAAGGCAAACATGAACAGTCCTATCTGTAATAACTCTGAGGTCATGTTAATAGTGTTTTCCTGCCATTACAAGGTGGTGAGGCTCAAAACAGCTTGGTGCTGTGCCATGAATGTAAAATCATTGTGGAGAGCAAACTAACCACATGAATTTTCCCAGATGTAACGGTTATAATTCAAATCCAGTAGACTTATTTAGCAAGTTTAGCTTTTGAGGTGTACTTTATTAAAATCTGCGCCTGATTTTCCTACTTCACATTCACAGATGTGGTAATAACAATGTTATTAAATTATGTGGAATTGCATATTTCTTGATTGGAAAACATAAAAATTTTCTTGGGGGATGACCACCAAACCCCCAACATAAAAATACCATCTTAATTTTTTACATTATATCACCCTGTGAAAGCATGTTTTAATCCTCATGGACATCATTTCTATTATTTGTAAATGTACCTGCTTTGCACCTGCCTCGACTTCTACCTGCACTCACACACACCCCTTTACCTCTGGTCTCTCACTGCAAACACACTGGCTTTCCCCACCTCTCTCTGTCTCCCTGACTGCTCCCCTGAGTTTCTCCATCAGCAGCAGGTTATGTTTTATAAAGTCACCGTAAAGACACAGATCTCGATACTGGATATTTCCACCCGTGATCCTTTTTCACGGCAGCAGGTGCACCTCATCCCAGCTTGTTAATAATTTAGCTTATCAATGTCATCGTCCATCCCAGTGTTTCATTGTTGACATTGTCCAATGCCAATTTTGTAAACATCACTCGATCCTTATTTGAATACATTTATTTACTCTGCAAGTATTTTTGTGACTGCATTTCCTTGTATGTTTCTTTTTTTGATGTTTTGATATAGGTCTTAAATTTCATTCATAGTGGTCTTAAAAAGGTCTTAAAAATATACCGTTGGCTGATTGCAATTTTGCCGACATTACCCCACCCTAGGCTCAACCCTGTTTGCGCTAGCTAACATCTCCCCTCCCCTTGCACAGCTGAGCAGGAAAGCTTATACAGAAGGCTACAACCTTTGGCTGCCATGTAACTTTAGTCAATTTATAGAAAGTAACTGGTAGCTGGTAGAAAATCAGGTACTAACTTAGACTAAACTGATGTATCCTACAGCTTTGTCCTGTAGCCTACAGACAGGTACATCCTTAATCATTTTTCAGTTTTCAGATGAGTCTGAAAATGTGGTTGTTAGGAAAAGAAAGGACGGTGGTGACCGGAGCAAATTAGTGATGCAAACTACTCCTTTTAAGCTAATGAGGATGCGAATAAAATGCACCTCAGAAGGGAGGTCGTTTCTCATGTTGCCTATTTTTTTATATTAATGTCTATACAGATAAATGTCAAAATCTTTAAAATAAAGACACAAAATGCAAATATGAACAATTGTATCTATAATGATTCTGAGGTCATATTAACAGGGTTTTAGGGGGTTATGCCCCCTAAGTAGGCTGTGCCATAAATCTAAAATCCCTGTGGAGAGCATCATAACCAACCAAATTACTTAATGGTTGTAGTTCTTTCCCAGTAGACTGATCTTTGGGTGTTGTTTATTTATTATCTGCTCTAGCCTTTCCAACTATTTGTTCAGAGAGATGCTACAACTCCTCTGCTACAACTCCATCCTAGGGGAAACACTGTTAATTCAGATTGGGGAAATAGATTCATTCATAGTCAAGTGATTAATTAGATTATTTCCTTTTAAAGATAATTAGGAATTTAGGAAGGTAAATGATTATACTGAAGGATTGCTGATATTTGAACTCAACTGCTAAACAAATACACCCCTCGCTTCAGCGCTCCCTCAGAAGCGCCGCCCTCCATAATTCAAATCTCTGAGGTTTCTCCAGCGTTTCCTCCAACTCCTTCGGCCTTGCCTGGTCATATAGTTTTCTTCTCTGTTTATACTCTTCAGATCTTTTCCTCTTTGGCTGTTTCTCAGCCATCTTTATTTCTTCACAGTGACTGGAGTCCTGCAGCACATTAGGTGTATAAAACTGTTTTTCCCACTGCACCCCTCCCCACATCACTCCTGTGCACGAGCACTAAATGTTGCTGATTGGCTGGAACAATGTTGTGCGGCAAGGTTCACAGCACTTTCTTTGTTTTCCATTTACAGAGCCAGGGCTGTGTAGAAAAAAGTTTTTTTCCCCCATACAAAAAGGAGAGCTAGTAAACTGAGGAAGTGTTTGTTGAATTTAACAGTGTATTGGATTACAACCACTTACTGTCTCTTTAATGAGAGCTGTCATGTCCTGTTGACATACAGTATCTCACGGGTGTGTTTAATGGCAGTAATTCTTTTTGCCACATGACTTGGACACTTGGCTCACTTTATGTTCCCCTTCTCCAGCGCATCATTTGATTCTACAGTGCGTCTGTGGGACGTGGAGCGCGGCGTGTGTATCCACACATTGACCCGCCACCAGGAGCCCGTCTACAGCGTGGCCTTCAGCCCTGATGGCAGGCACCTCGCCAGCGGCTCCTTCGACAAGTGTGTCCACATCTGGAACACTCAGGTCTGGGATAATACTTGACGATTATAACCACACACTCATAGGGATGGGGATCGTTAATTTTTATTGATATTGATACCCTTATTGAGACTGCTTAACAATACGATTCTTTATTGATACCACTATCGATACTTTACTATTATTTAGTGATGATTTATTTGGTAAGACCAGACCCAGCGGGCATGAGATAGGCCTGCACAATATGAGGAAAATATTCAATGTGCGATAACGTTATATATTGAGATGACATATCACTTGCAATAAATAAACATATATTAAAGTGTACATATTAACTGCCTGGTTGTTTTCAATGTAATATTTTAAATACAGCTAAATGTTGTTTCTAGAGCAGCAACATTAATGTTTACAACAGCAAAGTAACTCAATAACTTTATCTGACATCACAAGTAGTGAGTGACGTTCAGAAAGAATAACATCAGTCTGTATCAGTCTTCCTCTCTCGCTGGCTGCAGGTGACGTTACCAGGTAGAAGAAGGAGCAGCTGGTTTGTCTCAGCCAGCAGCTGAGTTTTTAAGACTACAGACCAGTCTGTGCTCCAGACAGACAGCTTTCTATTTAGCTTGTTTTTAACATTTGGCTAATGCCAAGCTAGCGTTAGATACTGAAGACAGAGATGATTAAATTAACCATTTCTACATGTTTAACGTTACCTTACAGACAGGTGAATTGATAAAGTATTGTCTTTTTACTTGCGAAGGTTTTATTGCACGTACTTACAGTAACGAGCGTAGCTGTCATCAACTAACGTTACAGTAGTTTGGAGATTAACCCTCACTGTATTCCACCGCGATGGCACAGCCTCTCGCTCTGCTGCCGCTGTGGGCGTGTGGGAGCCGACAGAGGCTGCAGCCTGATGATTTTCTTATTCATTGTGTTGCAAAATAAAACCGAATTTACGCTCGAGACATAACATTACGTCATAGGACCTGCAAGTCTCAATAGCAGTATCGATAAGCTCGAACCGATTTTCGGGTTTTGAGAAATTTTGGAACCGGGTCCTTGTGGAACCGGGTCTCGATCCCCATCCCTACACACTCAGTAATAAACGTTAGACATTTTATTATAGACATTACAAAGGTGGCATAAATACAGAGGATAAAGATGTTGCCTACCATTGCTAATGTGTGTGTGTTTCTTCAGACGGGTGCTTTAGTCCACAGCTACCGGGGGACAGGAGGGATCTTTGAGGTGTGCTGGAACGCTACAGGAGACAAAGTAGGAGCTAGCGCGTCAGATGGATCGGTGAGTTGTGCTGCATGAGCGCTTTGTCACACACATTATAATCCCTACTGACCGTAGAAGCCACTCACACACATTTTGACTTCTATTTACAACTTCCACACCAAACTGCTGACCCACGAAGTTTGTGGGATTTTTTCTGTTGTATACTTTCAAAATCTAGTGTCTCTTGCTGGTTTCTCCAATGTTGCCTACCCCACCTTTAAACATTTTTGTTTGTGGTGCTACAGTGAATATGATGCAAAATACATTCAAATACTCAACAATTTGAAGTCATGGACGAAATGTGCACAGCCGCAAATCAGTTTGTGAATTGGGGCTCTACAGAACCGTTTTGGCGGCTGTCTGTAAAATAAACACACTGCAGGGTCTCTCCTCCCCTCGAGCCGTTCTTGCTCTATGATGTGGCAGAGACTGAAACTTGCATCTAACGGTCTGCTTCTTCCTGTTGTTACAGGTTTGTGTATTAGACCTGAGAAAATGACCCTCATGTGGGGGAGCCATGGACCGACTACGAATGTGTACATAGCCAAAATGACTGACTGTCCCTGCCTGTCCTGCTGTAGTCCCATCAGATGCCATGGCCCGCCGTTACAGTCAAATGGAGCCCCCACCCTCCCAAAATGTACACGAAAGGACCATATCTTCACCACACGCAGTTCTTACGCATGTGTCAGACTTACAACAGGTCTGTATGGACGTGTTGCTCACAGATCTGCAGGAAGAAACATTTCTGTTTTCATACAGTATAAACTTGTTGGACCCATCACATGCAAACCAAAACACCAGGATTCTTCTTGCTTTCCTCTTTTTATCCTATGTACCAGAATTATGAAGATTTTTGTTTTCTGTTGGTGTGTGCATATTGCATATGTCAGCATTTGGTGTCCTGTGGACATTGTTTGAATTTGGATTTCACTGATCTCTGTAGGTTTTATATTACATGTTGGGTGGGAGAGAAGAGAGAGGGGGCAGGGGGTGTTTGTCTTTTACAGTGGCTGTTCATTGGGAGATCTGTTCATCCACTTCTTGGCACTCAAGGTTCACAAATGCAGATGCATAGCTTAGAAGATTAAATCATTTAGGTATTTGTCAGCTCATTTTATCCAATAGGTTTGTTACATTTAAAAAAAAAAACAAAGTATAAAACAGTTAATCAAAGGCTGAACTGTCCTTTGGTTTTGCAACTCTTATCCTCAAAAATAGTTTTCAGGGGTTCCCAATTCATCAGGTTAATAATATAGAGCTCTGAAAATTCAAAACCTCTAGGTTGAAAGATAATCTTTGTAGCTGGTAAACAACAAGCGGATCTCATGTTCTAACAGCGCACTGGGCAGAAAGGCATCGACACTGATCGGCTTCAGGTTTCCGTCACCGAGCTCGCTCTATCTGTGTCTCAAGCTTACGAATAGACGGTTGTGCTTTAGTGTCAGTTGTGAGGTAACGTTGGCACTGGAATAACTTGTTTTATAGTGTCAATGCAGCTTCTGGGATCTGTAGGGGAAAGAGAGAGAGAGATAGGAAAACGGGCCCAAAACTGCAATTACCAGTCATATTGTGCTTGGTTCCTCAATTAATGGCTTGTTTCTAACCATTGCTTAATGATAATCAGACTAAGTGTTCACCTGCTTATTGTGTCCTCCTTCCCCTGCTTGCTCATTAAACAGCAGGACATCTGGAGTATCACTTCCACTGCAGGCGCAGGGTCTTTGATTGCACCTTTTTAATCATGGCTCAATATTAGCATCACGTCAAAGCCGAAATGGCTAATTGACGATATTGGAGTTCATATCACAGTTTGGCAGGTTTGGCAGTCTGTTTAAAAACCTCCAGACTTTCACTAACGTGTGTGGCTTTCATCTCCAGTGGTGACCGAAGTACACACGACAGTCGCTGCTTTGGATTGCTGTTGTCAGGCAGTCGTTGCCGAGCATTAACACACACACACACACACACACACACACACACACACACACACACACACACACACACACACACACTCTGGAGACGGGCTGTGTTCAGGCCTATGCACGGATTGATGGCGCTTTTGTTTGTAGTGTTCAGAGTTGCCATTTTGAGGAAAGTCTGTGCTTCTTGTAATAAAGCAGTCTTGCAGCATATGACTTGATGTAACTTGGTATCTGCATATAATATATAGATATAGATATATCTATATAGATATATATATCTGTGCTATCACAGGAGATTCTTTTGTATGCCACTCATACGCTACGGGTGGATTTTAAAGTTACTTTTTTAAGATGCTTGAAATACAGCGTGTGATGTTCTTCTGCATCACCAGGGTTGTGAGCATGAGCAATGGGTTTTTATAAAATACCATTAAACAGTCATAGCAAAATAAAAAGGGCAGTCCTTTTGAAGGGTGTTTTTTTGTCCTTCTCCTGCACTTTAGACTAAAAATGGAGAAACTGGGATGTGTGTTTATTCCAGCCACTGTAGACACATCACAATGTTTAAAATGCTCTTAATGATGAATCTGAATTGATGCAGAAAGTGCAGCATTCTAGTGGTTTAGATAAGGATGAAAAGCGTCTTGTCTGACTCCTCGGGGTGCGTCAAAGTCGAACCAAGCCAACTTCATGGCATTCCAGGTCTCATCTCATAGCCATAACTTAACAGCTTCACACACACACACACACACACACACACACACACGTTGTTGTCGGACCATTTCAGAGGTTTTGTTCAGAATGTCTCTTGTTTTAAAAAATTTTGTACTGAAGCTAAAAACTATTTTGAAGTTTGCTTTAATACAGTCAGCAGTGATTGGACTGTACCACAAAGACACTATTTCAAATGATGTCTATGACAGTGGAATGGTATTTTATAATGTCTTGTTTTTAGATGATAAGCTTTTTACACTGCATTCAAGTGTTGGCTATTTTTTTCTCCTACCAAAAGTACTAACGTTGATTCTATCTTTGCTATGTTGGCGAGCCCTTGAAGGTTTTGTACTTCTCAAAACTTTTGTAATTCTGATTTATTTCTAGCTACATACACAAAATGAACAAAAAATACAAAATCTGGATTTAATTGTTGATGTATTATAACACGGAACATGTAAATAACAATTTGCAGATACATGTTTTTTTGTTGTGTTGTCTTTGCCCTCACCTATGTTGTACTCTCTTTTCTCTCTCACTCACATGGTTGCAGTCCGCAGCCTCCTGATCTGACTGTTGTAATATTACACAGATTTCAAGGTCTAGAATAAAATCTATTTTGATAATAGCAACGTGTTGGCTTTTAATTTCCACACTGCTTCTTTATCACTATTCCAGTATAACCTGTGCGTTCTGTCATGCAGAATGTCAACATACGTGTTTGCTGACATGCATACACATCAGGACAAACTTTCATTTTTAAGCTAAGCTGGCAACACTTCAGATAGCTCAAGAAATGTTGGATGGCTTGTTGTGAAATTTTGCACAGGCATTTATGTTCCTTAGAGTATGAAGCCTGCAGACTTTGCTGATGCTATGACTGTTAATCTAGCCCCACACGAGTATTAACATTTAAGCATTTGAACATTTCATCCATTAAAGTTTACGTGTTTAGGGTGTCTGTGCCCCCAACTCCCTGGTGCAAGAGGTCTGTGTCAGAACTGCAAACAAAAATTCAGGCAGTGCAAATGAGAGGGCTTTGCAGCATAACCACAAAGCTGACCGTGAAAGACAAGTGTGACCAGTGAAAAGAGAAGCAGAAGCGGGACTGTGACTCTATACTCCTTTGAGCTCCTGAAAAAGTTCTGTGGTGTCATTACTGACTCATGCACATACTGCACTACTTTTTCTTTGATTACATCGGTGTTTGCATGTTTGTGATCAAAACATATAGGAGGTTCATTGTCTCCTGATACAACCATTTGTAAAGAAGTTGAAGAGTAGTACACATCTTTTGTGTACTTTCTGCGAGGTTTTACATCTTGGTTGCCATTCATGCACAAATGGTGGTAGCTCTGCCATGACATAAAAGGAACAAAGTAAGTAAAAGACAAAACACATTTGCTTTTTCATTATGTAAAAGAGACAAACAATTCATCCTCTGGTGAGTAGTGAACCTTTTATTTTTATATTTAATATTCATGTTGTATCTGCACTAGGCCAAACCATTGTTTTAGAGTGTATAAACCACCTGATAAGAAAAGATATCAAGAATGACAGAAAATATTTTTAAAGTTTAACCAGATGTTAACAACTCAGGTTTGTCTTAGTACTAATAATTTTACTATGCCGCAGCTCAGCGAGTAAACACAGCCTGGGGGAACTCAAAGAAGGAATTTCATACTCTCATACTAACTTTGGAAAATATCCAGTTGATATGCAAAAATGTCTTAAAGTGACAAAACTAATTAATCATGAATAAACATCAATACCTTATTTGTAAGTCCCATAATAGTCTAAAATGTCCTGGAAAGGATATGTAGCTGTATATTCTTAATTGGATCATGGTAATACATCCAAAAAGTTGCTGAGACATTTCACTTAAAACCACAAATGTCAACCGCTAGTGGAAAATCATCATCAGGATACATCATCTGGGAACCATAAATGTCTAGAAATCAATATATTAGTGTTCCAACATTTCACAAAAACAAACAATAAAAAAAAAACATTATTGTGAACCTCATGGAGGCGCTAGATAAAAAAAATAAAAAATTGGGATCACCAAAGTTATTAGGAGTCATTGTGAGTGCATTAATGGGAGTACAAAATGACATGTCAACCAATCTTGTAGTTGTTGATCAAAATGGTCAACCAAAGGACAATGTTATATAATTTCCTGGTTCTTTCTTAAAAACTAAAAAATAAATAACTAAACATCTCTCCGTTTTTCCTATAATTAGTACCAAGTTAGGTAATTCCTTCAGGAAACATACTAGGAAAGGATTGGGGCAATTACAGGATTCATAAAATAAAGCATTATAAAAAAGATTGGATACTAGGGCTGAACAATTTTGGAAAATAATCTAATTGCAATTTTTTTTTCAATATTGCGATTGCAATTTAAAATGCAATTAATTTTTAAGCTCTTTACCTTCTGTATTATTCAAAATGGACAAACAGTGAATCAGTGTATAGTATGCTATGATGAAATTAAGTGATGCATGAATTATTATTATGAGCAATGGTGGAGAAGAAGCATCACATTTTACTAACCCAAAGTTCAACCACCAATTAATGAGTCCTTATCTCAGTTCAAATCTCCTAGGACTCCATCTTTCTATATCCCAGTAAGCAAACCAAAAATACTTAGTTTGAGGTTCAATTCAAAAGTTGGCCAACGAAAATAAAATAAGTGATGCCTCTCCTGTTTAATGGACAAGCTTAGTAATTCTCCGACAATACCGGAGCAATTTTTCCTACATGACATACTGTATGAATACTGTAGTAGCTCAGTGCCCACA
Organism: Micropterus salmoides; assembly: GCF_014851395.1. Classification (NCBI taxonomy): domain Eukaryota; kingdom Metazoa; phylum Chordata; class Actinopteri; order Centrarchiformes; family Centrarchidae; genus Micropterus; species Micropterus salmoides. The sequence goes on along the minus strand of NW_024040485.1, from coordinate 22,265,885 downwards.
TATTTGCATTGCAGCTTTTTGTGGGCAGCATTTTCAGGTAATCTGAGAGAAGAGAGCAGCACTGATGCGCCATTCAACAGTTTCTGAGTTTATAGCATCTCCATTCTTTGACAGCTACGGCACAGAGATCCATTACAAACCAGGACATTCAAAGTAGAGAAAGTATTGAGCATGCTTTGAATCTCTTGAATTTCATCTTAACAAACAGAGATATTCAAATCTCTATTTATTCCTGAGACCCAGCAATATAATTATTATAACCCTTGTGCACTGTATCTGGACCTCTAGCAACATAATGGACCACAGTAATTTTATTGCTTGTTACACTCACTGAAACACTCATAGTAAAACTGACTGACAGCACTTTTGACTTCTACTTTGTTTTTGTCTGGTAGCTTAATGCTGAAAACTTTTAAAAGGGATTTCCTGTGTTTATCCCAAATACAGAGGCGGCTCCAAACCTTCAATATTAAAACATCCACTCTTGATGTAGCAGAAAGATAAAATATTCTACAAAATATTAGATAGATTTTATATTTATTTTTTAAAGCATTATCTACATTAAGATAACAATTATGCACAGTATGAAAAACTACCCACGTAAAGTGCAAAACAACTTCAATACAACACAAACCACTACTGTTCACAACAAATGTTATTGGCTAATGGCTATGAGAACACTGTGAAAATGCTAAATTCAAAAATATTCATTCAGCAGTATATTAAAATCATGGACCCCTGCGACCATGTCAGTCAGTCTTTACCTGGTCAGACAGATTTGATGGCCTGGAGTTCCTAGAAACAGAAGACGTCGGTTGGCATTTATCAGCAGTTACCATTAGAGCCGTCAGGTAAACTTAGTTGGAAATCTTTTAGCTCCTTGTGTACACACAATTTAATTTGCCAACAGAGAGAAAGACTTACCAACTATGTCACCGGAATCAGTCAAGCACGTGTGACACGCCCACCAAACGGGAGAAAGCAGTTGAGAAACGTTGCAAAACGTTTTGAGATTGAACTCGCCCCTGCTCAGGGGGAGAGTGGGGGCTTAATTCTTCCCATTTTCATTTTTCATTGAGGGAGAGTCAGACATTGAGTTTTTGTGAGACAATGAGAAAGAATTAACACTCACAAAAAACATTGCCTTGTTTTGTGGAAAAGATTGACCCGACGTATATGTTATAAAAAAAACAAAACTAGCTGCCTTGCTTACATGCTATTGACATACAATCTAAATCTTAAAATGTCATTCAGAGAACAAGGATGAGGCACAGAGGGCTGGCCTTCCTCTCATCATTGGCCTACCTTTCTTCTCTCTCTGCCTGTTGAGCGCAGGCCACCCCCACGCCCGAAAGAGGAGGGAGAGAGAAAGAAGAACCAGGTCACACGCACATTTACAAGCAACACTAGAGACTCAGAGGAAAGGATCAGGAGAGGGGGGGAAAAAACAGATATTCTCACTCAGACACACGTGAGGGTTTGATTGTTTAATGTGGGGTTGATGCCTGCTCCTGGCACGCGCTTGACCTCCTGCCACCTGAAGGAAAAGTTCACATCAAGCAGAGAGGAGGAAGGGCTGTCTTTTGCCGGTGAGTTGTTGGAGTTACCAGCCCGAGTGTGATTTTCCTTCCCTCCCATCTAGGTGTGTTTCAAATGGATTTATACGATCGGTGGCTTTGGAAATATGCTCGTGGCGTGTTTCACGTCCACAGCGCTTGCTTTAGCTGAGTTTGAGCGGTACGGATCAGCATGCGCTCTTGCCTGCTCCGTAGGCCAGTCTATCCCAGAGTGACGGTAGAACAACCTGTTTTACAGGCCCAGATGGTTAATCCGTGTTTTTAAATCTATTCATCCATTCTAAGCAGCTACGTGTACACATCAGCAATTATTAGACCACAGAAACGCATAGGCCACACACAAAACATCTAACTGCGAGGAACATTTTGTAAAAATAGGACCAGCACACAATAAAAAGGGCTGATAAAAAGTCTTATTAATTAAGCCAAGACGCATTGTTGACTGAACTGATGACTCGTACAATTCAGTTTGCTATCTATTGTGTTTGTTTGGGATTTTTTTTACTGTGCAAATGAAACAGCCTGTTCTCACGTAGTCCATAGCCCAAATGCATTGTGCATAGTCTATGGGGCGTTAGCAATTCCTCCATAATTATTAAGTACTTTATATATAGCTTTGGCAATATTGTTGCTATACATTCATGCCAATAAAGCTAATTTGAATTTGAAGTGTAACAGTGGTCACTGAGTAGCCTAAATAATGGGTAATATTTAACTTCTTCTGTAGAATAATCTGATACATATGTGTAGGTAGTGGAGACCTGGTATGGTTGTAACATGGGGAGAGTTGTAACACCACCATAAGATAGAAGTCATGTAATCATTTGGTATTTACCTACGTCCTCCCTGGTCAGTTGTGGTGTTTGTCATGGCCGGAAACGAGTGCATTCAGAATTTATAGAGAGAAAAATTTTTGGACCTAGACTATATTTTGTTTAGTATCTATACAATTGTATGACTTAGATTGAATTTTAGTTTCTTAGGCAACGTGTGATGCATTTTTCCCCTGCTAATTTAATTGTAACACTTCTTTTAAAATTGTTACAACCATCCCCCATACATACAACTAAGGACTTTCTTGATTGTAATATTTTTACAGAGCGCCCTATGCAGTCTCTGAGCTCACTCAGCCTGCACTCCAGGGTTACCAGCATTCATTTTTCAGCACTAAGACCAGTACTCCCTATTCACATGTTATTGGGCCCCGAATCCTTTCCCTACTCAGTCTCCGTCGATGGAGATGGCATAAAAGAGTACGGGCAGCTTGTGAGAAGTGCCAATGCATGAGGAAAAATTCCCAGTACGCTAAAGAGTAAAATGTTACTGCATACCGATAAGTACCGGCCCGGCACTGACTGTGACTCTCATTAAGAATATGTACACACTGACACTCAGACACACACACAGATGTTTTGCTTTGTTAGACCAAAAGATGTAAAAAGATTTTCTTTAATTAGGTACATTGTAGAAATGTTTAAAGTGTACATATATTATACTGTCAAGTAAGTTTGTTCTAGTAGACAAATGTAGGCTACATACACACATGCAAGCGACTCGATCAGACATAGTCTGTTACGGAGAGAGAGAAACATTGTTCTTTTATGTCACTATACCTGTTTTTGAAGTGCATCATATGGTCTGGCATCCATTTTTGCTTTTTTTGTCTAATTGTTACAACTTACCCCAGCATGTGTTACAACTTACCATGGTATTGGGGTAGGTCATAACAAAGGAACACCATGTATTTGACATCAACTCATGTCTGTGAGATTCTTCTAGAGGATTTAATTAGTGCATTTTGTAGTGAACAAATTTGGGTGCTTTGTATAAAAGTTTGACTCTAGCTAAAAAAAGTTATAGTTCCTGAAACAAAAAGGGTTACAACCATACCCGGTCTCCCCTATATGTAATCATAAAGGCAGCAGGCAAAAAAAGAGAAATGTTATAGGCAGGGACAGCTGGGCGTACCTCGTCCTTAAAGGGCCAGTTCACCCAAATGTAGGCCTACTTTAAGTGGTATGCAGAAAGTTTTGGGATATCTGTCTCTAAGATTTCTGCCAACACCACGATACAGTGGAGGAGAGTGGAACCTGTGCTGCTTAAAGCTTTGAAAAATGATGTATAAAAAATCAGCAACATATGTTTACAGAAACAATGTCTGCTTTACTCGCTGTGGACAATTTTCATTGTCCATTGTGAAGAAGAAAAATTCCCCACGAAAACTGTTAGCAACGTGTTCTGTGGATTATCTAGAATAACAGGGACGTTGTTTCTAGAGACACATGTTGTTGTTGACTGCATTTTTAATGCAATATTTTAGTAGGCTGTGTAGTGTCATAAATTAACACTATATGCGGATGACGTAATTTTATAGCTTCCACTTTTAGAGACAATCAAAAGTATAAAGGAATAGTGATCATTCAGGATAAACAATTAGTCTATATGTAGCCTATAGGTGAACAACAAACAGATTATTCTAAAAAGCTCAGATTTAAGTGGAACCAACTAAATAAATAAAAAAATTAATTTACAATAAAATTAATTATAATCCATACTGATTTATGCCAAATCTATGAGGTTTATTATCAGAATCTAGAGAAAAAAATAAACAGGAACTGAAAACAATCTGACTCTATCTTTAGAGTAGAAACAATTGAAATGATGGTCCTCACAATTCCTCTTGCACAATTTCAATTCCTCCACAAAGTTTTAAAAGATGGAACGGAAAGATAATTAATTTTATCTTGGATAATAAAATGAAAAGGGCCAAACTTTAAACATTAATAAACTCTAAAGAACATGGTGGATTAACACTCCCAGACTGACAGAATTATTTTCATGCCACACAACTAAGTATCATAATGAAATGGACTAAAGACAGAGCTGGCACCATTTTAAATAAAGCCATTAATCTTTAAAGATAAAGATACTGCACAATTTAAATGGCTGAACAGATACACTAATAACACTCTATATAACTGGAAATTTAACATTACATAAACAACAAATTAATTTATCTCAGAGAAATGGCATGCTAAATTTAAACCAAACAAAATGGATAATGTGTAAAAAGTTTGGTCATCAAAATCACAAATACTAAGAATGATGATAATTCCTTCAAAGCCATAATAAATAGATTTGGTTTAGCTTAGAAACTAAGCTTAACTTAGAAACTATATCAACAATTTCCAAAAGAAAGAAGGTAACAAAGAGCAGCACTCTTAACAAGCTTTATGATTTAAAAAATACTAACATGGACACCAGGAATACCCTTTCAAAAATATATAAAATACTTGTTTCTACCTGTTAAAACGTAGTTTTTCTTTTTCGCCAAGTGCTTGCTCAAATTGCTTGAATTGGTGCTATATAAATGAACTTGAATTGAATAGAAGATAACAACATTAAAACACAACACACAATCAGGTAAAAGTGAAACTTAAAACTAGGTCGGCAGTTAAAAGAGGACAACAGAGAAACAAAGTATAAAACAATGCATAAAGCAACAAATTCTATGTATTAGAGGGAATACTCATGGAAAATATACACAAGATTCTTTATCAAGCCAAAAATACAATCAAAATTTACAATATTCAGTAAACCAGACAGTTAAATTGTTCACATGTGTTTTGCCCATTACTAAAAATGTCTGGGCAACTAATTATAACCTCTATCATAAAAATGTTCCAAATCAAACAGGCACTTGAACCAAAATGTATTATGTTCTGTATACCACCATCTGAAGTCACTCATTAGAAAAAGACTTATACCTGTACAGCATACTTAGAATTGCAGCCATGAAACAGACTGGTTAAAGGAACTGGTTAAAACATGCTCCACCTTCATTTAACAACTGGTCAAACAGCATTTTAGAAATGGACAGAAAAGCATAGAAATAAATCAAGAATTGGAATTTTAAACTCTCTGAATTTTGTGAAATAAATTTTTTAAATATGTGGATCACAAACAATACTGAAGCATTCAGTCTTGAAGAGTTAATTTTTTTCACTTTTAAGCACATATACCATATTATGCTGTATTTGGTAAAGTGTACTATATAAGAAATAATTGGGTGTAACAGTAAGTGTTTCCATATAAGAGCATGAAGCTGAGGTGAACCAGAGGTGAAGCAGAGTTTGTCATTATCGGGCAGAGAGAAAAGAGAGCCATTTCGAGCCAGTGACCCCATTAGGCACAGGCCATCCAATGATGTTTAAAAAGCTCTCGGAGTGCGGCGGGAGTCCCAGGCCACAGTCCCATCATGATCCCCCCTTGGTTTCAGCCCAGGCCCAGCCGGAAGCAGGCTATTCTCGTCCCGTATTGTGCTGCCAAGGTATTCTGACACTGTCCATTGTGTCCGAATGCTTTCCATGACTCTCAGCGATTTCAGTTGGTCTGCACCTTAAACCCCTCCATTATGGTCTGGCTTGCATTGCCACATTTGCTGTGTTGGCTTTTGCTTTCAGTGCCCCCCCCCCCCCCCCCCCCCCAAACTGATTTTTAGCTAACGTTACTAATCTTACACAACGCTGAATACAAGTGGGTGTAGACAAATGCCAAGTTCAGATCAACAACAAAAAAGTCTCAGTTAAACATAGTTTCATTTGCACTTATCTTATTACAAAATACGGAGGCAACACTACATGAGAAAATATATAAAATATTTGCTTGCAAAACATGTCATGATGGCACACTGTGACACTTTACTTAGGAAGGATATTGGAAAACCAGATATTTAGAAATAGATGAATTTCTATAGGATAAGGATGCTGAGGTTTATCTTGAGTATTCTTTCACCGAAGTAAATTTGCTCTCTCTTTTCAGTACTTTAAGACGACAGCTTCACTTCTGGGCAACTGTGAGGGTGTGAGTGATTCTGCTGCAATGGAGGGCCTAGACCCAGTGACTCCTACAGCTGCCTATGCCTCCTGTTGAATGTGGAAAGCCTAGGATGGAAGACCCACCAAGTGCTCCTCTGAAGCACTGGAACAAGACTCTCAACTATCTCGCCTCCTCCTTTGCACACACCAGCTGCTTCACCACCATCACCAATCAGACAGGGACCACCGCCACCGGGTAGTAAGATTCCAGGATGTTTGTGAATTTCCGCCGGATACGAAAATGCCAGTGTGTGCAGCTGATGACCACCTGCCTGGTGCTGTCGGTGGTGATGGTTTGTTGGGAGCAGCTGGACAACAGCGTTGTCAGCCACGTCAAATCCTACTCCTATCGCTACCTGGTCAACAGCTTCACTTTCATCAACAAGAGCCTCACCATCCCACGTGAACAGGCCAGGAGCTTCAGCAACTTCCGCTACCAGCTGGACCACCCAGAGAAATGCGCTGGCAAGGACATCTTCCTCCTCCTCTTTGTCAAAACATCCCCACAGAACACTGAGAGGCGAAACGCCATCAGATCCACCTGGGGTAACGAAACCTACATCCAAAACACCCTGGGAGTGACAGTCAAGGTGGTGTTCGCCTTAGGAGCGCCTCAGATCAAGGAGGATGAGCCTTCATGGAGCAAGAGGAGTGGACTTGGTTTTCAGGAGCAGCTAATCCACGAGGACCATCTCCATGGTGATTTGATCCAACAAGACTTTTTAGACTCCTTTCACAACCTGACCCTGAAGCTGATCCTGCAGTTCCACTGGACGCACAGCCACTGTGCTCATGCCCGCTTCTTCATGACCGCTGACGATGACATTTTTGTCCACATGCCCAACCTGGTGCGCTACCTGCAGGAGATGAGCAACAGAGGTGTCATGGACTTCTGGATTGGTCGAGTGAACAGAGGGGCGCCGCCAGTTCGCAGCAAAGACAGCAAGTACTATGTGCCCTTTGAGATGTACCAGTGGTTGTTGTACCCTGACTACACCGCTGGGGCTGGGTATGTCATCTCCAGGGATGTGGCGGACAAAATCTACCAAGCCACCCTGACCTTAAACGCCTCTATTTACATAGACGATGTGTTCATGGGCATCTGCGCCAACGCCATTGGTGTGTCACCGCAGGAGCACATCTATTTCTCAGGGGAGGGCAAAACGCCCTACCACTTGTGCATCTATGACCAGATGATGACCTCACATGGTCACGTGGAAGATATCTATGACCTATGGAAGGCAGCAACCCACCCGCAAGTGAAACAGAAAACCTCTGGACTGATGGGGAGGCTGTACTGCACAGCCGTGAAAATGTCTCTCCTTTGTAACCCTTTCTACAGCTACACCTACCCTTGCAAAGCAGCCTTTTTGTAGTATTGCTTCAGTGTGTTTGTCAATGTGTGACGGAGTGGGAGGGAGTGTGTCATAGGTCAGAATGAAAGGAGGATCATCGCTGTGAATATTACCTCAGTCCTTTCAGTCGGACAACCATGTCAAAACCCTGGAGAGACCAACATCACGTCAGTGATCTGTAGTCTTTGTGTTTTAATAACATAACACTAGCTTTGCATTGACAGCAGAATGTGTAAAGAAAAAGGGTCCTAAAAAGATCCTAGCTACCCACTGTGCTCACAAATGGGATGGTAATAGATGAACTAATTTATTTTCCATCTCAGCCAGATGATTGAGTGTATTTTCTGCTTGCATTGGATTTTTCTGCCAAAACTAATAATACTCAAAAACAAAAACATTTTCTTAACACAAGGCTGCCTCTCTCACTGGCATTTATCTATTTTATTACCTTAATAGAAAAAATTACTTCACTTTTTAAACTGGACCTATATTTGTGTGTGCTTCTAAAATGATGGTGCAAAGCATTTAGGCATTCTTGCTGTGTGAATGAATGCTAGAAACATACACACTAGGTCAGTGATGTGTTGGATCTAAAAAGGTCTCATCATGAAATGCAAAATTCCTCAGTGAAGTAGGGTAGACGTGTAACTGAGAAGACGTTACAGTGCTGAAAATAATGATGAGCAACAAGGTGTGAGTTCTAAATTGACAGTTTTGTCGTAATATTTTTTTGTAATTAAATTTGCGAAAAATGTTTTTTAATGAAATAAAATCTCAAGTGAAAGTTACTAGTAGTAGTCATCGATAATATCAGTTTATTGACCAGGAAACATGAGCTTAGGAAACATCTATTAATTAACTTAAAGATTTTCAAGTTAGGTGGTTTGGAGACTAATGCGCCGCTAGGTGAGATAGGGAGAGATTGTGTTTATTAGTCCTGTGTTGACTGGTAACCTGCTCAATAGGGAAAGTTGACTTCCAGCCAGTGTCAGTTATAACTTTTTACACTTTGACCACAATTTAGTTTAGACACAGATTATGCATGCAAAGCAAAAAACTGAAATCATGTGTGTAAGATGACAATTACTACACAAATCAGCCCGAAGCCTCAATCCATCCATCCATCCATCAGGCAGCAGAGCAGGTGTAGGTGCTACACACGCCTCAACAATCTTGCATGAAAGCACTCTATTCTTTATAAGTGAGGGAATAGACTTTGCCTGTGTACAGGAACATTGCTCACTAGGATTTACATTTAGGCGTTTTCCATCTGACATGTGATACGTGAAGCCAAAAATACCCTCCCGGCATCTGCCAGAGTTCTCAAACAGTCCTTGGTATGTCTGCTCTGTGGAGGCATCTGGCATACTGCTAACAGTAATAACTGTCAGTGCTCAACCGACACGATACAAATCATAAATTTCCACAGACAAACGGAACTGGTGGTCAATTTTCAGACGTGGGGGGTGAAATGCCACACAGACAGAATGAAGATTTTCAAACCCACACAATGAAGGTGTGTGATGGTGTAGTTCTGCTGCAGCAGCATCTGGGTTTCCTCTCTCTCTTCAAATTTCATCTCATCAAATATACATTTTTCTTTTAATCTCTTAATTAAGTAAACATGTCAGAGTTGCCCTCTCCTTACTTCACCTTGACTTGCTGCAAATTGTCTATATGTTTATTTATGGCACTTCATCCTGAAATGTGATGTTGCCTGGATTAGCTGTCCTCCAAACAGCTGCTCCAAGGCAATGCATAAAGAAGAATAATTCACACACAGGATGTAGACGGGCCTAAAAACCAGTTGCCCACATTGGCTTAATAAACTCTTGTTTTTGAAATTGCCTGTGGATGTATAGTAAGATATCAGTAAGAGATGATAAATATACATGTTAATTTAAATGAGAAAATATGATAATGTCATGTACAATACATGAGCTGTTTAGTCTAAGGAAACTGGTTTGGTAATTTTAGATTTACTCAAGTGATCATTACTGAGAATCAGGCCATGTGGAGTCAGTAGCTGACACTGCTGTCATCAGAACAATGACGCTAATCTTTAGTCACTTCCCAAGAGGTGGCAAAATAATTGTGCAGATAAAGTTGAGATCTAAAAATAACAAGACGTAACCGTGGCCTCATAACGAGCAACAAAAAGGATTACACGTGGGGAAATCTGTCCCCACAAGCTTGCTCAAGATGAACATACTTCCTAGGTTGTTGTATCCTTTACGGATGTTGCCGCCAACAGGGTGTTTGCCAATTTAGGAAAGATGATTTTCAGGCAAGGCACAAAATTCAAGTGAAAATTGGTAAATACCGGTGACTTACAGAAACAGTTTGACATTTTGGGAAATACGATCTCATGCTAGTTATTAGATGAAAAGATCAATACCACTTTAATATCTGTAGGCTAAATATGAAGCTACAGCCAGCTAGCTTAGTTTAGCATAAAGACCGGAAATGGCGTGAAACCGCTAGCCTATCAGCACCCCTGAAGCTCACTACTTCACACATTATGTGGCTTGTAATGTTAACAAAACCCCAAACCTGAACAGAGCCATGCTAGCTGTTTCCCCACCTCCAGTCTTTATGCTTAAGATAACTGCCTGCTGCTCTTTGCTGCAGACATGAGTGGGTTGTCTCATTCTTCTTATCTAACTCTCAGCAAGAAAGGTACAGGGTACAAGGTAGATTTTCTTTTTTTTTTTTAGCATTTTACAACACAGGATTGTGTAACGATATTAAGTTGTAGTTCTCTTTATGCTACTCACAAAAACAAATGTTACATACAAAAATGAAATACAGTAGATGGGTGAATAAATAATAGCGTAAGTCACAGAAATAAAACATGTTCCATTGTTACATGGTGGAGTACTGAGGATGAATTATGAAGTCTGACAGGAAGAAGCTGCTCTGAAGTCTGGTGGTAAGACAGCGGATACTTCTGACCGTGTCAGGTTCTCTGTGATGCTGATTCCCAGGAACCTGAAACTGTCCACCTGCTCCACCTCAACTCCACTGACGTTGACAAGAGTGTTTGTCTTTGTCTCCTTGTTCCTAAAATCAACAAACGGCTCCATGGGTTTTGCGGACGTTGAGAAGTAGGTTGTTCTTTGTGCCCCACCCTGAAAGATTGTTGATTTCCTCACGATAGTCTCATTGTTTAAATCTGGCCGATGATGGTGATGTCGTTTGCAAACTTCACAAGTATGAATGAGGAACAATTCAGTCTTTTTCGCGCTTGAAGAATAGATATTCTTTACAACAATTGGATTTTTTCCCTTATACTTAGTATACTTTACTTATAAAGGCTCCAAATATAGATTTAGCTCTTACGTTTATGAGATCTTTTGTTTAAATTTGAATTATTCTCCAGATTAAATTATGGCAGATAGAGGACATCATATAAAAGATCAAATATGGCAATCATTTGTTGGGAAAACATTTACTATTATTATCTGCATTACTGATAGAGACACAATTTTAAAAAACTACACAGGCCAAATTGAATGTTAGACATTGGTGCATTTGTTTGCCCAGTACAGAAATTTTGGAGAGAAGTGACAGGGAAGTGGTCATCTTTATTTGGAGTTATCAGCCCTTAAGCTAAGGTAGACTAAATTAAAGACCATTGATAGCAGCTTAATTTGTGTTTTAAGAGGAATAATTGGTAGAAATGGTTCTCTATGTATGTACAGTACTGAAAACAGTTTTCTGCAGATAAAAGTAAGAATGCTTTCAAAAAATAGATAAGTTATATGATCATATTTATTAACAAAATAAAAAGTCTAGAGGTCAAGAAATTATCAATTCAGAATTCATTAGTTTTTTAACAGTGTAAAATTATTATACACACACATACAACTTCTTAAAGATTTAATGAGTTTGTGCTGTAAATTTGCACAACAAACTCATAATTTTAACACATCCCATACTTCACAATCTAACGGCTTTACACGAAAGCAGCATACTGAAGAAACAAGTCCGAAATGACAAATGCGTTGCTGATGTGTGCTCATCCTTTTCAAACACTTTGCAATTTGCAGGTGTCCTATGTTCTTTTAGTCAAGGCAACTTGAAAAAACAAACACATTGATTTCTGCTTATTCTCATCATTTCTACTTTGGTTGTCAAAGTATCATTTACTATCTTAAATGTGCTGTGTAAAAAGTGTCATAGGACTGTGTGTACTGATGCAACTACATTTAACTTACTGCACAATAAAACATAATCAAATTCATCTCGGTTTTCTTTTTCCTGTGTCAGGAAATGCAACCTGAAGTAAGCTAAATGCAGATGAGGTCTGATGGAGTATGTTTTGCCAATGCTGACAATAATTCTGGATGGTACTGAAACCTGCAGGGTGGAGTAGAGAGGATTAGGTTGACAGTATCTTTTCTTGATCATCTCTGGAAAGACACTTCTGAGGTGAGGTTCCAAAAATATTTTAGATAGAAAAGATTCCACAAATCCTAAAGTAAACATTTGTACAAGTCTATAGGAGCAGTTCTGTTTACTGCTTTAGAGTAGCGTTTCCTGTGGACCAAACTTGATAGCTTCAAAATGCAGCACCTCATCAGAGATTGGTAGATGCCCCCTTTTACTACACTGAAAGGCAACCGTTGCATAAACTCTACTCTACTAGACAGTGCTTGTTTATTATTTAAGGGAACATATAAATAAAAAGGAACTAAACAAACATTTTGGTATCGGAAGCTGTTGGTTTTCTATTTCCATGCTGCTTAAAGAGGAACAATTTTACACATTAAACTCTGTTCAAACGTCTTAGGGAGTACTGACACACATATGTGAAAAAAGGCAGCTGCAAGTAATCTGATTAATTGCCTGAAGTGATGTCACTCGAGTCAATTGGGAGTGAGGATTACAAGTTTGAAAAAGAAATCTGGGAGAAAGAAGTGAGCTTACCAGACCTATGCAACCCACTCCTCCTTTCTGCTCATGGAAGCCTATATAAATTAAAATGATAATGTAATTCCCCAATAACATTGTAATTTAAAACTTAAATTAGTAGCCCAGGCTTTTATTTGCTTATATCGCTGAAGTCCCCCTTTCTATATTTGGGACAGGCATCTATATGGGAGAGGCCTTTAATTTCTTTACTGTACCAATAAATCTGAGTATTTTGGTTTCTGTAAAATTATTTAAATGATTGAATTGTTGAGAATCTCACCGATCTAACAATGTGTATCATGTTCTATTGACAAAAGTTTAAACTTTAGTGTGTAACATTTAGTATGTGCGGTCTAAGCAGAAGTAGCTCAAGCAGGTGACCCGGAGGGCTTTAAGAGGTTTTATACATCCAAAGAACATCTAAAAAATCCAGACCAGGTGTATAATCGGGACTAGACTTTAAGTTTTACGTTTTTTGCATTTTCTTTTCCACACACTCACATGGGGTATTCTATGTAATGGAAATTAACCACCTATTAGGACAGATCGGGGCCCTGGGTCATTATCATGTATGAGAATAGACCAGCAGAAAAGTACCCGAAAGTGCAGTAGTGGAGCTGACAGTTAAAGTGGTGAAGTACATAATGTTCTTGATACATGAATGATATCAAATAGTATAAGAAACATACAATAATGCAAAAAGATATAAATTGCCATAACATCTATGACCATATTAAATGAAAATGGTAAAGTTGTTTGACACTTAATTTTCAAAGTTTGAACATTTGAATGTTTAAAATTCAAATTTGAAAATTAAAATGCAATATAAACAATTTAACCTGATTTTTCATTTATGCAAGCAATATTTAAGTCAATGTAAAAATTTCCAACAAATTACAAATGAAAATGGTACTTGACGTTTCATTTGCAAAGATGCGACAGTCTCTATGGTGGACAACATTCAAATACCTTAAGCAAAATGGCACACCCAGCTTTTAGCATTTACATGTCACCACTCTCTTTGGGTGACTAAATGAAAATGGAACCTGTCACTCATCTCATCAATGCAGGTATCTATTAGGAAGTAATTTTCTCATTCAGTGACACGGTACATAAATATTTCCAGGTTGTACCGGCCAACTTCAGTGCACATGGGGGAAGTTTGCCCTCAGACCCTTTGCCAGGAAGCCTTTATTATTATTATAAAAATGCAAGTAAAAGTATGCTTAAAGAAACTCCCTTAAAACACTGAGTGGGCATCAAATGTTTTTGGACTGAATTAAAGGAACACACTTTGTCACAATATTTCAACATAGATTTTCAACCAGCCCCAATTGGCCGGGGTGTGCACCTACACTCTGGCTTGCCAGTAGATGGTGCTGTGGCAAATCTTCGACAAGTGAGCCCACTGATCCTGGATGGAAAGTGTAGTGCTTGAAGCAGCCCCGGAGTGTGTAGGTGGCCTTTCTATGTCATTTACTTTAAGATTGCATCCATCTTTAACAAAGCCGGGGCCTGTTTCAGAAAGCAGGCGTAACAAACTCTACGCTTATCCCTGAGCTCTGAGTTGATTGAGCCTGAGATGGAAAACTCTGAATTTTCGGTTTCAGAACAGCTGAATTAGTTCAATCAACTGAGTATGTTGAGCCTGATAGAAGCGCGTGCGTGGGGACGAAAAAAGCCATCAATGGAGCTCCGACACTACGATTCACCATGGCAACGGGTAAATAAAGGCAGAGCCTCTATTTTAATCGGGTGGAGCTAGAAATATAAACGCGTACCATCGCGGAATACGATTGGTTCTAAAAATGCAGGAGTGGAGGAAGGATCAATACTTTAACATTAATAGGCTACTTCTTTTACAGCGTTGCTCAATTTACTAGACTGGAATTTCCATAATGATAAAGTGCTACAGCCCATTACAATTACAATTTTAAATAAGATGGCTATATTTATTAAGCCGTGACCCGACGGGACTAAATGCGAGTGGATATCGGCTACATGATTATGAAAATAGCACAGACTCGACAGATCAACGACACAGTTTAGTCATGAACCTGTGATTGTAAAGTCACAATCACACCCAGTAGGTTAACCTATTACTGCTCCCCCGCCCCCAGTGGTGTGTCTAAGTTTTAGAGGTCTATTTTACATTTAAAAAACACATTCAGGCAATGAAACTCACTTTCAAACTACATTTAGACTTGTTTCAACTGCACCAGTTTCTCACTCAAAGCCTCAGGCTTAAACACACTGAATTTTCACTAATCCTGCTTCCTGAAACGGGGCCCAAAATTCACTCATCTAGTGTTTACCTACTACTATGTAAACATCTGAGACTCCTTTAAAAAAAAAAAAAAAAAAAAAAAGAAAAAACACAGACAAGTGACCACTAGTACTCCATAGGACAAGTTTTACAGTAATTTCAGTTTATTAAGACATTCATACAATTCTGGGGAAGAAATCTGAAAAGTAGTTGGAGGGGGTAGCAATATATTCCGGTAAGGGTAAAACTACATGTCAGCAAAATACAGCCAACCAGTGAGGAAATCTGATAGAGCAAGTGGGATAAAAATAAAGTACATTTAAATTAACATTCACAAAAGAGCAAGTGAATCTACAGTATAACATGACAAGTGCCTCTATTAAGCAGCCCCACGATACATCGCATATATGTTAGCATAACATAATTTGCAGACTTTATACAGCACTTATACCTTTTAGTCCACAAGTAAGTTACTAAATGATGGAGAACATCAAATACACACATCTTAATTAAACATGGAAAGAAATACCTGATAAGGACCTTAATGTTTACAGACCCCATGGCTATGTAGCTCCAACCAACCAGCTGTCGAGGTTAGACTCTACAACTGTCCGAGAGGGACCACCATAGAAGTCACCTCGCTTTTAACACATACCAAAATTCTGACCCAAGTTTTAGCATTGAGAAGTTTTCCCCCTCGAATAATAAGCACAATGCAAGTGGACAATCGCTATCACTGCGTTTAAAAAAAAATTCTCTCCCCTCAGGGCTCAAATCAGGTCAGCCACATTCATGGGCATCTCCTCCACGGTTGTATTGTAAAATGTCTCGATGTCCCGAAGAATCCTCTTGTCCTCCTCAGTGACAAAGTTGATAGCAACTCCTTTTCTGCCAAAACGGCCACCACGACCAATTCTGGAGATGATAGAGATGAGCTGTGTTAGACTCGCACATTGTGTGTATTGGGAGGGCACAATGTCATGCAACTTACCTGTGAATGTAGTTCTCCCGGTTTGTAGGAAGGTCATAGTTAATGACCAGGGAAACCTGCTGGACATCAATCCCACGAGCCTGAAGGAGGACAAGATAAATATTTGAACATAACTGAAATGCATAAGAAAGATGGCCAAAACATTGTTCACATGTTAATGTCGCTCGTGTATTAAGTAACAGATTCCTACAGTAGAAGAACCCATTGTGGAGACCGAGCCCTAATCTCCCCAAACGTTTTGACTGCGTGGTCATTTTAGGACTGTTGCAGGACTAGAAACATTTTGGGGTTTTATGTCACAACTGATTAGACATAGACCCCTTCATACTAACCAGAAGATCAGTAGTGATCAAGACTCTGCTTGAGCCAGATCTGAACTCCCTCATAATCACATCGCGCTCCTTCTGGTCCATATCGCCATGCTGTAAACGGAGAGCTATTTTAGTTGGAAAAATGTGCAGCATTAATACTGATAAGCCTTGACAAGCAAAACAGTGTGCTGATCCAACTTAACAGTTAAGCCAAGCAGGCAGAGAACAGATCCTACCAAAGCAGAGACTGTGAAGTCTCTAGCATGCATCTTCTCAGTCAACCAGTCGACTTTTCTCCTCGTGTTTAGGAAGATGACTGCCTGGGTGATGGTCAGTGTTTCATACAGATCACACAGGGTGTCCAGCTTCCACTCCTGGAGACATGACAATGAAGGCATTATGCCAAGTAATGAATCTTTAAAAAAAAAAAAAAAAAAGGACTATAAAATTTAATATAAAAATGAGCAGCTATTGTAACACAGGATCTTGAGACAGGACACTGGACATTAAGAAAGAGGTCCCTCCGAGCCCCATTTCTGATACTGTGCCTTTAATCTCCTTCCCTGGTGTACCCATGCTTACATGGCCACATTAGCCAAACCAGAGGCTTGGCTCCTGCAGTTTTAGCAGGGTGCTTTAGTGGGAAGGGACGTTAGAGAAGTTGTCAGAGCAGTGAGAAGCAGCTTGCTGAAGTTTTACTGAGAGTGTCGTGTTACAGACAATTAAACCCACCTCTCGTTCCACATTTATGTAGAATTGCTTGATACCCTCAAGGGTAAGCTCTTCTTTCTTCACCAAGATGCGAATGGGTTCTCGCATGAACTTCTTGGTCACCTCCAACACATCGGATGGCATGGTGGCAGAGAGCAGCACAACCTGTAGAAGGCACAGATTACATGTTGCTATAAACATAGTAGACCACCATGTCAAAACTTCCAACAGTGTTTCAAAAGCAAAACATTTAAATGCAGATTTAGCTGTGGCACTGCACCTCGAGACGGAGGTCAACGAACATTAAGAAAGAGGTTCGACCACGTCTCATTTGCAGCACAGTGCACCATAATCTCCTTCCACGCAATACTCTGCTAGCATTATTGCATGAAACAGATCAAATCTGGATCACACAATTATAGCAAACTTCTGTTTATGCAGAAGGGCACCGCATTTAGCCTGTCAGTGTTGTGCCTGTATCCAAGATACACTTACTTGAATGTTTGTGCTCAGTTTCTGGAAGATCTCATAGATCTGATCCTTGAACCCTCGACTCAACATCTCATCAGCTTCATCCAGAACAAACATCTTGATATATTTTGGGGCTGTGTAGAAATGTGGTGCCAAAAGTCAAGCTTTATTTGTGAAAGGAGTCACAGCTGAGAATGCTTCTGATGAACATGACCTGTAATACTTACACAGGTGTGTTCTGCCAAGCATGTCATACACACGTCCTGGTGTGCCTACCACTATGTGAGGGGCCTCAGCCTGGAGCTTCTGTATTTCGCTACGGAGGTTTGTTCCCCCGATGCAGGCATGGCAGGTCGCCCCCATGTAGTCACCCAAAGCCAAAATGACCTTCTGGATCTAATGAGCGGAGACAGCAAAAATACTATGAGGATGTGGAACAGATGGCATAACATTTTAAACACAGGAGTGTAGAATAACTGTTCAAAGTGATCAGTAAATTAAAATGAAGTCTCCATTTCAAGAGTCAGTCCCGAAAGATGGTATGCCATCATATCACCCAGTTTTCCACAGCAACATGAATATTTAAAGCACAATCAATGCTGGTAAGCCAGATCACCTTTTAGACCAATGCAGCCATGGATAGAGACTACACCAATCGTAAGAGGATACTTTGTGTCACAATTTCAGAATTTAGACAAATTTTAAAAAAATATATAAAAAAAATATACCTTCATACTTGAATAAGTGTCCTCAATATGCTGTATAGGTCTGAGACACTGTTGAGGTTACTGTAACCTCAGGAACAGTACCTGCTGAGCCAGCTCTCTTGTGGGAGCCAACACCAGAGCCTGAGTCTCCTTCTGCTCAATGTCCAACTGCTGCAATATAGAGATGGCAAATGTGGCCGTCTTGCCAGTACCTGACTGGGCCTGGGCAATGACATCATAGCCTGACAGCAAAGGGACAAATATTTGCAGTAAGGAAAGACTTCTTCCAACTTAACAATTTCAGAAATGTGCATCAAAGTTAATAGTACTGAGTGATCAGTTGTAAAAAAGTTATCCCCATTAATGGGTAAGTCCCGAAAGATGGTAAAGCATCATGTCACTCAAACGTAAAAGCAAAATCGGTAAGCTTTGGTTTCTCTACCTTTAATGCAAGGAATGATTGCCCTTTGTTGAATAGCAGATGGCTTTTCAAAACCATATGCATATATTCCCCTCAGCAGAGTCTCCTTCAGGTTCATATCATCAAAGTTGTCTGTAATCTCGTTCCAGTTGCTCTGAATTACATAGAGGGACAATACCTTGTAAGTGACAGCAAATTCAAAGCTGAATCTAATTTAAACTGGGAAAAAAAATAAAAACTACGGTAATTTATCATGTGCTTACCTCGATGACACCATCAGGCTCCATACCATCTGGCCCCCCATGGTCTCTATCTTTTGAGCTGTTTAATAGAAGCGACACAAACCAAATTTCAGTATGCTGAAATAATAATGTTATGGGACAACATCACAGAAAAAGCAGGTCTTGATGGGCTACTTAAAAAACAAGACACTAAAAATGAGCAGTCAACTCCTACCACGTGTCTAACGTTAGTTCCTAATTAAAAGTCGCCTGCCCCACGATACCTATAACCGATTTAAAGTTTAATGCAAGTCAGATGTGTTCAGAGTGGGTTTTCAGCGGTCTGGGTTCCTCCCACAGTGTCTTGTTACAGAGTCCGGGGCTTTGCTGGGCGCACGTGTCAGATTCCACGAGCAGAGCTCACCTTCCTGCCTCTCCAAATATTCCCACTTATGTAACGTTAACCTCGAAACGTTTCAGATCGGCTCACATGCCCGCTGCGATTCATATCAAAGGCGATAAATTCACATCTGTACACGTTCCGCACATCTCAACATGGAGCTCTGCCTCCCTCATCGTTAGCCAACATGTCGGACAGTTGGGCCTGTGCGGCCAACGGGGCTCCTGCTGCCTGAAAACTAGGCCGATAGAACAAGCCCCGACGGTTCCGCTGACATATACAGCAAACAATTATTTTAAGAATACAACCAGGTATCTACAAATGTTTTACTTGACGTTACATAAAAAGAAATTAAATCAAAGTGGCTTGTAACGGCAATTTGGAACTGCGGTGTAGCTGGGCAGCTAACGTCACGAAGCTAACTGTTAGCATCGCCCTCACTCACACCAGTTGGCGCTTAACTCCATAGATAATAACTAATTCGGTATCATATATTGTGCAAATTAGTGTAGCACACTTAAGAGCACCTAAACATCAAGTGTCATTTTTGAAAACAGAGACCAAATGTGTGATTTTACCTGTTGTAATCAGCAGAATCGCTAGACATGATCCGTTCCCAACTTCAGCATGCGACAGGAAAGATCGCTGATGGCGATGCCAACCGCCTTTATGCAGCGGACTATTTTCACTCACGAACTTAACACTCAGCTCTGTTGACAATATAGTAACAGGTGACTGGCTTTTGGTCACACTACATTTTATTCTCTATCTGCTATATATAAATGGTATATTTCAATAACCGATCAAAGAATATTACAAATATTCCATACTATATTTGTCAGCGGAAGGATATTGCAGTAATGACTGGTGCTTCGGCTTCTACAGCGGCTCTGACAGGTCAAAACTCATCTGACAAGGTTGCGCAACATGTGAGGAGGGAATGGAGCAGTGTATGCATACATATTTACCTTTTCTCCTGCATTGGTAAGTTAGCTTAGGAAACTTTGTGATAATAAATATCAGGGAGTGAGCTAACTACGAACCACAGCTGCTTATCACAATTATGGACTAATATGCTCTTTCAAATTGATGCTGGATGCTGGACACAGTTTTAAAACATAACAGTATACAATACCTCTCATTGGTAACTTGTATATGTAGTGACAAGGGTAGAGCAGAGAGACCTAAAACATATTACGTCCTACAGAAACATGATTAGACCTGATTGGACAGATAAACCTGCCTTACCAGCAGATTTGTGGCAGGATGTGGCACCAGACATAATATTGTACATTTAAACTACTTGCTTGACTTGAATAACTCCAAATTGATTTTACCTAAAAAGTTTTTTCACTACAGTTTTCTTTCATCCCCTCATTCATTCACTCAGATCCATATTACACTATAATATCCAACATGATGTATTTTTTTAAATTTTTTGTACCGTTCTTTGTTGAATTTAGCTGAATGTAACCAATTGACATGACCAGTTTCTTTCTGGATTGTCTGGAGTCTGTGTGTCTGGTGCCTCGTCTTTGTTGCCATGATCATTTGGGGGGGTTTTGTATGCAAGAGCTGGCTTCTGAATTACTTGTTCGGTTTTAGAACCCAATGAATCTGAGCATTTGATCCCTTCTCCTACAGCAAAGCTCAAGTTTTCTACCTCACTTGAGTAGTTCCAGTCTATGGTTAATTAGTTACTTTGAAGGCTGAAGTTTTCATCCGAAGAATTTGAGCACCTTTATACAACTGTTATTGATTAAACTGCCCAGCAGTATATATTAGCTGAATTCTGAAAAGATACTAAACAAAACTAACTTTTTTGCAACATGCTTCCTAAACATTAAAACATCAGTAATAACAAGCCAATAATATAAAATATTATATTTATATAAATAATAAACACAACACTCTAAAAACACAGGTAATATGCTGTAATGTATGTAATATTGCTGATAACACCTTTCACTTATAACACTTTTTACTTATGTGATGTTTTGAATGCACAATCTTTAAATGTAATAGGGTACTTTTGAATTGCAACTTGGACTTTAGCTCAGATCTGGAACATGCTGTGTGGCCTATTTCCCTGGCCCAATTAATCTTAGGTTGTTCTGTATATTCTTACAATAGACAATAAACAGCATTTCTGTTTCTTGCATAGTACAATAATCCATACATGACATGTTTTTCTTTTATTCCAGTGCAATGCTGTGTGTTCAAAGAGAGATGTTTCTGAAAATGGGTGTTCCCTTTGGAAGACAGACCATGATGATATTGGTTGAATTTGAAAATTTTACATTTTCTTCAGTTCTGACACCAAAGCAGAACAGTGGAGTGTATTTTGAATCTAATGCACAATGGTGTAGTAGTTCGAAAAGAGTTCCTCCCCTGCTGTAATGTCTCTGAGTGATACAAGGACCACACAGCGTAGAGGCCTCTGTGTGGCCTGGCTGTAGTTGACATTAGGCAGATACTGGCGGAGCTCGATGGGAAATTTGTCCGGCACGTCATACTCCTGGTAGCACACGTTAGCAGGCCACTCGTTGGAGCAGTTGTTCACGTACTGACCAACAGCAAGTGGGTTTTGTGGACTGGCTGTCAGCCAGCTGGTGTCACTCATCATGAAAGGCCATATTCTGTCCCTGCCACTACAGGACTTGAACACCATTTTGGAGATACCTTTGTCATTTCCATCAATCAAGACACCATCAATACACCTGAATATAAAAGGGTTTCTAATGGACTGGAGGAGAATTGGCTCATAGGCTTGATAGACTGTGCCAGGATACATGGCCACTGCGGCTCCTTTGGGCACAAATCCTTTGGTGATAAACACCCCAGTTCCTGCAGAGGGCAAAGTGCTAGGCTTCCGGTCAATACAAAATCCCAGAGCCTGTAACATGGCATCATCTCCACACGCTGCATTTCCTCCACACTGGTCTTCGTCACTTGTTACCTGTCTGAGAAAGTGAGTTTGAGCTGCTCGGAGCTCCCCATGATTAGCCCCATGACTCCTGAACAGCACTCTGAAGAGCTGCAGCAGGCTCCGTGAAACCTCGTCGTCTGGGACCAGTTTGTCTTTCGAGGGCTCCGTCACCTGCCGCAGGGTTTTCTCATTTTTAGACAGGTTCATTACGACCCAAGGCACAAACCTGTGTCTGTACGATTTCCATTTGTTCTGAAATCTTTTTAGAGCAGTTCTAAACACCCAGAGCGACATCTGATAGGTCGGACACGGCGGAACGAGCGCATTTTCAAGATTTCTTAAGTCACTTCCGACAAGTTGCACCAAAATAAAAAAGAACCTTGTTAATGTGTCCAAATTCGTGTCTGAACCATATGAACTCTTCAACTTTTTAAAAGGTTCCACATTACAATAAATTGGTAAAATGTGTTAAGTAATGAATAAGTGAATGAATGAATCGACAAATTTAACACTTAAAATATGGCATAATCGAGGAGTGACTAATGTCGTGCTTTTACTTTATAATAGTGATGCTTCAACCGGAAAAACGTTTGAAGTGAGTTGTAAAAACTTTACACGCATTAGCCAGCTGGATGGGAGGAAAGGGAGTCGGGCAGAGACAAACATGGTAAGAAATGACTCTTTTTATTCTGGTGCTGTGACGCAAACATAAACAGTGCTCGCACACATGAGCCATTACTTTGGGGCGATTAATGTAGTCAAGAAGCTGCGCTAACGACCTTGATAGTCTCTTTATATTATGAAAACAAGCGTAGCTCTCGACGTTAGCATTAGCTAAGTAGCTCAGGGTGAGACTAATGTTAGCCAGCTCGCCTAGTTAGCTAGCTAAGCTTGCTAGCCCTTTAAGCCACTGACAAACAAAACTAGCTACACACAATGCAACAGGGTAAACTATGAATAGTTGTCCACGGGATTTTATGACTACATTTTAAAGTTAATGTTACATCATACATGTAAAGATACTAGCTAGCTAACAGTCAACATATAGCAAGACGGTCACTGCTGTCAGGATAGCATGTTGTTACTGCTAGTTCTCTTATTGCTGTTATTTAACGTTAGATGTGATTAACGTTAACCAACATTCAATGTTTATGTAGTTAACAACTAGCCATGTGAAATTTTGGTTTGTTAAGAGACTTGCTGTGGTATGCAGTTTCAGTTTTTGGCAACTAGTTATTGCGTTACAGAGCAGATGTGCTTCATTGTGCTATTTCTGTTCTTTACGTTAATCTAACCGTGCGTTTTTGCAATAACATGTGTTTTGTGTGTCTTTGTGCAGAACAAGCTGAAGTCCTCACAAAAGGATAAAGTTCGTCAGTTCATGATTTTCACACAATCCAATGAGAAGACTGCACTGACCTGCCTATCACAGAATGACTGGAAACTAGATGTTGCCACCGACAAGTTTTTCCAAAATCCAGAGCTCTATGTTACAAATCTAAAAGGAGCCTTAGACAAGAAGAAGCTTGAGCAGCTGTACAACAGATACAGAGGTATGGGAGAACCTTTTAGTTAATAAGAATAAAGAACCACTATAATATTTAAAGCAGCTTGTCACAGCTTTTATATACAATAGCGGAATTCGTCTCACTGTGTAAAACTGAAACTTAAAATATTCATTGTCATCTTGAATGTTGAACTCTTTTCCTCTAGCTGTGAATTCATATTTAACCAAATCACTATTCACACTCCTATCCTTAGATCCTCACGATGACAACAAGATCGGCATTGATGGGATCCAGCAGTTCTGTGACGACCTGGGTCTGGACCCAGCCAGTATAAGTGTCCTCCTCATAGCCTGGAAGTTCAGGGCAGCGACACAGTGCGAGTTCTCAAAACAGGAGTTCATGGATGGCATGGCAGAACAGGGGTGAGAATATATTCTCAGATGGCACAAGCAATCCTGAAATGCCTCCTCTGTTCTCTGTAAAGTGGACTTTAACGTTATAAACTCACAGAGCTACTGTACCATACCATTGAAGAATGTCTGCTAAAAGAAAGTCCGTTTGAGAGCCATGAAAGGATTGTGACACATGCGTCTAAAATGCCCTTTAAATGAGTGACTAAAATTGGAAGACTTCACATGTATCAGTCTTACAATGCTTACTCTATGTTCCTTTTTGTATTGTTTTCTTGAGTATGGACCTAATTGTCTTAATATGGTATCAACTCAGCCTTTGTAAACATAGTTAACTTAAATAGCATCCCTTTTACATGTATATAGATCCATTTAAACGTCTTAACATTATAGCACAGAATATTTATTTGAGAGTTGAAATATTATATGTACACCTACAGTGTACTGTAAAACTTGCTTATTGCTGTAGAGTTCCCAGGCTTAGGTTAGAAGATATCAAACATCTTCCAGTTTGCAAATTTTATGTTAGACACGTGTCTTAGTAGTTGCTTAGTTTCACAACAAGCCAAGATGGATGTAATTCACTGGAAATACGTTTCTCTTTGTCCAGCAAAAAGTCTGCTTTATGTTTCCCCAGGTGTGACAGCATAGAGAAGCTAAAAGCTCAGCTGCCAAAGATGGAGCAAGAGTTAAAGGACCAAGGGAAATTTAAGGACTTTTACCAGTTTACATTTAATTTTGCAAAGAATCCTGGCCAGAAAGGTTTGGGTAAGAGTTGTTTAGTGCTCATTACATTAACTGTGTTTTTGTTGAATGTCTATCGACCTATTTCAGGTTTTCTTACAGATTTAGAAATGGCAATTGCATATTGGAATTTAGTACTGGCTGGAAGATTCAAGTTCCTGGACTTGTGGAACAAATTTTTAGTTGTAAGTTGATACTCACACTCAAAATGGTTCTAAAAAATTCAAATAATTTTCTTCTTCTTGTGTTGCTTCAACATTTTTTTCCTTCAACTTATTTGCAGGAGCACCACAAAAGATCAATTCCTAAGGACACGTGGAACCTCTTACTAGACTTCAGCACAATGATCACAGATGACATGTCAAATTATGATGAGGAAGGTTTGTACAGTGTTTACACTTAGCTAAAAGTGAACCCATTTGTCACTGTGCATTAAGTGTCTATGACCCAGTTACTGTTGTTTCACATCCCATTACTGTAAAACTTCAATTAAAAACCTTGTCCTAATTAGACACCTGTCCCTTTTACTGGCCTGGTGTGGCTCCACGTTTTGACTTATTTGTCACAATACAACAGGTTATAGAGTGAAATTGAGATTGTATCCCCCTTCTGCTACGTAGCAGACAGTATAAATTAATATAAAAGCAGTTACAAAAATGGTAGACAGAAATAAACTTTATTCAGTGGAGCAGTGCTGAGGATGAATTTGAATTTAGAAGTCTGATAGCTTGGGGGGAAAAAGCTGCTCTGCAGTCTCGTGGTGCGGCAGCTGAAACTTCTATACCTCTTCCCAGAAGGCAGCAGGGTGAACAGGCTGTGGCTGGGGTGGATACTGTCCTTTAATATCCTTTGGGCTCTGCGTAGCACCTCACCGACATCACTGATGCTCAGGAGATGGGTACCAATGCTCTTCTCAGCAGCAGTTGCTGCAGAGCCCTCTGGTCCTGGGCTGTGCACATCTCATGGCCTGTCCTGTATAGACACTCTGTTTGTAATATAGGCCATGAGAGTTCAGTGATTTAAGCAAATAGAAGCCTGAGCTTTTACTTGACGTTTACAGTACAGTAAGTGCCTCTGATCTGGTTTGGTTTTTACAGTATTAAAATATCACTTCTCCATGATAATGACTTCACCTATAGTTTGTTTGTTCGTTCAATAGGAGCATGGCCTGTCCTCATTGATGACTTTGTGGAGTTTGCACGGCCGCATATTGGGACCAAAAGTACGGCAGTTTAAGGGCTGCTCTCACAGAAGGAACATCCAAGAGAGGTTTCCACAAAACAGCACGCAGTGAATGGAGGACAGGGGGACCGCACTGAGCTGAGAACTATGTTGCCTTTTCAACCCTCAGGACTGAAATAGTTTACACAGCAGAGACTTTATATATGTGTGTGTGTATTTACATATATAAAAAGGCATATCTCTTTGTTGGTCAGCTTGTGGTGGTTTGGAACTTTTATCTAAAGTATTGGGCTTTTTGTGTGCGCTCAAGCCAACTAGAGAGGAGTGGCCATCTTGGCCCACATGGATCATTGATATGGTCGCGCTCCGCTCAAAAGCAGGTAGATAGACACACTTTTGAATTGTAATCTAAATATTGAATTTTAATACTCTTGTGTGCATTCCTGATTTTGTTTTAAGATACATTTGTGAGACAAGTCAGTATAAAACATTGATTGTAATTTTTTAAGCATAATGCTGTTTGTTTAAACACAAATGTATGAAGATAAAATAAATGTTTCAATTTGGTATCTTTAAAGCTGCCTGGCCTCTGAAATTATAAGATTGATGAGAGTCTTTGAGTAAACCCTGGTTCTTGAACACTAGGTTAGTGCCTGTATGAGTTTTGAGTTAAATTAGGTCAAATACCATCAAAAATGGAAGCGCTCTTTGTTCTCACCAGTACAAATGCTGTTTTGTTGATGATTTAGCAGATGTCACGATTCATGTTCGGCAGGTTATTTGCTCTAAACTATTACAATTTCCTTTTAACTTGGAGAAATCTGTGGAACTGAATTTTGACACTGAATGTTGGCACAGGTCTTGTATTGTCTGTGTTGAATGTTTTTGACATGTTAATGGAATTGACCCTTTGCAAAGCCAAGTCCCCTGGAGAATTAGTCTAATTTTTGGAAAAACGAAAAAGTGATTTCAGGAAGAAGCAGACAGAAGGGTGTGCATCATACATTTGAAGGTTATCAGGTTGTCAAACTGACATGAAAAAATAAAGACAGAAGCAAAAGCTAACCGATCAGTGCATTACATTTACCTGACACTTTTATCCAAAGCGACTTACAATTGCTATACATGTCAGAGGTTGCACGCCTCTGGAGCAACCAGGGGTTAAGTGTCTTGCTCAGGGACACAATGGTGGATGTCTCACAGTGGGAATCGAACCCACACCAAAGGCAAGCATCTTATCTATGCGCCATCACCACCGCAAAACTGAACTACTGCATCACCTGACTATTGAGACAGAGGACAATAATATTAAGGATCAACACTGTTCTTGGAAAGCTGAGTAGGTCTCTATTCACTATTACAATCATTCGGCGATTACAATTACAAATTTTGCATAGGAGTCACTGGAGTGGACCTGTGTGGAGCCAGTCCTGTAGTGCGCTATGATTGGCCAGTTTGCGTATTCGGGGCGTGGCTTAGCGAAGGCTGCAATAAAAGACTTGTGACGTATAGCGGACAACGTCACGTAAAGTGCTGCAGCATTCTTTGTAGCCTCGCGCAGCTGTGGTTGCCATGGGCGACTGACAACAGACAGTTAAACCGGAGAAGGAACAAAGCTGATTGCAGTTCATTATAATGTAGCGGCAACGGTCATTACTTATTCTCATCACAATTATTCTTCACTTTTGAATTATTATTCTTTTGTTGACTTGGTCGAGCAGTGCAGGAAAATGTCGAGCATTCTTAATACAGTTTTATCAGAGGTAGGCTGGGATGAGCGCTTTGCTATCCCGGAACCTAACGCTGAAAACAAGGCTTTGATAGAAGAGGTGAGTGTTGTTATAATTATTTATGACACCACGAATTCAACTGTTTGTTTTAGTATCTGCAAGTTAAGTAAGTAATTGATAGCGCTGTGAATTAATGTTAACTAACGTGGTCAGTATTGAGATCCTAACGTCTTAGACTAACTAGATGACCACATAAAAAAAGTTTGTTGTATGAAAAAAAAGAAATCATCATCAATGCCAAATGCAGAAAACTGCCAGATTTAGGCTATGCTTTTAAAATGTGTGGAATTTTGCGATGTTTTTACATATTATGTCTGCATATACATATAAGTGTACCTACTGAATGTATACATATTCGCTGAATTATTAGGTGACTTTATATTTGTAGCAGAAATGTTTCACAGCGCTGAATTATTTAGATGGTTAATGATGCCTGAAAGTTCGTTTATT
The DNA here is from genome assembly GCF_014851395.1 of Micropterus salmoides. Lineage (NCBI taxonomy): Eukaryota > Metazoa > Chordata > Actinopteri > Centrarchiformes > Centrarchidae > Micropterus > Micropterus salmoides. The sequence goes on along the minus strand of NW_024040485.1, from coordinate 22,237,647 downwards.
CAAAAGTATAGATACATACATACGCGTAGGAGCCATTATACATGAGGAGGACATGTCCCCCACACATTTCAAAATCAATGTTTTGTCCCTCACGTCCTCACTTTTGTCGGCGATTTTGGAGTTGGCTCATAGCCAGGCGGTTTGAGTGACTTGTTAATCAATCACACACTCCGCATCAGACATAATTAAACAGTTGAAACGCGGAAAAAAATCATGTTGGCCTATAGAAAACATGCGACACAATGCAAAGGTGGTGCTGAAAAGTTAAGGGAGAAAAAAAGAGTGCGCTCGAGGCAGGTGCAACAAAGTGCCTCAATATTACGTTTATTTTGTGCTGTTCTTTTTGAACCTGAAGACAGCAGTGTTGCAGGGTGGGTAGTGACTTGTTAGGAGTAACATTATTTTGCTAAATAAATAAATACAATTTAAAAAAAGTAATTGGCACCTTTTCACGTTCCTTTTTTAAGACTGTAGCCAACTTTTACTCTTTACTCCAGTATTTTCTGTGGGCCAGTAATCTACTTGTAATTCGCTACATTATCCGTTCATAACTTCACCAGTCTGTAATCTGCAATAGGCTTCGTTAACCGAATGTTCTTTTATAGCGATGTCAGACAGTGAGTCGATAAACAGAAGGTCGCCGGTGAAACGAATCTTGGCTTCACTCAACAGCTACCAGCTGTTATTTATTCAGGAAACAATCATATTTGAGATGCACAGAGAGAGAAAATACGGGCGGATAAAACAGTCCTGTTGGGCATTACGCATGACGCACAGCTTCCTCTGTATGTAGGCCTAGGTTTACCTGCTTCAACAACGAGCTGCTCCTTGTTACTGCCACAATAATTCCTTGCATTGTAAAGATTATTTAGATGCTTTAGGAATAATCAGATTGTTTTGGCTGCCTGTACTACTGCAAAGCAAGTGGTTTGGTTGGCTACATGTCCATAATAAAAGATGCAGGCAACAATAGCCGGCTGGGCAGCAAGCCTGCTAATCTAAAGTGATTTTATCAACACATTCATGGAGATTTAAAAAGGAAAATAATTATTAAACAGAAATAACTAAAAATAATCAACCAGCAAAACAAATTGCATTCCCTAGAAATAACCTGTTGCACAGCAGCTGTTTCGAAACCTGATGAACAGCAGATATAATCTATGATTAGCTTATACTTTTAAATGAGTAGGTTTGTAATTGGTTTTCTTTTACTTTTTATGGGAGTAATTGTACTTTTTCTTGAGTAAAGATTTTGAGTACTCTACCCGCCACTGGCCAGCGGCACCAGTACGAGGGCTGACATGGTGAACATGAGACAGACAGCAGAGATGAGGTCAATAGCAGAATAGAGTCAGAGCACCAGTTTATGGTCAGACTGATGATGATTGATGAGGCTTATTTAGTTATCTACTCAAGGGCTCAGCTGAAGTGATTACCTTACTTTAGGAGTGTTAGAGGGATGTTTTTAGTTTTGAAAATGTATTTTAATGGCTCATTTAGTTATGTACTCTACTTGAAAAAAAATTAGAATAAAAAGTAAAAGTATAAAGTTCTCTAAAGACCCAGAGCCCCGACTCATGCTTTGTCTGGAGAGCGGGCTGACCAGGGACAAACTCCTGGGCCACTTTTTTGCCTCGGTTTGTGACCATCCTTGACCTTAAAAACTTGTGCCTTTGAGGTGTGTATGTGTCTCGGCTAGTCGACATATTCAATTCTAAAACTCACGTAGTAAAAAGACTTTGTGAAAGACAAATCTGTGTTCACAAATATTTGTTGCAGGGAGAGTCAGGGCCAAGAGAGACACAGGAAATATCACAGACAGCTTATATCAAGTGTAACATTAGATATGGATAACTAAATACATTTGTACTGTGGCTAGTTACATTAACTAGCAGCTGTTCCATGGTTTTAATGGTAGTCTGTTTTGTTCTAGTTATATTATACTCCCTCTCTCTGACCCTCTCCCTCTTCGAGTTTTCATAGTCTCCCCTCTCCAGTCTATCCAGTCAGCCTCTCCATCTTCTGTCACTACAAAGACCCTCTTTCAGCCACACTAATAAGTACATTCTGTTTTCAAAAATCATTAGGAATGAGCATTTAAGTGCTTTATTTAAAATAAAAAAATGGGGGGGCATGCCCCCGAACCCCCCTAGCATTTCAGTGTCCCCCCCAGGTTCAAAGTCGCTCCTACGTCCCTGGATACATAGGTCATGTGACACATATTTAAAATATCTTACCACATAGGCTCACACAAGCTTCATCAGTTACTATTATATAATGCTTTATTTTTTATGAACAACTGCACTGCAATTGTAAGCATCTAGACCCTGTGAGACTGCTCACAAGAATAACCATGCGACAGGTTGTATGTCATATATGTTATGCTTTCAATCTGATAACTTCCTCTACAACAGATTCGTAAGAAAGAGACTAAGTTGGGGCAACTGGAAAACACTCTTGAGGGAAACAAGGAAAAAAAGCAGTTATTGACTGAATTTCTCAAAAATGCAAAACATGAGCTGGACAATACCGAGGTAGGTATATCCGAAGACACCGTTTATTATTATGTGTCTGTTCTGGTAATTGGATTACAGTCATAGTGTCAGGGTGTGTTGTTAATTTCTCATTTTGATTTTAATGCACTTAGGCTCTGTACAAGGCAAAGGAAAGAGAAGAAGAATTGGAGAAACACCTTATGGCCCTCGGAGAAAGGGAGACAGGTCGCCTGGCACAGGAAATTGCTAAAATGGAGAGTGACCATAGAGCTTTAGCAGAGAGAAGGAACATGCTAGAGGTCTGTACTATCCACAACATAAATACTTTAAAAATAGAAACAATTATAGCTGCTGGTGGCAAAATGTGCTACATAACCGTTGTGTATACCCCCAGAACCATATATTCAAGGCTAAACAAAAGCTAGAAGAGTTTAAAGACCAGATGAACTGGGACCAGCAGACTATGGATGCCTTTTTAGAAGAGTCAGCACGCAAAGATGAGGACACAATGGCCATCATCAAGTACGCCCAGCAAGATGAGCAGAGGATCAAGGTAGAGAGAAATAAGACTCTACATCTATTCTGATTTAAGCAGCAGTTACATCCAAACTAAACTACAACTCTGACTCATCCTGAGCTAACAGCTTTATAATCTCTCCTGATGCAGTCACTCACTCTGGCTATAGAGAAGAAGACACTGGAGGCCAATGGAAAGCGCAAAGCACTTGACAAAGAATTGACTGAGACTATATCCGCACAGGTACTGTAAGAAAACACTACATTCTCACTGTTTGTATGGAAGATGTTTACCTCGTCTATACATCAGTCAAAATGCCAGTGGTACCTGGCAGATGTTTGTTTAGGAAGAACGCATTTTGGCTTGACAGCAAAACATTTTGCTTTTTATGTCCCTAATTATGTAAGATGACATTTAATTGCTTAAGAATAAATTAGGATATACATCATGTTGTCCTTGAATATCACTTCCATGGGAAATTGTTTGAAATCTTTAAGCCACAGACTGTCACAGTGTATACGACAATACATTTTTCTTCTGTTTTCCTAACAGATTGCTTTGGATAAAACTACAGAAAACTTGCAAAAGGCCCACCTGGAGACACAGCAGCTCATCCACCAGTGGGAAAATACAATCAAGCAGATGAAGCAACGAGACGCTGAGATGCAGCAGTGTGCACTGGTAAAAGACATGCTGACTCAAACTAAAGCATATTAACGCCTTAAAAATCAAAGCCAACAGAATGTGCACGCACGCCAAACAGGTAGACTTGAGTAACAAGTCTTTGTGTTCCTGTCTTGTTCCTTCATCCAACCAGCAACTTGCCCAGGCCAACCAGAACATCAGGGAAAGGAATGCCACAATTATAGAGAGGAAGCACTTGCTGGATACTCAGAGGAACAACAACAAGGAAACTGAGAGGAAGATAACCATAGCCAACCAACGGGCTGTAAAGCTGCGGCAGGATTTGAAGGAGCAGGAGAATAACTGCAGCAGGCTGCAGGATGAGGTCAGCTTCCGCTCAACATGAAAAGCTTTTCAACTACAGTTGACTAAATGTTTGTCACTTGAGAATCCTGTGAATGTGTCTTGCAGCTGGATAGTTGCAAAGGTGCACGGGACAGAGCAACCTCTGATGTGGAGTCTGTGACGTCCCACATATCCAGAATGAAGAAAGACATACAGCAAAACAATGACAGGTCCGTGGAATTTTAGAATGTGTGTCTGTTGCCATATTGCCACTCTGGCTTTAGTAGGCAAGCTCTGTCTGCATATGTGTGTGCTGCAGACTCAAGGACACCAGGGCCTACAATGTTACACTGGAAGACAAGCTGAAAGTTGTGACTCAGACCGCCCTTAGTGAGGAGGAGAGAGCTGCACAGATGGACCAGTTCCTCAAGGACGAGGAACTGGCGATCAAGGTAAGCAGTGTAACAATCCTGAACCATAAACTGTTTATTTGCTGTAGTGGCAGTTGGAAGAGAACTGTTGTTGAACATGTTACAACTCTTTTTTTTTCTCATCTCAGAGCCGTTTTGCATATCAGCACACTCTTTGATTATTATTTATGCTAGTAACTACTGCAGTAACTACTGCTGTTGCATGCGCTGGGCAACGTGGCATGGGGGCAGTTATCTCAAACAGCGAACAGTTCTCCCGCTCACCTGTTGTATTTTTTATCATTGAATATACTCTTTGAATTGTACCTTATATTACCATATAAGGTCATCATGTATTGGAAAGATATACAAACTTTAAGGTTCACATTAGAGTTGTGGTGCAATTACAAAGATGAAATAGATTGAAAATGACCAGTTTTTGAACCCAAAGCAACATTGCTCATTGGTTTCCAGGGCATAATTTCCACTGTGCATTGGAAGAGGGGACAGATTTCAAATCTTGCTTTTGCAACCCTCCACTTTTACAGTTTCAGTTTGATTTACTTGCTAAGATTAATCTGAACAATGTCTGTTTACAGTCTTTTCACCATAATCCAGACGAGAGGGGTCTGATTTACTAAAATTGTTAATACATTAATCTCGGATGCCTTCATCACTTATCCTCGGCTCACCCCAATAAGCTTCATCAAAGCAGCGTGTGCTTTGGGAATTCTTTTTGCCTTTGGGTGTTGCCTCTCATGCGACATACAGTGCTCCATGGCATGTTAGAGAGTTGTTTTGTTTAAAGACCAAATAAAAAAAAAGATGTTGTGTTATAGGAATCACTGTTACATTTGAGAAGGCATCTTATATTGTGCCCAGAAATATGTAATACTGTGTAACCCTGTGCTTTGCTATAGGAGTTGGATGTCCAGCTGTGTGACTACAGGGAGGAGCTTTTTTGTCGTAAAGAGAAGTTGCAGGCCCTCAAGACAAAGGAGAAGGATTCTATCGCCCATGTTTCGAGGAGTAAATCCACCATCACCAGGTTGGACAGCCAGCTCAGAAAAGTGGAGAAGGAACTTATGAGACAGCAGATGACCACGAGTGAACAGGCACGCTTACAATAACACTACCCAGCATTCCCTAGTCCGGTGTTAGGCCATGCAATACACAAATAAATATTTTCCTTTCACTTTCCTGCATCATCCAGGACTCCCAGATCATCTGCCTGGGTAGAAAACTGGCACAGCTGCAAGGTGACATTCACTCAGAAGAACAGGAGATGCTAGACAGGAAGATCACTGAGCTGACTAAAGCTTTAGAAGAGAAGAAGAAGATAGCAAATATGCTTACCAGCACCCTCAAAGAGTCTGAGGTCAGTCTGAATATTTTTTCACCATACTATTCTTTTTTTTTCACACACTGAGCCAGCGAAACAATTCCATCTCACACGCATCTTTGCCTCTGACAGGATGATATTCGCTATTTGAGGAAAGAGATGGAGAAGTCAGAAGCGCAAAAGAGAGATCTGGCCAACAAGGTAGAGGAGCTCATGCTACTCCGCAGCACCAATGAAAAGGAGCTGAAGAGACTCAAGCTGAGGAAACAGGTAACTAACTGATGTCATAGTTATTAGTCACAGATGTGCAGTTCCCAGTAGGTGTTCAAACCATGTTTAGGAGATTAGACATAAGACATAATGATTATTTTTTGTTAAGTTTGTTAAGGTCATATCTCATATTGGAAGGTCATTCTCCACATTTCTGAAATAATTATTTGATTGACAGAAAATGAGTTGAGGGCTAGTTTGATTAGCAAAATTACAGTATGTCATTAATCAAATAAGATGAATGGTTACAGCGCCTAATCTGTGAACATCTGTTATTTATCTCTGATTAATATCACTGTAAATTGAATAGCTTTCTGAAATGTTTGATGGAGATACACTACATAGGGCTGTAAGTAACAATTTCTTTCATTATGAATTATTCTTTTATCTAAGTGTTTAGCCTGTAGAATGTCAGAATTTAATGAAAACTGTGCCGTCACAGTTTCCTGGAGCCCAAGGTGACCTAACCAGCAGTCAATTCATAACCAGACTCCAGGAAGTTACTTCTTCCAGAAATAGCCAAGCCTCTCCATAAAACGCAGAATTACACTTCGGTTATTGTTTTGAGCTAATATTAAGCTAATGACTATGCTAAGCTAACAGGCTGCTGGCTTCAGCTACATATTTACTGTACAGACATGAGAGTGGTATCAAACTTCTCATCTATCTCTTGACAAGAATACACATTTATTCCAAGATGGTGAATTATTCCTTTAATCAATTAATTGATTATCAAAGTTAGTCACTTAATTTTCATTTGACTGATATGGACTATTCATTTTAGCACAAGAGATAAATTAATGATTTATTTTACATTTTATAGACAAAATGAGTAACGAAAAATCATTATTATTATTATTTTTTAGAATAATCACTTACAGCTCTAATGCTCACTATTAGGAAGTTAATGCAAGCTCTCCAGCAATCAAGCACAGCTGCATTTGGAGACACCACTGGATTTGTTTTTTGCCACCACATGCCATACCTTCCACACATACATTTACATACAATAGCTAAGACGTAATCAGTCAGAAAATCTTTAGAAGGCTTTTGCACCAGAAAATAGCAGACATTATGTGATCTGGAAATGAGCACCATCTGCATGCAGAACAAAACCACTGTGTTGCTGACCTCACATGTTCTTCCTCATAAGGACAACATGGTGGACCACAACATCATGAAGATAGAGGTCAAACGTATGAGGGATCTGCTGTACAACAAGGCAGACACTGTGCTGTCCTTGGAGAAGAGGAAACTGGAGCTACAGAAAGCCATAAATGAGAGGGAGGATGAGATCAAGGTGTACAGAGAAATGCTCAGCCAGCAGCTCAAGATCAGTGAGCAGGAGAGACAGAGACTCAGGTAAAAACTGATCACCTGTGACTGCAAATCTTACTTTCCTGTGGTCTTGTGCTCATCTAGTTGACTATTATATATAAACTATAAACTTTGCTCTCAGCTATGTTCAAACAGCAGGGTGTATACTGAACTACATTAGCATTTTTACAAAAAAAAAATCACTTAAGATAGCAATTGATTCTGTTTCAGTGTTGAACTGAATGAGAAACTCTCCAAGATCGACATGATGAAGAAACGCTTTGAGGTGGTGACGCTTTCAATAGCAGCTCCTGAGGGGGAAAAAGAAAAATCACAGGCTTACTACATCACGAAGGTAAGAGGTCTTTAAAAACGCCATCATGTTACATACATAGTTTGTTGAAGCTGAACAAGGTGAGATTTGTTCCTGCAGTGCACACCAGCACTTTGAATCACTGCTGTGTAATTTTCATCAGGCTGCACAAGAGAAAGAGGAGCTCAAGCGGAAGGGAGATGGTCTGGATGCTAAAATCCGCAAGATGGAGTTGGAAAATAGAGCTCTGGACAACACCATTCAGTTGTTCAACAACAGTAACTCAGCATTTCGCAAATCCCTCAACAAAACAAATGAAACCAGTACGTATGACCAGGTAGAATGAATGTAACTAAACCAGCGACACACTTATCGGGGATCATCTGCATCTGTTATATGATTTATGTATGTTTATGCATATGTTTATGTATTATGTATGTCTCTTTGTTGGTTAAAATCAGTCAGTGATCACAAGTAATTTAGACTGTTTTGGTTTTAGGTCCAGAGTACCAGGAAAAGCTGAAGCTAGAAGAGCAGTTGAAGGCAGCTGAAGAGACGCTTAAGTATAAGAAAAGACAAATCCAAGAGCTCCAACAGGACTTACAGGTTATTTCTTTTTATAGCCAGTGTTGAGCAGAACATTTAGAAATGGAAAAGGCAATTAATCCCTGAATACTAAAATACCTCATCTTAATCAGTAACATATCCTGTTACTGTACTCACAGAAGTAACTTAGATTTACAATACATCCTGTAAAAGTCATTTTAAATATGCTAAACTCTGTCAAACATTTGTTCACATTTGTTGCCCATTCCTCATTTATCCCTAGTATGATAGTCAATCACATCATAATAGTTGATAGTATTAAAAAAAATAATCATAGTTTCTCTGGGACCAAGAATTCTGACTGACTACTAAAAATGTGCAAACAATCCCTCTCCTGCATTGGGTCACACCAGCTATTCAAAATTGTTTTTATAAAGTTCTTCTGAAATTCTTGCTAATGGATAGCTTGTTTTGAACTAGTGATTTACTAAAACTTAAGAAATGTCTTAGCTAGTAAAGACGTTAATCATGTGCAAATTAGTTGCTAGGAATATCTGTAGTGCTGACTAATCAGATGCAATCAACTATGTAAACAGGAAGTCACTGCAGTGTCACAAGCTGTAACATAACTTCCAAAATAACAATTTCATCGGGTCAAACAATATTTTAAGCTTAACTGCTAATTACATTTTTTATTGAAATGTATTAACAAATATATTAACAAACAGCTGGTGCAAACTATACTTATCTGAGAGAAATCTGATTAAAACATAAAAAATAGTATCAAAAGTAGAATCAGTCTTAACAGCTCACATGATGTATTCTTGAACATTTAATATGATTTCAGTATGATTTGCAGTTGATAGCATGACTTCCTTCGTTTCTTAAGAGCTACAGTAATACTGTACCATCTAAAATGTCCTGCTTTCTTTCAATGTACTCTTCATTTATTTTTATTTTTATTTTACGTTGTCATCCTTGTGAAAGCATTCTCTCTTAATTTCTTTGTCCGCTTGTCCTCCATTCTCTCTCTATGTCTCTCGTTTTCAGTATCACACAGTTAGCTTTGTGTATTCTTTAATTGTGTCCCTGCCAGAGAAATTGCTTTTGTGTGCTTATGTGTGTGTGTGTGTGTGTTTGTGTACCGCCCTCCATTTCCAGGACATGAACAATACCTTTGAGAGTCTGCTGCAAGACGAGCAGGTGGAGACAGATAAGATAGAGCAAAAACAGTCATTCATCAATAAACTGAACAAAGAAATTGCTTCCCAGCATGAGAAAATTGACAGAGCCACAAAGCAGGTTTGATGTCAACCTGTTCCAGTTTTTCTAGTCACTTTTAACATCTTTCACAATTACAATATGTGTATTTATGGTGTAACCTGCTTGGATATCAACCTGATTTGTTTTGTCTTTTTTGACACAACCCAGTGTACACTACAGTAACAATATGCACTGATTGTGTGTGTATATACAGTGCACGTATACTGGAATACAAACATTTATTTGCAGTTACCACAATCATATTTTAATTTTGCTATTGTCCTGCCGTTTGCAAGTGCTCTAAGCTGACGAAAGAGATCCGCTCAGCAAAAAACACCAAGGCTGAGACTTTTGAGGAGAAGGACATTAAGCTGAGGGAGTTGAAAGAATTCAACAGGAGTATCGACAAGATGCTGAACGAAGCTGTGGAGGACAAACCTGACCTCAGAACAGTGTTGGAGAAATACTTCCTGCAGGTATGCAACAATAAACACTGCATTGTTTTATATTCAGATGATTCATTTAAGCATGAAGATATGACAGGCTGTGCTTTACTGTCATTTTGGAGTCATTTAGGGGGATTTGCAATAGCAAAAACAGGTTTCCTTAACTGTCTTTTTTTTTCTGCTGTTTTTTTCAGGCCAATCTGACTTTTCCATCTCCTTCTTCCACTCCTACGAGCCATCGGAGCTCCAAGACAAACTCTGCCTGCAGCTCCGCCTCCCTCAGGTCAGACTTCTTGCTAAAAACTCTTCCCCAGAGAAGGTGAGAGGTTACAGAAATAATGAGCGCTTACTGTCGGATGGCCATTGGTTTAAACTTTTGAACTGTTACTGCTCTCGTGCCAATGGATTATAACCATTTGGCTGAGAATTTCTCAGTGAGAAAGACCGTGGTTGCCTGACCTGTCTTTAACTGTATAAATAAAACGTTAAAATATTTAAAGATACCATTCGAGATTCTTTGCACTTTTTTAACAAAAAATATTGAGAAATTTTGTATGCTGCTCTCCCTCACTATCTTTATGGTGTTGTTCTCTCTCTGCACTGTAGATCTCCTGCGTCGTCAGCAGGCAGCAGCCCCAGGGCCTCTGCTCTTCACTCCCCCGTACTGAAGACTGTGGAACTGGGCTTGGATCTGACTGTGACCTCCTCTCCTCTCACCACCTCCAGACGTTCCAGCTCTGCGAGCACCAGCAGCAGCAGCAACAGAAAGCTAAAGAGCCCGTAGTGTGCTGCTCCTCTGTCTGATGGCCGATGTATCATCATTCTTTATTTTCTCATAAATTATTCATTATAGTTGCACAAAATAACGTTTTATTATCTGATGGACACAATTCTGAAGAGGTTCAGGATAACTTGTGTGGGTCATTCTGTTTTGTGATGGATTAAAAAGTCTGTTACTGTTAATTTTAGTATTATGTGTAAGTGTGTTATTTGTAGACTTTGTTGATTTCTTTGTAGTTATTTTATTTATTTATTCAACTGTAATGTAGCCTGAGGAAGACAGTCACATCCTCCAAAAAAAGATTGGAGGTGCCCACCATGTGTAGACAGACTTAATTTGAAAAAAGAAACACGACCCTTGTTTTTTATTTCCTGTTCTTGTTTTTATGGGGTTTGTGTCTCAAAAATGTAACTGACTCAAATACATCTCAATAAAAAGACAGAAAAATCTTGCTGCCACAGTTTGTCTTTGGTTGTTTTAAGTTAAACTAAAACTTATAGCACACATGGGAACGGATAATTGTCCTTGGAAATTGCATGCTTGACCGACTAAGTTCCTTCTCATATTTCATTGAATGGTATGGCTTTTCGGTCATCCACTCAAATCCCTCCGGCCCAGATAATTTTCCAAGAGTCTATTGTTGTTGCTGCTGCACCTTTTGAATAAGGGTATCACTTCCTTGTACAGAACAAAAGTAGCCAGAGGCTCTGTGGAAGCAGGCGGAACACAACGATTTTGCTCTTTTGCTGGAATAAAGCTTCAACATGCTGCTGCTGATCCTGTTTGCTGGATGTTTGGCCTCATGCTCTTCACAGACAAGTGAGTTCACCAGCAGAAGTCACTAAAGGAGATCTTTTTTTTTGTATAGAGCTAAGATTTGGTGTAAGAAGTTTGAATGTCTAGATTTAAAGTGTCAGCTAATTAATTGCCGTGTTTCCACAGCTTCCTTTCCCCTATATGACAGGGAGATGTCCCCAATGACACCACCTCTCTTCACTGAATCAGAATCAATCGAGGCAACGTCGGTCCTGCTAACATCTAATTCAACAGACAATGGTAAGCATTTTAAGCATTTTAAGCTTATATATATAATTATAATAAAAGTCAAACTTTATATTAGTGACATATCTTTATATGTCCCACAGTTGTGGCAATCCTTCAGACAGTTGTTTGGTCCTATCAGGAGCTAAATGAAACGGCAGTTGCTCCAGTCCTGAACCAGGTGACTCACTAATGTTCATAACCTTACAGGGTATAATATCCAACCTTTTTTTAAAATGTATATGGTAAAACATTCATAAAACCATTTCAGTATTTGTGCTCTCTGATGTAATTAATGCAGTACGCAATCTGATAACACTGTAATTGTTGACTGTACAGTGAAAACAGGCAATGCTCCCACACAGGACCTGAATATGATGAGTTTAAAATGATTTCACTCAGGAGAGAGTGAACAAATAACACTTCTATTGCCATGTGCACAATATAAAGATGGCAAATGCCAGGGTCAAACCTTGGAGGAGGAGGGTCGCAACAGTTTTGTGAAACAGAGGCATTAAAATAATCTTCCTAACTGAACTTAATGCTGAGCTTCGTTTGTGTCTTTCAGCTCTATGGCATTATCCAGCATCTCCAACCTGATCTGAACTTCAGTCTAACAGTAAAGAGCCTCACCAGAGTCTGAGACCTCAACTCACAGCTTTCTGCGTGTTTGGTTACTAGACATGAAACACAAGACTTTATTACCTCTATGATAAAATGTGGATAAAGAGGATTCTCAGTGCAGTTTTTAATGTATGTATTTTTGAGATTTTAAGATTTTTCTCTTTGAAACATGCAGAATTGAGTGGAAGTACAGTACTACTGAGGACAAAATATGAGTCTTAGTTGGTGTTAAACTGACAAACTTTAATTGAGCAAAAGACCTGATTTGGTCTAAAATGATAAACTGCATTTACCTTGATTCATCAAAGGGAGGTAAAAATGAATGATTCTGCATGGTGTCAAGTTTGAAGTGTCAGAAGTTTTAGTTGTTTTTAAAACATTAGTGACACATTTCCTGCAATCATGAATATTAAAATAAACCTAAACTCCACCGTGACATACTGCAGGGAGCTGTTGGGTTTGTTACTAGATTTTCAATGAAAGCTGAGTGACATCGTAGTGAGAGCTGTGAGACGTGGCAATTGTACAAAATAATCCAAATGACAGAAAGGTTATGCAGTATTTTTCTGTTTCAAAATGCATAAATGTAAAAACAAGTTTACCAGTTTCTTCTGAAGTTTCACAGAATTATCTGTGCCCATATCTACTTTATGCATTACAAAATAAATGCTGTATTTCCAGCAATCATATATTTAATTACCTCTTCTTCTCAATCGTCCACTCTCACCAAACACACATGATTAGTGAGCTGTTTTAAATGCAATAAAAATGCATGGAAGAAATAAATCAGTAACCTCATTCTCAGACTGAAATGCTTCATTTCACTTTTATTGTTTGAATCGATGAATAATCTGCAGATGTGGGCGGATTCAGAGATGTTAAACTAGGTTAATAAATCTGTTGGAAGGCTTTGCTCCCCAAAAACAAATATTGTCTTTGTGTGTGTGTGTGTGTGTGTGTGTGTGTGTTTTGATTTAGTCAACTTTGTCTTTCTTTTAGTGCCAATAACTCAGGATGTAATTCTGTTCACATTCAGGGTCAGTCTCAATAAGCTCACAAGAAAACAACGCAACAATGTTCAAAATGTTTTGAAAACGATGAACTGATGTGTCTCAACATAGTGACATTACAACCTGTTTTAGTTACTTCCAGACCAGTACACCTAAACAAACATGAGATATCTCACGAATAGTTAGATAGTTTTGATTCAGTGACACCACAGTTGTTTAGCAGTCTAAAACAGAGACTGGAAAACTATCACAGCCTGTGAATACAAGACACTGTTCAAGAGGTTCAAAGCAAGATAATGTCCCACATGACAAGTTGGACAATGAAGACTGAAAAATTAAACCAGAGTCAAATCCTCCCTTGTCTGTGCTGAAACATCAGCAAAACTGTGTGATGAGAAAATATAACAAGCTGTGTGTTTGTGTGTGTTGCTTATGTTAGTAAGTTAAAAATGGTGTGTTCTTGCTGCAGTTCCACTTCCAGACAGTAGAGAGCAACCTAAAACTGAGTATATTTTTTGCACCATTTCCTTTTCTTTAGTTTTTAACATTACACCTCTCAGAAATATTGTCTTATGCTTGTTCACAGCATAAGCGTGGCTATCAACCAACAAACACCAACCTGTAAATCCAAACAATATTGAATTGGATTTATTATTAGAATTAACAATTGTTTGAACAAATGTCACTGTTTGAGAAAAAGAAAAAGCCCCTGATATTTTCATTTAAAATATAAAAGCTGCTATAATATATTTCATATTAAAAATGTATCAGATGATTATGTTTATAAGAAATGTGTCATTTGTTGAGAATTAAATCACAAATATTGGACAGAAACGCGACTCCAAACAATTGTTAATGTTGCTGCGTGTCTGCTGTGTAAATAAGCAACACCTTCATCATACAGTATTAATTTAAAAGGTGATAAGAGGTCAATCGTGTCTTCAATGCTTGTTCCTGCTGCCCCTAATTAGCACAACAAATGATTAAATCAGTGTTACTGATTGGATATACGCAGGTGTTGGGAGGCAGAACAGGCAAAAACTCTAACTAAGGAGAGACTTCTTTCAAAACACTGATTTTAATCATCCAACCACAAATCATCTTAATTAAGTATGATTCAAGTTTCCCCTTCTACATTACTGTGCACCAAAAAAAGATGTTCTTCCATGGTTCTTCCACAGAGTCTTTTTGAAAACTGTTCACAATGTGTTCTGTGGGTTGTCCAGGGTAACAGGGGCCCAATGTTGCTGTGGATGCTGGTGATATGGTGTTTCACTCGGAAAGCAATGGCTGCAGAAGATATTAAATCAATCTAAAAACTTCTGAAATGCTTTGAAAAGGATTCATCTGTATTTAAAATGGTTACACAGCCCATTAAGGCCGAAAACACTTCAGTTTCCTCCACTCTCTTTCTCTGACCCATGCTGCGTGTCCGTGTTAATCGATATCCTCTTTTCCAGTTTTTCCACATGACCTGTGATGTGCTGCCCTTTTAAGGCCTCGGGGGAGAGATCGAGCCGACATTCACAGGACATCCACACACTTGACCACATAGCCTACTGAGAACACTAGACCTGATCTACCCGGTGTTTGGTATGGACCTGAGGATCCTGTTTGCAGCGTCAGCTCTCCTCCTGGGGGCCACACTCACCATCTCACTGGCAGACCGCACCGCACAGTGCAAAGTCAAATGGTAATGTTGTAAAGTTTTCTTTTGAGTATTTATGCAAAGTCACCAATTATATAAAGAGAGAGAATTTAGAGATTTAATTAGCTTGTGTTGAAGAAAACTGTATATGAGTGTACTGTGGGTGCTTTTAAGGAATCTTTCATATTTTTGCAAAAATGTAAAACTGCTTCATTTAATTATTAACGTCCATGCTGTACCATGTGACCAGCTAGACAGAGATAAGGCTATATGATGGTGCTGTCACAGTATAAAGGGGTCAAATACATGTTGGACAAGGTGCAGCCTAATTTCCCACGCATTTTATCTTGGACACGGTGGAGACAGGACTCACATTAGTCACATCTGTGCAGAGAAATGATTACCAGATTCAAGTTCATCTTTTTATTAATCCCTTTTTTTCTGTTGTTGGTGAAATAATTCATGAGCCTTTAACTAAATGCGACGAGAACAAATCTAACATTCACTGATGTGCTCTGCAGGTTGTTTGGCATCTCGTGCCAAGATGTGTATGGGAAGCTGGTGAGCCAGATCAAGGCCTGGCAGATCCGGCAAAGCTGTTTATATGCAGGAGAGCGGTGCTCATATGAGGTCAGAAACATCTAAGTCAACTAATACATTGTGGAATTATAATGAAGAATTTTTAAACATTTAAAACATCTCAAATAAACCATAATGAAACATTTTCGATAGAGAATGCCTGTAATGCCACTTGCCTGCGAACATGTCTGGATAGAACATGGTGTGACATATAAATGTAATCAGATGTACCTTAATCCTTTAATATCTTGCGAACATGCAGAACAGATATAGGAACATACTGTGCCATTTCTGGGTAACACTTAACTTTGCATTTATATGCTGTACATGAACATTTAATAAATGGGTTATAATGTAGTTGTAAGCAGATATAATTGTTTATTAATGTATTTGTCAACCATTATAACACTTCCTGGCAGTCTAAGTGGAGGCTGTATAAACAGATATTGAATGAAAAATGTATTTAAAAACACAGTTATAATGTCTTACCATTTATACCTTGCACTTGAATCACAGCCACACAGATTCTTAAAACAGTTAACAGAAACAAAATAATTTCACAAGATACTAAACAGTACGTGCAAACTGAAACATGTCACTGCGATATGATCAGTGGTACCCGATGCACAATGTAGAAATACATACTAACAAACTGAGCTTGAAATGTGCAGTAAGAATGTTCCTGTCAGAATTGACTGAATGTGAAATGTGCTGCAGCTTGTGTCGACAGCCCCGTACCTGATCACAGCCACCCACACTTCTCCAGCAACCAAAAGAGTGAACAACCTACAGTTTCTTCTGGAGCAGTCCACCGTTTGCAAAGTGACTGTAAGTGCGTGTTTTTTTCTGAATGAGTAATAACACTCATATGTCATATGGCTTTGATGAAAAAATCAAGCAGATTGAAAATGTGCATGTGATGTTACAGTGGGGAGTTACTTTTTTCAGAAGTTAAAGAGATAATCGGAGTTCAGAATTAATCAGCATTAGTCACTGACATTCCTCTTTGACATGTGGTTTCCCTTCTTTCATGCTTCATGACAATTCTGCCTTCTTGTTTCTGACATGCAGGGCGAGGCAGTGTCTGAGTTTTCCAAAGATCCAGCTGATAACAACACAAACTACTGTAGCCTTCAGAACCTGATGGACGGTAAATATTTCAAATGTTTTGCTTAGATAAGAACCACTTCAAGTGGGTTTTGTTCTATCTTCTAGAAATAGGAAATAAAGGGTTATTATGGACCTTTTTTCTCTCTCTTGTTTTACATATTTTGGGGTCTAAATGACTTATAGGAATAAACAGTAGTGGACTCTGTCTGAGTGACATGGGCGAAAATAGTGGGGCAGCACCTCCCCCCCTGGTTAAACAGCTAAGTTGTCAGAGCAGAATCCAGACCCACTACAGGTGTTTATTTGTCCAAAAGCTGCAGCTCTGCTCCCCGTCTACTTCCCCGTTCTTTAGCAGCTCCCCATGGGCCAGTGGATTGTCATTACACCGCTGGCCTGGTCCTCTCCAAACAACGCTCCAAAGTCAGCAGGTGAAGTCTAAACATTTTCATCACTGATAAGCTTTCAACATCATGTCAAGCGAATTTCAAGTTGAATAATTTGAACTCCCGGGAACTGGGTGACAAACGCTGGATTCGCTTTCAGTGTGAACATGGCATAAGTCACTGACTTTATGCATGTAGACCGGCTAACCCTACAGCTGTGCACATCGGCCATGCTAACAGGTAGGGTTATGCCACGTTCCAGACTGCTCGGAACTGGGAAATTTCCAAGTTTCATACAGACGCTGAAGGGTACCTTTAGCATAAAATGGGCCCTAGACATATACACAGTATGCCCCGGCACTCTAGAGGGCACTGCATCATGTTCTCTTGCACACCGGACACATAGAAGGCACAATATTTTGTTTTATTTACGAAATGTGCATTCAAGAGGGCACTTATGCAGCATTTTCTTTCTAACATTGGGGAACTTTGGTCAGTGTTTAAATCCATAAGGAGCCATGATAATAAGTTGTCTGTGTGCTTTTCTCTGTTCAGGAAGTGACCTGATCAATGCTGAAGGATACAAACAGTTCAGCAACAAGTGGATCTGTTCTGGGTTCGATACTGCCAACTGCACCTTATCTTAAGTTGCTCCAAATGTCACTTCATGTGTTAAATGATTGTAAGACTTCAGAGAAAATTGGTTATTAACAGTGTATTTTCCTGTTTTATTCCGTGTGCGTCATTAAGATTTGTGTTAAAAATGCTTTGTAAGTGCATTTTAAAATGGTTTGATTCAACTGTATTTTCTCTGAAATTCAGTTGTTTGTGTTATATAAACATGATGAAATGAATGAAGTTCCAGGATTTTTTAACAGCTGATGCACAGAGAATTCCCCTGAACAGCATTTAAATATTATATTAATGTCATGTTTTTACCATAAATAAATGAAATAAAAACTGAAAATACATCCTCTTGTAAGACTTGCTCAGCCAACAATCTGAAGCTTCTCATGATGAAGTGAAAACAGTAAGATGTTAGAAACAAAGCACAACAAAATGATAAGATGAGAGTAAAGTATGTGGTTGAGTTTACTCCACTTAAGTGTGTGATATGAGGTCTACCAGTCAAATTTTACAGTGAGGTTTCATCATAACAGCTCATTTTCAATTTGTATTCAAGTGTGTTTGACTAAGAATACATGTGTATTTGTTGCAAAGCTGTAAAAAAAAAATAGAAATTTCAGTTACTTTTATGAAATGGTACTTTGAACAGAGATGCAATGGCAAAGAAGAGATTTAAATAATAGGATGCATGAAAAACATTTGCAGTTAAACATAAAATGATGTGATTAAACTGCGTTTAATTTAATTCATAGATATCATTTATTTTAATTCAACTGATTGAAAACAGATTCAAGTTAACTGGAAAAGTAGAGGTTTTACCTTTTATTTAAATATATCTGCCTGTTTTCCAAAAACAGTATGAGGCACAAAAATCACGTCTTATAAATGGTACCATCCATTCTGGTCAATTATCATTTGACAATTAAAATGTGCAGCAGTACTGGACCTGCAGTTCCAGTCCAACCTGCGCCACCTAGAGGCAAGAAAAGTAACAGCAACATGTTATGGTCCTGTCACTTTGGCTCAGGTTGGCATGTGTAGAACAGGTCTGACACAGATAAAACAGCTCCCCCTTGTGGAGAAGCTGCAGTCAGCTAAAGGTGAATGAGTGAGTTACAAGGTGCTCTGCTTCTAAAAACCTGTTCTGAAATAACAAGTTGAAAATAAGTAAAAAAATAAATATATACGGAACTTAACTTAAACTGCTCCATAGTGAAGCTTCTCAGGAACCAATCCTAGATAATTGGTTGAAATTGACAATGTCAATGTTTTTACATTTACAGTTTTTCCACAGATGAATATGTAATCAAACTATAAAACTATCCCTGGATAAATTAGAGCATTTGAAATTCTTTTGATAATTAGCGACTATGCCATGATTGAATTCCAGCCACATAATCATAATCTGATATATAAACAGTGTCAGACAAAATGTTACCAGCTTACATCTGCACACAAGTCTGAAAAATACTGATTGAGTTTGAGCTACATATTTTCCCCTTAGTTTCATTAAATCCTCATAGAAGATATTCCTTGATCTCTGTGAAAAAAAAAAAAGTTTAACAAAAAATCACATTTTCACAGTGCCTGCTCGTTTGTGTTGAATCATTTCAGATGTCAAGCCTTTTGTTTTTTTACTTCACCTGGCAGGAGCAATCCCCACAAATGTTGCTCTTTCCATGAAAGGCCTTGAGGTCAACACAGATGTAAACACAACACGGATAACACGGACTGAGGCCTCCGGCCGAAAGCTGGCTACTGAACGGCAGGCTTTGTCTGTTGCTCACTGCCTTTTACTGCCGGCTTGTGCTTCTGTCTCTGTGTCAAATTCAGTCAGGCAGCAGTAGAACAGCATCTGGATGGATCTGGTGGCAAAGGCTGGAGGAGAGAAGATGTGGGAGGGATGAGAAAAGAAAGAGTGAGTTGAGACATCATTTACACCTTACTCTGATAATCCAACATGATTAATGCTGTTTTTCGAAAGTTATCTAAAAACCCGTGGGACAGATATTTGACAAAGTGGGTGAAGGCTGTATGATTGTGTAATGATAAACATAGTAACCATACTCTTCATGTAGTGTCTTGCTTGTGTCACTTCCTCTTTACATGTTTGAACGTGGCTCAACAAATACAGTAATGTCCTGATAATCATACCCTTAAATGAAAACACATTCTACTGCCCTTAAATATAACATTTAAAACTTACTGTTTAACTTGCATATGAATTTGGGCCTCCTCTCCTCTGGCAGGTAAATGGCCACATAGTAGACTGGCACCCCAGACAGCGCAATGCCAATTCCTATTAGAGAATTGATGGTGTCTCCGTACAGAGGGACGATGACTAAGAACAGGCTACACAGACAGTAGATGAAGGGGAAGAACAAGGTCAACTGTGGAGAGAAAAGGACACAAATCTGGTTAGTACCTTATTTGTCTACATGCCATTACATGAACTATGGAAACGGTGTAACCTGTATGAATGCTTCACATCATGTTCATAATCAGAGAAGACAAAAAATCACAGACCCACTGTATGCAAATGTCTTAGTCATATTTGTTTGTTAATTTAACACAGAAAGGCCACTGAGGTTGTCCACAAAAGGCTGATGAGCTAAGTCAGCTGAAGGGGTTTCCTCCCTCGGGCCATCGGGATGGTGACCTCTTTATAGCCCCTGCTCTGTGTAGCACATTGTCCTCTGTGCATCCCATTCAGTGCCCTGCACACTTGCACTCAAGTGCAAGCAATATTTTATTGTATGATTTCCCTTACAACTGGGCCAACATACACTTAAACTATTAATCATTTTTATCCTTTAAATATGGGACTATGATGTTGTCTACATGAATGCTGCTTCTAGTACACTTCACCTTTTAGATTCTGTGTACCATAGTGTGCTGTGTTTTATAACTAACTCTGGTTCCCGTACTCACCATTGTACACTCTTTGATGTAGTAGACTGACTATTACTACGTCTATGCAGACAATTTAATTTGTATATTTTTGTGAACAAACCCATGGTGGGTAAACTTGCAGGCATATTTATGTAATCTCCTGAAGCAGATTTCAAGCAATTCTCCGTTCCACTAGTTGTCTCTCTTACCAGATGGGGGAAAAAAAAGACTTGGAATGATTTACAAAACTTACTACATCTAAATGATGAAGTCCCATTAACTGAATTTAAAGCTTAAAACTCCATGTAACTGCCTCATGTGAGCTGGATTTAGTTCCTTTCTATATGTGATTGTTGTTTGTTTCACTGTCAACTGTATTTTTTATTCCCATTTAAATTGTAACTGGTGTGCTACCTTGGCCAGGTCTCCCTTAGAAAAGAAAAGGTCAAATAAAATAAAAAAACATTTCTATCTCTTAGTTTAACCAAAGGTTTAACTAAGGACACCACACTGCATTTCATCTCACATGCTGCATGAGCATGTGACAAATAAGACCTGTGAATCTAAATGTAACTGTAGATACATTTGAATGTGTGCACATACACACTATGTACACTCACCTAAAGGATTATTAGGAACACCATAATAATACTGTGTTTGACCCCCTTTCGCCTTCAGAACTGCCTTAATTCTACGTGGCATTGATTCAACAAGGTGCTGAAAGCATTCTTTAGAAATGTTGGCCCATATTGATAGGATAGCATCTTGCAGTTGATGGAGATTTGTGGGATGCACATCCAGGGCACGAAGCTCCCGTTCCACCACATCCCAAAGATGCTCTATTGGGTTGAGATCTGGTGACTGTGGGGGCCATTTTAGTACAGTGAACTCATTGTCATGTTCAAGAAACCAATTTGAAATGATTCGAGCTTTGTGACATGGTGCGTTATCCTGCTGGAAGTAGCCATCAGAGGATGGGTACATGGTGACCATAAAGGGATGGACATGGTCAGAAACAATGCTCAGGTAGGCCGTGGCATTTAAACGATGCCCAATTGGCACTAAGGGGCCTAAAGTGTGCCAAGAAAACATCCCGACACCATTACACCACCACCACCAGCCTGCACAGTGGTAACAAGGCATGATGGATCCATGTTCTCATTCTGTTTACGCCAAATTCTGACTCTACCATCTGAATGTCTCAACAGAAATCAAGACTCATCAGACCAGGCAACATTTTTCCAGTCTTCAACTGTCCAATTTTGGTGAGCTCTTGCAAATTGTAGCCTCTTTTTCCTATTTGTAGTGGAGATGAGTGGTACCCAGTGGGGTCTTCTGCTGTTGTAGCCCATCCGCCTCAAGGTTGTGCATGTTGTGGCTTCACAAATGCTTTGCTGCATACCTCGGTTGTAGTTGCTCTTCTATCAGCTTGAATCAGTCGGCCCATTCTCCTCTGACCTCTAGCATCAACAAGGCATTTTCGCCCACAGGACTGCCGCATACTGGATGTTTTTCCCTTTTCACACCATTCTTTGTAAACCCTAGAAATGGTTGAATTGTGAAAATACTTAGACCGGCCCGTCTGGCACCAACAACCATGCCACGCTCAAAATTGTTTAAATCACCTTTCTTTCCCATTCTGACATTCAGTTTGGAGTTCAGGAGATTGTCTTGACCAGGACCACACCCCTAAATGCATTGAAGCAACTGCCATGTGATTGGTTGATTAAATAATTGCATTAATGAGATATTGAACAGGTGTTCCTACTAATCCTTTAGGTGAGTGTTCTTTACAATATACGCAGAATGACATGTGAAGCGTGAGACAAGCTGCACCTTCAACGGCCTGTATCGGTCCGGCTGAGTGAGGCGCAGGTAGATGAGGCCGGCTACAGACAGACCCACATAGAACCAGTAACTGAAGCTGAAATAGTTGATGAGCTGGAACACGTCCTCCACACACAGGAAGATCAGGCCCATTAACCCCTGCAGTCACACAGCACAATGACAAGTCACCTATTATTCTATCAGGACATGAATTCATATATTTATGCCTTTTTGTTGTGTGGGAAACAGATGATAGTTTGTTTTGATAAGATAAAATATTTGGTCCTCACATTGAACAGCAGTGCAGGTATGGGTGTGTAGCGCTCCATGTGAATCATACTCAGGCTGTTGGGTAGGTGGCCCTCTCTGGCCCCAACGAAAAACAACCTGCACGAACGACAAAGATGGAAAGTTTTTGCAAAATACTCATCATGATGACGACGACGACGATGACGACAACGACAACGACAACGACAACGACAACGACAACGACGACGACGACGACGACGACAACAACGACGACAACAACAACAACAACAACAACAACACAAACAAAAACAACAACAACAACAACAACAACAACGACAACGACAACTGTATTTGTATAGAACCTTTCAATAAAGGTAACAAAATGCTTTGATGATACGAGCCTGAAGTCAGGGCCGGTTCAGTATTTCCTCATTACCGTGAGGCAGCAATGATAGAAGCATTTAGTCCTCCATAGCAGGACATGGCCACTGAAACAGGGATGATCCACTTGAGCGGCCCCAGGACTGCATTCCCAAATGTCTGTGGGGTCAGATTGACATGGTTTACTACTAACAGCACACTCTGGGTCTACGTCTAATCAGATAGGTTTTCAGGAGAGCCTATCAATGGCGCAGACCATTATATTATCCACATTTCACTGACATCACACAAGGAACTTCCACTTTAGTTTCTGAAGTCAGACAGCAATGTCTTGGGTCAAACATTTCTTAGAGAGCAGGGCTATATTTAGCATCAGAGGGAATTATCTCTGTCAAGTGGCTGTTGCTGTCTTACCACAGCTACGGCGTCACTGGCCAGCAGAGATGGTATGTCCAGAACTACATAGTACGCCACGTTTGTCAGCAGGTAGATGATGGTCACTATGGGCATGGAAATGGAAATGGCCAAGGGCAGATTCCTTCAAAAACAACAGAGAGGTTACTGACTCACTTAAACCTGGCAGGAAACAGATTACAGAGGGTTTGTGTCATGACAAATTAACTTACAGTTTAATTCCAACCTACAAATGATTACACATGATTACAATGTGATCCCAACTCAAGTGATTTTACTTCTGTCAAATTCACCTAAACAAAACAACAACAGAAAGGAAGAATTATATCTGCCCGTGTTTCAACATGTCTTGTAAAAGACTGCAATAACCTGTAATAACTGATATTCTGACCACTTGGCTGCAGCCGAAACATAAAACTGACATATTTTCACCATATTTTAGCTCTGGTTTTGGTCTTCACTAACTTCTGAGGTAAATGTATGTCTCTTTAGCTGCTAAATGCTCCACTGTGTTCAGCAGCTAGTCACAGGTAGTGTACAGTTGTTGTTTAACGTAAAACTGCTTCTTCTGTAAACAAGGTTTATGAGAGCGGTGAAAGTGAGACTAAAACATTAAAGCTGAGTGCATGGAAACCAAAACAATGAGCTGATCCTCCATAGAGCTGAGGGGAACTGTAGAATCATATAATTCTCTGTGGTTTCATCATTACAAGCAATGCATTTTCACACTTAGCCTACATAGTCATTTAACTGTTTGGGAAAAATAGATAATACAGAGTAAGATCAAAACCAATTGTCATTTAATGACAAGGGTGATCTAAAGGTTAGAGAGGTGAGCTTGTGACTGGGAGGTCGTCGGTCCAGTTCTCGGACCGGCAGGATAAATCTGGGTGGGGAAGGTGAAAACCAGCCCCTGCCCCTTAACACCAACCGCTCCAGTGGGGCTGATCAGAGGCCAGCAAATCACACAGTGGTTGTACTGGGTAGCTATCAGGTGCAAATGTGTAACTGTGCAAACATGATCAGGTCGTTCCTGCAAAAGTGACACTTCCTCTTTGTGAAACTTCCCTGAATAATTTACGGGGGGAAAAAGAGCTCTCGTTTGTCACTGTGAAGATTCTTCACTAGCGAGCCAGAAGCAGGAAGTGAAATCAAGCCAAAAAGGATCAAACGTGTCCACGTAGACTCAAGTGTACATTTGCATGTCTCTGAGTGAGTGTTTCTCTTTGTATGTCATTGTATGTGTGTTTTACCTCTCTGGATTCTGAATCTCCTCAGTGACAAAGTTGAGTGTATCCCAGCCAGAGTAGGAGAAGAGAGCTGAGTAGAGGGCCAAAGCTATGGCTCCGGGATCTGTGGAGGAACCCTCAAATGGACTTTCGAAGCTCTTTGTTTCTCCTATATAAAAAGTGAAAGTTTTACGCATGTGGTGTTTATTACTCATATTTGCAGTGATGCATTCAGAACTTTTATGTAATCTTACCATTAAATAATTTCAGGGTTCCTGCAATGATGATGAGGAAGAGCGACATGAGTTTGACGTAAGTGAAAATGTCCTGGATCAGAGTGGCCCATTTCACATAGGCACAGTTAATGAAGATGAGCATACCTGGACAAACCAGAGGAGTGAGGTAATGATACAATTATTACAGCTTCTAGTGCAGCTTCTGCTTTCTTGTCAGGACATATTTGTGCAGACGAAAAGAAATCATTCAAGGAAACAAGGGTTAAACCACCTTTGTCACTTTGTGAAATGCATTTTGTGACAATTTCAATTTCAAAAGCTATATAGCTAATGGAAGCCTGCTATCTCTCAGCCCCATGCCGAAGATCATTGACCGTCGCCACTCTAGAATATGTGCCACATATAGTATGAGAGAACAGAAACTCACTTCTTGGTAAGGCAGCTCATGACTCATAGCATGGCTCTGTAACCTAAATACCACTTCTGCTAACTACGTTCTTCATAGCACAAAGCTAGGCTGTAAACCATGGTGGTATTTTTACAATACTGGCGGTCTAACTATAGCTGGTGCCAGTCCCACATAGGGTTACTAAGTTATAATACCACTCTACCACTTGTTTTTGCCTCTGTCATCCTTAATAGGTAGTTTTAAATCTTTTTTTATCTGTTTAAACAGAATACTTACATTGACAAATATATTGTGCTTCCTGTGACTGCTTCACAATAATAGTTTAATGCTTTTAATATGAAGATGTAGGTGATATAGGTTTGTTCGATCGTGCATCAGGAAAAAAAGGGGCACAGCAAGTGATATTTAATAATTAAATCAAAAGGTACACAGGCTTATGGGAAGGTGAGGCAGGCAAGGGTAAAAACCGGGAAAGAGATCCAAACTGGCAAACAAGTGCAGAAGGGAGCAGGCAAAAATCTAAATCCAAAAGTACAGCCAAGGTCAAAGAGAAACAAGAAAGTCCAAAAATACTGGGGCAACAAACAATAGCAAAATAGCAGGGCTGCACTGTACAAACACTAACTGGCACAGAGACAAGCAAACACACAGACTAATTACACCTGTGCAGGGAGGATAACTAGACACAGGTGAAACTAATCAGTGCAGGGCAGACCACACCACACAGGCGGCAAAACACACAAAGACACGGAGACACGGACTCTATCAACATAAAACAGGAAATAACTAAATGAAACCCAAAACACCGACCTTATGACAAATTGGGTTTGCTATGGCAATTCCTGAATACAGCTACAGAGAGTAAAGCTCTCAATTAAATTAAAAACAATAATTCTGGATAACTGGCAATTTGATGCCAATGCAGGAGTGGCGGACTCTACCACTAAAAAAGTAAATCAATTAAATGGCAAAAATGGGGTTTGATCTAATGACAATCTTAGGGATGATAACTTGGATGGACAAGTGGATGGGATGGAATAGTCAGTAATGAAAGGACTGAAACTGCAAATGTATTTAATAAATTCTTTATCCAATCAGCTGAGGAATTGGCTGCAAATTTCTAACCAGGACAGTTTCAACACACAAGACCAGGAAACATTTTTTTGTATAAAAGAGGCAGACCAAAGTGAGACAGCTATTGTCATTATGCAGTTAGAGTAATCTAAGGCCAAGGATAACCATGGTCAGTTCTCTCCTCTTAATGCCAGTAACACATGTGGTCAACTTATTCATTAGCGCTACCGAATTACCTCAGCACTGGAAAACGGCTATTATAACTACAATTTCTAAGTCTGGAGCACCCGACCAGGTCTCAAATTATAAACTAATTTAAATTTGCACTCTTAAAAGTTAGCTTGAAAGTAATTATCTTCAACACCCAAAACTATTTGAGTTGAGATCACGGTACTCAGTTGACAAACTGTTATCTCGTTGAAACAATAAAACAATAACTAGATGAAGGCAATGTAGTGGGAGCAGTATTTCTGGTCTTGTAAACGTAAACTGCTTCTGTTTAATGAGACAATTTACACCCCTTAAGGAAGCACGGCAGTTTATGCATACCATGATATTTTCTGATTTAATGTACTGTATTACTGTTTGGGATCAGGCCAACCAAACAACAATTACACCCATTAGGTTATCATGTAAACAGGCATCAAAAGTAATGGATCAGAAATCTGTAACATGCCTCATTCTATGGAAGCATAATAAATTGACTTTTCATTTATAAAACAATTTTTGAAGGGTGTGAACAATCTTGTGCCAGAATTAAACAGCCAACTGTCAGAGAAACAAAATGGGAGAATCAGAACTAGAGGCACAGTAAGTGGAAATTGTAAAGCAGCAAAACATTTGGTCAGTCATTGTTTTCAGTAAGAGGAATCTCGGACATTTGTGGAATGTGTTACCATCGGAAATCTAAACATTGACAGAACCTAAGGGTTTTAACACACATAAAAAGCAATGGCTGAAACTTCAACAAGTCTGTGAACACTGACTGTACAGGCTACAATACAATACAAAACATACACATACAAACATGCTGTTTGAGCACACTTTGGGTGTGCATGTGTGAGCATGCATGGACACACAAGCACACAGGTATGCATACACCTCCTACTTTGTGTTGTTGTATTGAAAAATATTGTTGAATGTTTCTGGTCTCTGTTTAATATTGGTCTGTATTCCTTTTTAGGCCCTTTCTTGTTGCATGTAATGGATGTATTTATTGTATGTTTTTTAATGGTTATGATATTTTCAACTCAATACTCTTTAATTTCTGTTTTAACTTTCAAAGTCCAAGCAGGGACAGGGGTTGCAAATTAGTCATGGTTAGAAACCTGTATGCATTGCATATTGTCTTATGTGTGTGTCCCTGTCAAATAAAGAAGTAAATTACATTTACTTAATTGCACATACTTACATGTTTCATGTTAGATGCACATTTATAGCTATCAGAACACACCCTGGAGTTTACAGATTACATTTCAAGAAACTACATTCTAAAAGCCTAAATCTCACTATCAATTTTTTTGGGATGATGAACTAGGGGAGATCGGGTATGGTTGTAACACCATTTGCTTCAGCAACTATAACTTACTGAATTTTGTAGCCGGAGTTCTCAAACTTTAATACAAAGTACCCACATTTGTTCACTACAAATGGCACCAATTCAATCCTCAACAAGAATATCACAGACCTCGTGAGTTAATGTCAAATGCAATTGTATTCCCTTGTTACAACCTACCCTAATATATATGCTTCAAAAACAGGTAGTGACATAAAAGAAGTTTCTCTCTCACTGTAACACACTATGTCTGATCACTCGTACATATGTACAGTATGTGAATGTAAATTTACTATCGAATAAACTTATATACTTAATTAATACTATTAAAATGAACATAATTAAAGAACATCTTTGTACATCCTTGGGTCTAACAAAAAAGAGGTGTCTGTCTGTGTGTGTATATTCTTAATCAGAGTCACAGTCAGTGCTCGAAGTGGGCCGGTAGTCACCGGTACATAGTACCGGCACTTCTATATTTTACTCTTTGATGTATTGGGACTTTTTCTTGCGCACTGGAATTTCTCACAAGCTGCCCGTACACTTCTTTGACCTCTCCACCGGTGGAGACGGAGTATGGAAATGATCGAGTGCTGATACTCACGCAAACATGTGAATAACATGTGAATGGGGAGTACTGGTCACAGTGCTGACAAATGAATGTTGGTAACCCTGGAGTGCAGGTTGGGTGGGCCAAGAGGGCACTCTTTAAAATATTCAAGTGTTACAACCCACCCCACCCCTGTCAGCCTATGTTTAGCTAGCTGTATTAGCCTAGTAGTTTGAAATTAGTAAAAAGGGAAAAATGCATCACATGTTGCCTAAGAAACTACATTTCAATCTAATATAAGTGATACAATTCTATTTGCAATGGTATAGATACTAAACTAAATATAGTTTTGGTCAAAAATTTACTTTCTTACCTCAAAATCAGTATTTTCTCTATATATTCTGAATATACCTCTTTCCAGACCTGATAACCACCATGCCTGATTGGGGAGGAAGTAGGTAAATACTGAAATGATCTCCTAACTCCTATCTTATCTCTAATTGGTGGAACTGGGGTTGTTACAAGTCTTCCCATGTTACAACCATACCCGGTCTCCCCTATATGTTGAACCTCATCTCACAAACACACACTCAGACACAGAAGTGTTGCTTACAGAGGCAGGCTGCAGCAATGAGCCGGACAGAATCGTACGGCGGCTGGCAGGTGGGGTAGAAAGCCTCCACCAGGTAGTTAGCGAAGGTCAGTGAAATAACAGCCTGACTGGCCGGCTCAATCAGCAGGATGGACGTCCACAGGCGGATGAAAGCCAGGAAGCCTCCAAATGACTCCAGGATGTAGGCGTAGCTGGCTCCAGACTTGGTGATGGTGGTGCCGAGTTCTGCGTAGCACAGAGCCCCAAAAACGGAGAAGATGCCTCCAATAGCCCAAATCACCAGAGACAGGCCGTAAGAGGCACTGTGCATGAGTACACCCTTCGGTGAGACAAAGATCCCAGAGCCAATCATGTTGCCAACGATGAGGCAGATTCCATTAATGAGGGAGATTTCTCGCCTCATCTGCATTTTCTCTTCTTTCCCATTTTTTGGGGCCTTTAGGTCTTCGTCAGACGAAGCCCGTGAACTTGGGCATATCATCTGTGACATGACCCTCATCTTCTGCCTCAAATCCCCCATTAGCCTACTTTAGTGCTGGTGTGGAGATGATGGGGCAAGAATTAAAGGGATTATTCCAATTTAACAGTCAAAACAAAGTTATTCCACATAAATATGACACAATTTAGATGCTTTTCCTTTACTGTCCAGCTACGCATCTCAAGACTGAAAAATAGAAACTGAACAGCTATGTCCACTAAACAAGAAAATGACACACGGGTGGCCAAATCTAGTAACAATTTCCCCCATAGTCCACTCTTTATGCATCCTGAAAGGAGCAAAACATATTTATAGTGTAGTTATTTATAAATTGACAAAAAGTGAACTTACTTTATGTGCTCTCTTATTAAAGATCACCAGGTATATTTGCTCCTCTGAGCATGTGTTGTCTTCAGGTCAGTGCTGCGCCTCTGAATCAGGCGGTGAAGCATTGGGGAGAACATATCTGAGAGGCAGCAACAGGGCGTCGATGTTGCAATCCCTGCAGACCAGCACAACCACAACGCATATTTTTCCAGCACCCGGCGAACGCACTCTCGTGTTCCCCCTCTGTGCTATTTTCAGACAAGAAGACCTCGTCCCTGCCCCCAGGGAGCCCTCAAACAAGTTAAGACAGAGGGGGGAGCCAAGCTGCTTCTGGGTGAACATACAGGATACAGTCAGCAGACTGTATAACATAGAACATATTGTGATGTGCACTGTCATTAAAGAATATTTTAATGCGCTGTGATTGGCCCAACGCCTGTTTCAGTCACTCAGACAGGTCGCTACTACATGGATGGATTATGAGACAATTGAGCCCTGGGCAAAGACATGTAACAGACTCCCAAACCCTCCAACATAGGAGCAAGACACCCAGACTGAAAGAGGCAATTCTGTGTCTCCTTGTGGTGATCTTGTGATTTTTTTAAAAGATTGTTTTATGTCTCTTTGTGGTAGTTTTACATTGTGTTGAAGTACTGCTGCATCTTTTTACGGTTGTGCTGTGTCACTTTGTGGTCATTTTGAGACTTTCAGTGATATTTTGCACTAAAAGCGGCAGCAGGCCTACTGGGGACAGTAGAGGTCAGGAGTCCCTGGCCTGTCCCTAGTGTGTTGATTCTTGGCATCCCAATCAGCAGGTTTATATAGATGATGACATTATGTTAGCTGATAGTGTGTGTTATAAGTGTGCTCGTGGAGTGAAGAAAGCAGGTAGGAGTAAAAAAAACAAACAAACAAAAAAAAAAGTACCCATTTTAATGAAGTGTTTAATACAATATATGAAAAATCCTAGTTTCTGTTGAAACCACAATTACACATCGACTGAACTTCATGTAACATATATTATTGTTTGATCAAGTGATACTGATAATGACACCAAATTAGGCCAGTGTTTTGCAGAAGGGGAGTCTACAAATATCAAATCATCACTTAAAAACAATGCATGAGTTTTTTAACGAGAGATAACAAATGAAAATATATATAAAATAGATGAAACTATTATCTACAGTACAAAATGTTACAACATACTTGGCCTATCAAATTTATAGCATTTTTACTCAACTTTGCTCGATACGTGTGTAAAAGGCTTTTGCACGTTACTATAGTTGAGACCAAAAGCAAAATATGAGGCACCG
The DNA here is from genome assembly GCF_014851395.1 of Micropterus salmoides. Classification (NCBI taxonomy): domain Eukaryota; kingdom Metazoa; phylum Chordata; class Actinopteri; order Centrarchiformes; family Centrarchidae; genus Micropterus; species Micropterus salmoides. The sequence goes on along the minus strand of NW_024040485.1, from coordinate 22,206,409 downwards.
TTATCAAAGACAAGGCAATACAAGTCCAACATTATGGAAGCATATCGACCTTGCTTGGCCTTCCTGTTGTAATTTAAATAACATCATAAATACCACTGCGTACAATTTCATGTAATAATGTGTCTTAGTAAGAATGACCTGCTATGGCTCATTTCTAACCGTTTCTCATAAAACGTTCTTTATTAAACTTTAATACACTTTGGACATAATGATGGGGAACCTGTGCATCCACATACTAAAAGGATTAAGTGCATTTATTGAAAGAAATGGGAACCAAACAAATGCTATTCTGCAGTGAATTTATAGATTGTACAAACAGTAAACGCCACAGCTACATTACTGTAATTTAGGCACCCATTTGAGGAAACAAAAGCAGTGATAAAGACAGACTGTAAGGCCCTTAATGAGAAACTATATGCACAAACGTGCACACAACATACACACTAGAGGCTACTACACTAAAAGGGTGGATGGGCGTTGCCAGATGCAAAGCAGGAAAAAAACGCTGTGGTGAACTTGCCATAGCCTAACAGATATAATTCGTTTAACCCAAGTTTCTTTATTATAAAATTAGGCAAAACTACAGTTAGCAGCTTCTTTTTTTCATCTCCATGTGATGGAGGTGACCGGTTGTTAGGTTAGTAGGCTGTTCTGTTTGCTTTCCACATGCTGTTACATACTGTGTTTTCATTTCAGGTGAGAATCAGTTGGGTCAGTGATTGCTGGCTGGGCCTTTGTTACCGACCTGATAATAATTATCATGCTGTTTTCTTGATAGGCTTGGCTATCAAAATAAAGAAAGGTACCAGAGAACATGAGTGTTGATATTTACATGCTGAAATGAACCCTTCCAAGCGCAGGAAGGCTATTAAAGCAGTACTGAAAACAGCCCAAACTCGGGTTTTGAACATGCAGAGTCTCCCCACGACATGACGTCATCAAGCAATGCCTATACCCCCCCTCCAAAGAAGGTAAAAAGTATGTGTTTTTTCCTGCATTTCCTGCACAACAGGATTGTGCCTTGCTGAATGCTACTGATCTCTGTCTATGAGAAAAAAAAGAAAATAATTATATTAGCAAGCGATACTGTCAGATTAGGAAACACAGCTACAGTAGAAAAAGTTGTACAGAGTCAAGGGTGACTGCTTAAACTTCTGTGTAAAGCAATTACACTTAAGGTTTGCTCTACAAGCAAAGCAGGTTTGATCTTCAATTGTAGTAGTTGTCTTATGCATCTGCAGAGCATTAAAAATGTGAAACTTGTTTTTCTTCTTAGCTCAGAGTCCATAAATAAACTGTTACTCGGGAAGCATTTAGACGAGTGTGTGTGAACATTATGAAGAATACTAAGAGGTGAGGCCACTATTAAGACCAAAAGAAATTCCAGGGCAGAATACTTTGGTCCACTTTTAATCTAGACATGCAGACACACACGTCCCTCTCATTCTGGGTGTTATATTACAATCTCATCTTCCTCTTTACTCCACGTCCCAGTGACTCTCTTTAGCTCAGCAGTTGAAAAAACAGGGGCAGGGAAAAGAGGGACAAAAACTTTCCATACAGTCACATGGCGGCAGTCTACCAAAATCACAATTCATTCCAACTCTTCGGTTGAGTTACATTCAACACCACATAGTTGGTATCAGTAGCTCTGAAGTCGTCCTTGCACAACACTTGACTGTGCATTTTCTCACACATTTAATGTAAGTCATGTGCTTCGCTACAAAAACACAGACACTCTCTGTAACTGTAGCAGGCAACATACTCACTCAATTCGCTTGGGTGGTAAACATTATCAGGATAATTAACCCATGACATACTTCATAATACTTTAGGATTGCTATAATAGAAATAAAACTTATTTTTGCTGTAGGTTTTCCAGCATGTTAACAGTCTTCCTGTCACTTACTCAGATCAACTGAGTATATATTGAGGAGGTTTGCATTCTACAAATAAGGCAACACACACTCATACTCTCTCACTCACACACACGCACAAAAATATAGTGGGCTACATAATTATGCTTTCACATATTGGTAACTGAGTTTTGGTGACAAAAGCACAAGATACCAAAAGGAGAGAAACCCACAGAATAAAGAAAGTGGACTATAAATAAGTCACTTTCATTCATTAAATCACTGATTCAGTCAAAACCTTTTGATTCTGATTATACAGAATAAAACCTTTTGTCTCTAGTTGATGAGTGGATTACTTCAAAGCCAATAGCTCTGTTTTGTACCTGGGACTCTTTTTGCTCAACCAGCCATTTCTCAGACTTTCTGAGGGAAAGGGAATGTTGAGGAAGGGAGGAATGTTGACCATCTTGATGACAACGGAACCAGTAAAAGTTGAGTGTAGTGTAAAGGTAGCACAGTCTGCATCTGGATTATTTCCATTGTTTGGCTGTGACTGCTGCTACATGTTCCTGGGGATATTGTAGGACATGGACAGTGGCGGTGCGCTGGGGAGGAGGGCTGCAGTAGGAGAGCTGATTTCAGCCGGGTAGGGATTCAGGCCCATCTGCTTGTTGTCGTACAGCTTGCGGACGACAACGCGGCAGAAGTCTTCGTTGTGTCGGGGACAGTTGTCCAGCAGCTTGCGGACCTTTGCGGTGCGCGTGGGCTGGTTAACCACCAGTTCGTAATCCTCCCGCATCATCATGGAGCGGGCCAGCAGGGCGTCCAAGCTCTGGTTCAGACAGGCCTCTGTCATCTGGGAGACGATCTCCTCACGCCGTGTCTCAATCCAGAGGGCCATTAGGCCTTGTGAGGAAGAGGAGTGCAGCAAGGGAGGAGAGGATTCTGCTGCTAGCAAAGAGAGAAGGGAGGAGGTATTCAGATAATGGTTACAAATTTTAAACTAAAAATATTTTATTTAACTTTTGAGATTAATTATTATGGTTATTATAATCATCATCACCACCCATTTCACACATTATGCTTTAACTGCTTGTACCATGATGCTGAGGCTGAGGCTGAGGCTGAGGCTGAGGCTGAGGCTTGAGCGTGAGGTTATCCAGCATCGTCTCCCATTCAGTGACGGGCGTGCTTGGTTTGATGGGTATGTTCAAATCATTCAGGGGCCTCGCACTCTGGTAGCTGTTCAAATTGTTGACGGTGCAGTTGTCCTTCAAAGACTCGGGAGCCTCCAGAGGATGAGCTAAGAATGACGATGGAAGTCCTGCTACATCAAAAAGAGTACAAGAAGTTTGATGCACCCACGTAGCAAACAAAGCTTATAATGTACTGTATACAGATTTTTCCATAAAACCTAAAACATTATACTGTGAGCTTGTCCTTCGTTTTTATATCCGATCTCATCTGTGATCTTGCAGTCTGGTCAGCCAGTCCTGTTCTAATTACCTTTAGAAGGTGCAGCATTGCTGCTGGTGAGGGCACCTGGTAGAGATATGTCCGTGTCCTGGGAGGAACAAGAGCCTGAGCCTGAGTTGGAGCTCTCCTGTGGCAGAACAAATAATACTTAATTTATATTTACATGCAGACATCACAGACATAAAACCAAACACAGACAAGACTTAAATGTAAAAGTGCAACCCCAAGCATCATTGTTTCTTATTAGACTTTATCTTCTCATTTCATCTACTGACCGGCCAAGGGCTGTGCCTGTCTTTCAGCATGTTCAGGCATCCCTCATCATTCCTATTCTCACACACTGACTGGGCTGAACAACAACCTGATGCTCTGATCAACTGTGGAGGAACAAGGAAGAAGAGCGGAAGGGGTCACACTGACAGGAAAGATTAGTGGAGAACAATCAAAAGTTAAGAATAATGTATGTCATAAACAAATCCAACCTACCTGCTGTTAACACAAATACATAAAACACCTCATTCACTAACCCTTACATACAAGAAAATGCTGATTTGATTTGTCCACACAGCACACAAGGTAATATGTTTTTTAGATTTACAAAAGAAGGAGGAAAAAAAGACTATAAACTATGTCAAACAGCTTGTGGAGCACAAGTGGTTTCATGTATCTGACCACAGTTAAATGTTAACTTTCACTTTATTCTCCCCCTGGTGGAAGTTTTGCTGAAGGGCCCTACGGTGTTAAACCCCTGCCGTATATGGCTGCTCTTAACTTAAAAGTAATATACAGTGACTATGTATTATTAGTAACAGCATTTAAAACACAAGACTAGAATGTTCTCTTACTCCCAAAATGACTGACAGGTCTTTTAATACATAGATATTTCTTCACTATAACACACAATAACACACTACTAAATGTAAGTTATTAATGTTTTCCACTGCATTTTGAGGCTTGTTTCATCAGTAATGTTTATAAACAGGAGAAAAATAAATCTACATTTTCAACTATCATCACCAAATGTTATATTGGGACTTACAGAATAGCCTGGGTCTTTAATCTGTACAAGTTCACTATTGTTTCCTGACCAAGAACACAAAAAACAAAAGTCAATTTCTTGTATTAACTAATCCTTTAAACACAGCAATCGTTTGTTTCCTCTTCCTCTCAAGAGGATAACTACAGATACCTACGTGGCATTGATCCTGTTTTTAAACGGAAACAATGGTCTCATTCACGTGTATGGACACACACACACACACACACACACACACCAACTGAAATGAGGAAGGATATGTTAGGGGGGAATTAAATATAATCCTCTCTTAGTAATAGTACAATTCAAACTGTCCCAAATTACACACAGTTTAGGTTCCTGTTTTTGTGTGACGCTTATAAGTAACTAGGTTTTCCTGAACATGGGGATTTACTTTATCCATCTATATAGTCAGAAAAGTATTTCTCTCTGAGACCTGATCAAACATGTCTTTCTATAATGCAATAATTGTTTTTTAATGATCATGTTTCCAGATAAAACACCACTAAGTGTCTTGTTTCCCTTAGTACAGTACTGCTTCACTCTCAGAATTACATCAGTGACCTAACTGGAAAAATGTAATTAGTCATTTAAATCTTAATAGTTTGTTTTTGTTCATGTACCGAGCAAAGACACTAAACATTAGCTGATTTCAGTTTCAGCATGTTGCTGGCTTTTTTGCTGTTTTTGGCTGTGAGTCAACTAAGCAAGCAATATATCATCACCATAGGCTCTGGTAACTTTTGATTGAGTATTTGCAAAAACTAAACTAGAAAATGATTCTAATAGACTCACCCATTCAAAATAATTGGAGTATGAAGCCCCTACTACATTTGTCATAGTCAAAGGTAGAAAAACTAAACTTCTTAGTATTCCCATTTCCATATTTATCAGTTCAGATGTCCATGAACAGTGTCCCCAGTCTGAGTCCGTCTGGGGAACCTTTGTTGCATCTCTTCCTTCATTACCGGTCATCTTTCTACTGTAAACCATATAACAATATAGGCATAAATGCCCAAAACACTTAAACGAAGAACTGTGAGAAGACTCCTGACTGACCTTTGATCTCTTGATCTCCAACACGGCCTCAAGGAAATCAATTTCGTCAAACTTCCTCACCATGGGCTCCAGTTCAATCAAACACTCTGAAATGGCAGTAAACACATCACACCTTTACTGTGTAGGAAACAGTGCAGGACGACACTATTTTTAACTGGTATCACAGTCATGTGCTTCTTTTTCTTTTTTTTTTTAAACCACAGAGCTCCCTTAGCTCAGAGTGTGGTCAGAAACATGCTATTGCCCTTTTTATAGTAAAATGGAAAACTCAAGTGCACAGTTATATGGTTTCAGCAGAGTACATTTACAACAGGAAGACCAAGACAGATAAATCAAGACCTTCATTTTTTCCGAACAATGTGGAAAACACAACAAATGAGACTAAGTTGCTGTGACTCAGCAGTTTGTGTGGGTGTGTCAGTTAGACAAAAAGAGAGAAAAAAAGATAAGTTGCACTCAGATATTTGTACTTTACTCGCAAAAAATTATTGATGAATTCTAAGTTTGTTTTGGGAACAAGATGATCAATTTCTATCTGAATGGAAAACTGCTCCATGTTCTGATTACCAAATAGTGGCTTTAATTATTTCAGATTTGGTCATAAGGAGAAGTCAATGTGGACAGCAGCTACCTGGACAGAACCATATTATTTTAATTCTGAATTTATATTTTTTTGTCTAGGCCACAAAAATGCTTAATGGTTTTAAATGACAGAATGTTTTCACTGGCTGTTTATCAATCTGACAGCACTTATCAATGGCCGGTGAGTCTCAATTATTGGTTCTAATTAAAAAAAACAAAAAAAAACATTTATAGGGCCATTTTATTCATTTTAAATATGAAGATACTAGTTTTCAGCCCAGCTTCACCAGTATACAGTTTCAGTGAGGTCAGCAGAGAAAGGTTCAGTAATGTGACAGGAAGCTGATACTTAGTCACTGCTCTGTCAGGATGCCTGTTACTCAACATGAAGACAGTGAAAAAAGGTCAAACTGGTACACCAGAGTGCAATCCTCTGCCAGAATTTATACTCTTCTGCCTACACTTCAGCTCTTTGTGTGCACTTACTGAGGAAGGAAGGTCGTTCATCAGGGTTAGCAGTCCAGCCGCAGGTCATTAAACTGATGAGGGTTTCTCTGCTGGGGATGCCAGCAGGCAGACTGCTCAGACTTGTGTCAGGACGCATCCCACGGAGTACACTGAACATGATTTGCATGGGGTTGGTCACCTCTGACACAAACACACACAGATCAGTGATTAACTCAAAGAGCAACTGAACAGAACGAGAGTGACACATCAAACTTATATATAAAAAACAAAAAACAGGAGTGCCACATAATAAATAGTGAGTTACCTTCAAATGGAATTTGCCTGGACAGCACTTCCCACATAATGATGGCGTAGCTACAATGTAAACATCACGGAGAGAACCAGTTAAGGGAAATTAGAGTTACATAATTCTTTTCGAGTGGCATTCCCCTTTAGAGCTGAGGGACTTTACGACAAGGCAACCAGAGGGGCTGCTTTGAGGAAGAGCAATGACTGTTGCAGCAATCCAAACCTATTACACAAAAGCTTAATATACTGAATCAACCACAATCCAGAAGAGATTCATATTTTGCCACAGAGTAAAGTGTATTTCTTGTACTTTGTACTTCTTTTGTAATAGTCCCCCACTCCTGACATCCGACCATTTGTCTGGCACAATTGACAGATTTAGCCTTTGGCACAAATGACTGTCATATTCTGCTCTGGTATGCTAACAATCCAACCCCATGCTGGCGCATTGTCTCACCTTGCCAGTCAGAAAGTCATTCAGCTGCTGACTGTCCTCGACATATATTTATTCTTATGTAATGGATCCTGTAATGGATACTAAAACCATATCCAGAATAATAGACAACGCTCTTATTGTATCGTTATATTGTAATAACTAGTTATTGGGATTTGGTGACTTACCTGTACATATCGTGCTTCACATCAGCCCGACGGCTCTTGGATGGCTCATACTTCTCAGGGGGCATGTAGATCACTGTGCCCCCCATCTCTGTGGGCTTGGACCCTGAGCCTTTACTGACAGACAGCTGCCGCCACTTCGAAAGGCCAAAGTCTGCGATCTGGACAGAACAACAGCAGAACTTTATTCAAGAATTCTAGACATATATTTAACATTGTCTTTTTATGTTATATATAGCTTTTTTCTTTTATCAACTAAAGACAACTGAACATTAGATATGATGGGGCAGAATTGTCCTGTTTAAGTGGCAGCTCTTTAGTAGCACAACATGCTTTTGAAGCAGCACTTTTTCTACAAGGTAAAGTGTGGACTGGTTATTAAAGAAATAATAATTAGGGCTGCAATTAACAATTATCATTATAATGCTGATCATTTTCTCTACATGTTCTCTAAAAACTGTCAAATTGTCCATTATAATTTTCCAGAGCCTGAGCTGACATCTTCAGACTTCTGATTTTATCAGACCAACAACGCAAATGCCTGTGATATCCAGTTTACTATCATATATGACAATATAAAGCAACAAATCCTCATATTTGAAAATCTTATTTATTTTTTTAAACATTTATTTATTCAGAGAGCTTCACTGAGTGTAACCTCTCATTTGCAGGTGATCACAATCACACTGTTAATATAAAAAAAATAAATAAATAAATAAAAAAACAAACAAACAAAAAAACAAACAAAAAAAAAAACAATCACACTGTTACACATTCACCCCTTATAATGGGCATTTTTTGACAGTTACACATTCACACCTGGTAGCTGCCCAGTACAACCGCAGCCTGGTCTGCTGGGGTTATGGGCCTCAATCATGTGCACCTCAGAGGTGGTAAATGAGAGAGGGTAAGCACCCAGATTTTATCCTGCCGGTCCAGGGATTGAACCTGCGACCTCCCGCTCGCTTCTCTAACCTTCAGGCCGCCACTTATTCTTCATTATTAATGACCACACTTTCGCTACAGCGTAGTAGGTAATTCAACAGTGTCAGTAATATCAACCATAGCACCAACAATTACTAGCACAACAGACAATATTCGCACACTGCCAGGCAGCGTGACATGAAACAAGGCTTATATTTAAATTAAAGTCATCAACTCCCTGTTTTTGACAGTATGAAAGGCCCAGCTGTTTAGGGTATTATAGATATACTTACAGTAGACAACCACAGTCACTGAAGCTCGTGCTCAAACGTTTGTTTCCTTTTGTCACACATGCAGTACATACTGTACCAAACTGCACAGGTACCTTAACATGAAACTCCCCATCCAGCAGTATGTTCTGTGTCTTTAGGTCATGATGTAGGAGGGGGGGATTCATGTTGTGAAGAAAGTTAACCCCCAGGGCAATCTCGTACAGAATCCTCAGTCGCAAAGGCCAGGCAAGCCCAGGGTACAAGTCTTTCTGTGAGCGGATATGACAGAGCAGATATAAAAGTCTCAATCAAGCGTGTGTTTAGGGAAGTGTAGAGAGATAGGACATATCATACTGCATTTAAACTACAAAACTTAATATTTACAACATGACAAGTGGGAATTTCCCCTAACTATATTTGTCTGCTTTCCTTACAGCTTAGCGTCTCTCCCTTCTGCTTGTCTGAAAGTTTCATCACACTGTGAATACATCCAAGTTTCACTTTTGCATCACAAGCAGGTTTCCCGCAGTATACAGTACATGATGAGTGATGCATAAAAGAGAAGGAGGTAGAAATAAGGCGGTTTGCCATGAAGAACAAAGAGACTGTTACCCTTCAGATACTGTGGCAACAGAAGTTGAAAAACAAGAACTGTAGAGCATTTAAGATGTTCTCTACATTTGAGACTGGGTCATTTCATTGAATATGAAACAGAAACTTCCTAGAAATCCTTTTATATGGTTCAACACTGCAAGTCAAATGAAACCACATTTTGTTTCTGTTTAGTTACAGCTGTTAGCATTATGAAGTTGCTTGATGACATATAGTTACCTCATGGAGCAACAGGTCCAGGGAGCCATTGCTCATGAACTCTGTGACTATGCAGAAGAACTCGGGCTCGTTGCATATGCCAAAGATCTGGATGATGTAGTTGAACCTGGCTTTGTGGAGCACCTCTGCCTCCTTCAGCAGGCAGTTCCTCTCTCTGAAACACAGCCGGTGATACGCAGTCAGTCTTCACTCTCAGACAAAGTGACAGAAAGGCCAAAACAACTTGGCAATATGGTACGGTATGGAAAGTATTATCACAATATTAATTTAGACACTTTAAGCTATTGACAAATATCATGATATGACAAATATATGCCAAACCATGTGTACAGTGATCAAACTGAAACTGTTCAAAGGACTGTCCCACTGTCACATGAGGTTATATTCTTTATATGAGTCAGACAAAACACCAATGTGTCCCCGAGCAAGACACTTAACTCCTAGTTGCTCCTGACCTCTGACACATATAGCAATTGTAAGTCGCTTTGGATAACAGCATGAGCTAAATATTTTACAACGCTTCTTCTTATAATTATTAGAAATTTGTAGAATGGCAATATTAATGAATCACATCAACACAATATGATGTAGCTGAAATCCAATACATGATAATACTGAGTTAAAGTCCACCCCTTACTGTCATCGCATCATTACACATGGGAGTAAAAGGGACAGTTTATACTGTATTTAAGAACTGAATTTGTACAGCTCAGATTTAAATGTGCGGATATAAGTATGTTTCTCAGCAGGAAGCCAGAGTGATGGTGTGGCATATAGAGACAAACCTGGTCCAAACAGAAAGCAACAACTCCTGGGGCACAACAACCGCACCTAATCGAGCCTGACTGATTAATCTGCCATGCCAATATATTAGCTGATATTAGCTTATGGACAATTAAGTAGAATCAGCACATGGTCACAATTCTTTATCAAACAAATTTAAATGAATCAGTATCAAGAATGTTGTTCTTATTGTTATGTTAGGCATGCATGTGCGTTTATGTCATCCACAGAAAACCCCTGCAGCCGCTCAACAGAACACAACACCTGAGACACTACACATACATCTGATTCAAATGTACCTGCAAGTCTTACATTTGATTAAAACGGACACCTCAGACAGCCGTCACAGAGTGCACAGTAGGTAAAATTCGGTGTATATGGACTAATTTGTTAGATGAGGTGGTCACAAAGACAACAGGGTACCTTTCTCCAACAGGACAGTCAAGTTTCAGGCACTTGATGGCCACAGTGGTCCTCCAGTCGGAGTGCTGCGCCTTGAACACGGTTCCGAAGCCCCCTCTGCTCAGGTAGTACAGGTCTGTCAGCTTCTGGTAGGGGATCACCGGCAAGGTGCTGGTCAGACTGCCAATGTTCATACAGCCCATAGCCGCGGACGGCTCCATAGCAGTTTGTGAGCCTGTTACGGGAAGTCTGAGGATTTATCATGCACCAGTGAAAGCAGAACTGCCCTTTGGTAAACGCAATGAGGAAGCGCGCTCATGCCATTAATGTCGCTGACTGCTAGCAAACTGAGCTAACGTTGATGTGGCGGAGGAGGAGGGACGGCAGAGAAAAGAGAAACCGAAAAATGTTTCAAACGCCGTGGTGCACCCAACGACAAGAGTTAAATCTAACTTGTGCGCTTTCATGCGCCTGTTTTCTCATCATATGGTGCCAGACTGCCTCTAACTAGCTGTCAAAGGCGGAGTCAACGAGGGACAACAGCGAGCTGCTGAGCACCGCTGTCATTTAAGGCAGGTGAGTTTGTTATTGCTAATGACGACACTCTTCCGGGTTTTTACGAGATGCGTTCAAGCCCAAAAGGTTTCGAGAGTATCGGACAGTTTATCTGAATGTTGTCTTTATTGTGGGGCTGATTGATCCAAACAACCCTGAGCACATACAGCTTTCATAAATTGGTCTTACTTATCAGAGATGAATTACACATGGAGGCAAGTCCCAAATGTGAGGATGGGATGTTTATAGGTTGTTTGAATAACGGAATCGTTTAGGCGTCAAATTCACATTTGTTGTTTCAGTTTCGTTGAACAAAAGACCTCATCAGAGCCTGAACACAACTGTTAATACAGGGGGTTTTAATGCGGGAATTCCCCAAACCTGGGAGTTTCCAACATATACGTTGGTGGGATGTGTACGGAAGCACATTGCATTCACCAAAGAACACCTTATCTCGTAATGAGAAAAGATGTCATAATTACGAGATCAGGATCTCCTAATAAGAAAAGATCTCGTAATTACGAGAAAAGAAAATTCAGGATAGGCTACCTGGTCATATAAATAGAATATCATCAAAAAGTTGATTTATTTCAGTAATTCCATTCAAAAAGTTAAACTTGGATATTAAATTCATTCATTACACACAGACTGATATATTTCAAATGTTTATTTCATTTAATTGTGATGATTAAAACTGACAACTAATGAAAATCCCAAATTCAGTATCGCTGAAAATTTGATTATTATTTAAGACCAATACAAAAAAGGAAAGGTATGAGCATGTACAGCACTCAGTACTTAGTTGGGGCTCCTTTTGCCTGAATTACTGCAGCAATGCGGCGTGGCATGGAGTCGATCAGTCTGTGGCACTGCTCAGGTGTTATGAGAGCCCAGGTTGCTCTGATAGTGGCCTTCAGCTCTTCCGCATTGTTGGGTCTGGCGTATCGCATCTTCCTCTTCACAATACCCCATAGATTTTCTATAGGGTTAAGGTCAGGCGAGTTTGCTGGCCAATTAAGAACAGGGATACCATGGTCCTTAAACCAGGTACTGGTAGCTTTGGCTCTGTGTGCAGGTGCCAAGTCCTGTTGGAAAATGAAATTTGCATCTCCATAACGTTGGTCAGCAGCAGGAAGCATGAAGTGCTCTAAAACTTCTTGGTAGACTATGTCTTGTTCAAGAGTGGCTTGACACAAGGAATGCGACAGCTGAAACCCATGTCCTGCATACGTCTGTGTGTGGTGGTTCTTGAAGCACTGACTTCAGCTGCAGTCCACTCTTTGTGAATCTCCCCCACATTTTTGAATGGGTTTTGTTTCACAATCCTCTCCAGGGTGCAGTTATCCCTATTGCTTGTACACTTTTTTTCTACCACATCTTTTCCTTCCCTTCGTCCCTCTATTAATGTGCTTGGACACAGAGCTCTGTGAACAGCCAGCCTCTTCAGCAATGGCCTTTTGTGTCTTGCCCTCCATGTGCAAGGTGTCAATGGTCGTCTTTAGGACAGCTGTCAAGTCAGCAGTCTTCCCCATGATTGTGTAGCCTACAGAACTAGACTGAGAGACCATTTAAAGGCCTTTGCAGGTGTTTTGAGTTAATTAGCTGATTAGAGTGTGGCACCAGGTGTCTTCAATATTGAACCTTTTCACAATATTCTAATTTTAGATACTGATTTTGGGGTTTTCATTAGTTGTCAGTTATAATCATCAATATTAAAAGGAATGAACACTTGAAATATATCAGTCTGTGTGGAATGAATGTATACATTATACAAGTTTCACTTTTTGAATGGAATTACTGAAATAAATCAACTTTTTGATGATATTCTAATTATATGACCAGCACCTGTATAGGCTATCAGTCATGGGTGACCTAGTTAGACACTAAAAATTGCGCTATTGGATCTAATCTGCTTTTATTTCCTTCTCTGTATGAGCCACTGGGGAATATTAATGTTACTTAATGTATATGGAATTAATATTAAGTCAACATGGTGCAGGTCTTTTATTAGGCATTGCATTTAAGAGGCATCTCACCTCACAGATATCACTGATGTTCGGGAGATGGGTACCAATGATCTTCTCAGCAGTTTTAATCCACTGCTGCAGAGCCCTCCGGTCCTGGGCCATGCACATCCCATGCCAGTTCGTGAGGTTTGCTTCAGTGTTTCACTTATTTGAGACATCCTTTACGACAGGTGCCAACAATAAACTAAGGAGAATGCGGGAAGTAAAAGTTCAGACAAGACATACCAGGAAGGATCATTTCAAAATAAAAACAGGAACTAAAACAACTCAAAAACCCAAGGGCAAGTGTTTGGGGAGCAGGACTCAGTGGCCAGTGTCTAAACTAGGAACCAGGTGCTCGACCAGGGCAGAGCAGGAGACCTCAGGTGGACAGCCTGAGATATGAACAGGTGCGAAGCAGGAACTGGAGACCTCAGGCAGATGCAGAACCAGACCTGTAGGATGGCCAGAAAACCAACAGTGAGAGCAGAGCTTCTCAGCACGAGAGCCACACTTGTTTGCAATCCAGGAGCAAAAGCCTGTTACAGTTCTGTTGGTGGGGGTTGCTGCATTTCAACTGGGACAGGGTGTGGCAGCAGTTTAACAAAGTCAGGGGGTTGCCGTAACCTGGCAGAGTCAGGAGATTGCTGCTGGGAGAATTTTTTATGTGGTGCCTTCTGCGTCCCCAGTACAAATAATGTTGTATTTTGTCTAAATAAAAATAGTAGTTCCATTTCATGTAAGGTCAATTGTTATTAATTATGATTACAATGAGATTGGCTTCTAAGTAGTTTTTTTTTTTTACATTACAAAAGCTTTGGTTCAAGAGGTACTGTGAGTTTTTGCATTTATATAGTAGTATTTTACATTTATATAGTAGGCTATATACTGGTGTTTTGTCCACCCTGTTATGCTGCTGTCCACCTTGTTAGGCCTCTGTCCACCCTGGTATGTTGGTATTTTTCCTTCATAGTTTATTGAAATTACCGCATATTAAGTGTACATTTGTATTTACATAAAAAATATGAAAGGGATTGACTATACAGGCAAGAGACGTTGAATGATTCTTATCATAATTCACTTTTCTTGAGAAAAAAGTGGAAAAACACTTCCACTTTTCATAATGTGTGCCTGTTTTTTCATGGTTTTCATGAAGTTAGATATATCTTTTATATAATAGAACTTTAAAATATAGGTAGATCAACTATTTATTTATCCCAAGTTATGAAGTCCAAATGGCACCCTATGAAAAATGACCCTGCTGCATTTCAGGGGAAACAAGAAGTAACTGCAATTTAGCAGAGTCAGAATCTGCTGTAGATCAGCGAGGACAGGAAGCTGCTGCAGTTCTGTGAATGGAGACTGTTGCAGTTTTGGCTCAGGTGATTGTTGCAACTGTCATTTAAAGCTCAGCTGGGACAGGAAGTTGCTGCAGCTCAGCAGGGACAGGAGTCGGCTAGACCGCCGACTAGACACAGGCAGGAGGCCGGCAATGAGACTGGAGACGAGTCCCCTCTGGAGGCCAGGCAGGAAGCAGGTGATGAAGGCAAGTTCCCTCTGGAGGCCGACGTTGAAGACGGGAACCCTCCTACCTCCGCCACCACACTCCTTTCTGCAGCCTCTGCTCCTCTGATGCCAACCTCCTGTATTAGAACTTCTTTAAATATATGATTACTGCTGTGTATTCTGTATGTAAAGTGACCTTGAGTACCCTGAAATGTGCACTATAAAAAAGTTGTTTTCATTTTTATTTATGACCTTATTGTGTTGTCTTCTTATTGTTATCTTATGTATCACTATTTAAAAAATGTATCATAAAAAGATTTAATATATTTCCAGTCATCATCCTATTTTTGGATATTCACAGGGTTGACATTTTTTACTGTGACATTTTGTAGATTTGTTGTTTGCGCTTTATCAGAGCTCTTCCTGCCTTGGGGGCCTGGACACACAGTGAAGCACATGTTTGTATTGTCCCCTTGTAATCTGAAAGCCTTGGGAAGAAGAGGCTGTCAACATATCAGTTACTATGTTATCACTGCTGCTTGCATGGCAATAGAGAGTTTATATGAATTAACTCTCTATTTATTCACCGGGACCACAACAGATGGCTGCCCCCATTCCCAGTGGATTGGACTGGAGCATGCAGATCCTGGGCCAAGGGGGTGTGTACAAAACATACTTCTTCATCCTTGAGACACAAGCCTTCACCTCCAGAAAATATTTCCTGGCTGAGGGGAGTTGGATCCTGGGGTGATGCAGTTGGGGCGCCCATGCCAGATGACTCCTGGACTAGACCCAGAAGAGGCATGGTGGATGGGTCATCCACATTGCTGGAGTGTGAAAGGAGCCTTGGGGATAGCTAGGTGGAGAGACCCGCCATCACCCAGACACTGCTGGGCTTTGAGATCCTTGAAGAGAGAGCAAAGTTCACGGTAAGGATTTAATAGGTCTGCAATTTCTCCAGAAAATGAAAATGTGTGTAATTAATAGGCTACACACTATTCACTGTACAGATAGTCTGAAATGTCTTTGTTCAAGGACAGATCTGCAGGATTATACAGTCTGCTGCTTCCATTAGTCCAGCACACATTAGCACACATTCATCTGTATTCTGTTTGTCTACACCTCAGCAGGAGTGCTTTTGGCATCATGAATCATTAACACTCTCACTGCTATGATATTGTCGCCATACATATTTTCTGCTTTCTCACCCTTTTGTTCATGGCTTTGCTGCAACTTAAAGAGCTGTTTCCCAGCTTTGGTCTATCCCTTCCTCCTAAGAGCAGGTTCAAAGACAACTATGATGAAGAGTTTCTTGAGAAGAGGCAGAATGGGCTGCAGACATTTCTGCAGAACTACATGTTACACGTAGACACCATCATGGGTGTGTGTTGTGGCGACTTCTTCAGAGATAAACCTCAACCTTGTTTGATTTGGAGTTTTTAATCTATTTGCTCCTCAGTGAGGCCATCAGACATGTTCTTTGTTTTGTTTACCCACTGAGTAGTTTTGACAGTCATAGAGTGAGGTTACTTTCTTCAAAAAAAAAAAAAAACTGTCTGAAGAGCTAAATGTCAAGGCTACTATCATTGGCCATTGTTATGAGCGCATGCTTTTTGTGAGACTCTGGAGGAGACTAACCACTGTCTTCAGAGGGAATTCTTGGAATATCAGAAAGAGGTTGACACTTTGAAGAAGACCCTGGAGAAGGAAAATTAAATTAGCCTCCTGGTGAAGAAAGTCATGTAAAGATATGTCTTTGCATAGTTATAAATATAGCAGAGGTATTATATGTACTGTACTGTACACTAAATGGTCTGTACTTTTATGGTGCCTTTCTAAGCCACAGCCCCCTATCTATATTAAAATAATTTCCCCTCACACACTCACTTTCTTTCAGAGACGGAAATTAAGAGGCAAAAGATGACATAGGATACTCTGTAACTGAGGGTGATAAAGAATCAAAACATGGAGCAAGGTAAATAATCCCGTAGTGCTCCCATATTTTCCTATTTTAAACTGGCCCCTGGTGTTTTTTGTATTAAATCATGGGAAAGTAATTATCATAGTTTTATTCTTCTTCTTCACAGTCACAGAATATTTATTTTCTCTGTTACTGTTAATGATGTTCTTACTGTACCTATACTGTAATTTTCTTCTGTCTCCAGATGACATGTTGACCTTTACTCAAGGCATCAGGCCTTGAGTAAAGGTCATGAAGCATCTTAAAATAAAATGAAAAACGTAAGAAAACCGAAACTCCGTGATGACACATTTTCAGAGACTGCTCTGAAGCATGAAGACACACAAGCACAAACTGCACACTGCAGACTTTGAATTTCTATATCTTCCTTTTATGTGTGTGTGCGCGTACATGCATTGAGGATAATGTAAGTAAATCACTTTGACATTGCCATGTTTCATTTACAGGTGTATAGCAACCATAAATAACTCAAGTTATACAGCTTTGTATTCACAAATGTGCTTGTGGATCATCTTGCTTTGAAAAGGGAAGAATCCGGTCCTTCCAACAAATGTGAATAATGAACGTTGTTGTTAAAAATCGATGTACATATACAGTGAGGAAAATAAGTATTTGAACACCCTGCTATTTTGCAAGTTCTCCCACTTAGAAATCATAGAGGGGTCTGAAATTGTCATCGTAGGTACATGTCCACTGTGAGAGACATAATCTAAAAAGAAAAATCCAGAAATCACAATGTATGATTTTTTAACTATTTATTTGTATGATACAGCTGCAAATAAGTATTTGAACACCTGAGAAAATCAATGTTAATATTTGGTACAGTAGCCTTTGTTTGCAATTACAGAGGTCAAACGTTTCCTGTAGTTTTTCACCAGGTTTGCACACACTGCAGGAGGGATTTTGGCCCACTCCTCCACAAAGATCTTCTCTAGATCAGTCAGGTTTCTGGGCTGTTGCTGAGAAACACGGAGTTTGAGCTCCCTCCAAAGATTCTCTATTGGGTTTAGTTCTGGAGACTGGCTAGGCCACGCCAGAACCTTGATATGCTTCTTACAGAGCCACTCCTTGGTTATCCTGGCTGTGTGCTTCGGGTCATTGTCATGTTGGAAGACCCAGCCTCGACCCATCTTCAATGCTCTAACTGAGGGAAGGGAAATCTCGCAATACATGGCCCCGGTCATCCTCTCCTTAATACAGTGCAGTCGCCCTGTCCCATGTGCAGAAAAACACCCCCAAAGCATGATGCTACCACCCCCATGCTTCACAGTAGGGATGGTGTTCTTGGGATGGTACTCATCATTCTTCTTCCTCCAAACACGGTTAGTGGAACTATGACCAAAAAGTTCTATTTTGGTCTCATCTGACCACATGACTTTCTCCCATGACTCCTCTGGATCATCCAAATGGTCATTGGCAAACTGAAGACGGGCCTTGACATGTGCTGGTTTAAGCAGGGGAATCTTCCGTGCCATGCGTGATTTCAAACCATGACGTCTTAGTGTATTACCAACAGTAACCTTGGAAACGGTGGTCCCAGCTCTTTCCAGGTCATTGACCAGCTCCTCCCGTGTAGTTCTGGGCTGATTTCTCACCTTTCTTAGGATCATTGAGACCCCACGAGGTGAGATCTTGCATGGAGCCCCAGTCCGAGGGAGATTGACAGTCATGTTTAGCTTCTTCCATTTTCTAATGATTGCTCCAACAGTGGACATTTTTTCACCAAGCTGCTTGGCAATTTCCCCGTAGCCCTTTCCAGCCTTGTTGGAGGTGTACAATTTTGTCTCTAGTGTCTTTGGACAGCTCTTTGGTCTTGGCCATGTTAGTAGTTGGATTCTTACTGATTGTATGGGGTGGACAGGTTTCTTTATGCAGCTAACAACCTCAAACAGGTGCATCTAATTTAGGATAATAAGTGGAGTGGAGGTGGACATTTTGAAGGCAGACTAACAGGTCTTTGAGAGTCAGAATTCTAGCTGATAGACACGTGTTCAAATACTTATTTGCAGCTGTATCATACAAATAAATGGTTAAAAAATCATACATTGTGATTTCTGGATTTTTTTTTTAGATTATGTCTCTCACAGTGGACATGCACCTACGATGACAATTTCAGACCCCTCCGTGATTTCTGAGTGGGAGAACTTGCAAAATAACAGGGTGTTCAAATACTTATTTTCCTCACTGTATATAATGCGCTTTCAAGAGTTTTGAAGCTAAAGACAAATATAACCAGAAGGTGGCAGCGTATTTCCAAAGGTAAAGTCAAAGCAAACCAACTCTGGCAACTTGATGTTCTGTTCTAGTCACCCACACGGGCACGTCTGTAAACCTTGGGCACAGTGCTCCTTGATAATCGGGTTGAGAGGATTTATTTCGAATGAAAAGCAGAGCAGACGTTTTCCTCTCAAAATGTGAATAACAGCTTTAAAATCAAGGACTGAGATGTGTGTGTGTGTGTGTGTGTCAGAGCTTCAGTCTCTTTAAAGTGAAACCTCATTCATACCAGCCACATTATCAGAAGAGCCATTTTGGTTTCACTTCATTCATTCTATTTGAATCACAGACGTGGGCAGCGATTCAGACATCTAGAACCATTCTCCAGTCATACTGCCACCCTGAATGCGATAGTACCTCATTTAATTTGTATAGTACAATGAAAACATATAACATAAACACAAAAGAAACTCCCAATGCCTAACCATGCTTTTGTAAAGGAACAAACAATATCTACAAAAGAAAGAATAAAAATAAACATACATGGAGGCGGAAAAATATCACAGATGTTGTTTTGAGGTGGACAAGACCTAATGTAAAAGCAACTGATTCATGCATTAATATATTTCTTTTCCTAAGAGGAAACACAGAGTAATACAGAATTGTTGACTGTGTGGTGTGATACGGTGGTGCAGTGGTTAGCACTGTCATGGGGTCGTGGGTTCGAACCTTGGTCATTTCAGGCCAACTGTGTGGAGTTTGCATGTTTTCGGTGGGTTCTCTCCTTCCTCCCACCATCCAAAGACATACAGGCTACATTGATTGGTGACTCTAAATAAACCTGAGGTGTGAGTGTGACTGGTTGTTTGTCTTTGTGTGGCCCTGCGATGGACTAGCAACCTGTCCAGGGTGTACCCGCCTTTCGCTCGATGTCAGCTGGGATTGGCCCAAGTCCCTCCCGTGACCCTGTACACAGGTTAAGCAGTTGACTATTGGATGGATGTTGACTGTGTCCATTTCTCGTTCAAATGTTTTTAAGAAGAATATTTGATTATGAACCTCACAAGATTGTCCTCTGGTGATGGTGATCAGACAGTGTCTGACTGAACACTGCACATTCATCACTCCCATATAGGCACAATCTACATGTTCAGCTAGGCTATATAATTAAAGAGTCACATTTAAAAAAAATATCCCAATTGATCATAATTGTAATCCAAGACTACTTTAATAATAATAATAATAATAACACTTTTTATTTATGGGTGCCTGTCTGAACACTCAAGGTCACCTCACAAAACATAAATACTTTAACCATAGAACCCACAGATGTGTGGATTCGAGTCACAAAGCTGATGACTTTAAACTTGACAACAAAAAACACTTGCTTCTCGACTTTGTCTTAAACACCAATGACTCGAAACTTTACTTGGACTTGAGCCTATTGTCTGAAAGATTAGGTTACCAAAAGTGTTAAGAAGAATCATCTTTTATTGTCAATTGGCAATACAGTACTTAAAATAAATCCAACAGCAGCCAATCGCAGGAAGGATTTAAGACTTGAAACACAAAGTTTAGGACTTGATTGGACTTCATACCAAGACTTGTGACTTCAAAAAAAATGACGTTGCCCTAAATAAACCCCTGAAAGCATTAAAAGATATGAATAACTTAGATTTAGTTGTCCATAAATAGAGTAACAAGTCAGTGGGGGTACAAAAGTGTCAGAATCCCAAGATTTGTAAACAACTGAACAAAATCCCTGAACAAGCCCCCTTACATATTCCTCCACATTGTCCCATCGTTTTAACAGATTAACTGCAGATTTTGCAGCAAATTCTATACACCCCGTGAGAGATTCACTTCTGTCAGCTCGCCAAGCTTTGAGTGCATCTTAATGCAACAACAAGAACAAACTTGGGGCTTCCCAAGTCTACAAAGACATCCACATCACCGAAGGCTTCAACAGTAATGGTGATAAGTGCACCCACTGTGGTACTGACACAGATGATTTTGGTTATGGGGATGTTGAACCCAGTTTCCACGTTTGGAATAACCCAGTGGGAGGCCTCGGGGAAGAATATGAGCAGTTGAACCCCTTGATCCTTCTACACTCTCTGCATTATGCATGCAAAATATACAGAGTTATTATATTTTTTTTTGAGCCCAAGAAACGGCCAAGTAATCCTAGCCCAATATTGCTGTTTTTAAATTGCGGTAATTTCATTAAATTTATTCAGAAATATGTTGCATGTCAGCACGATATCAGCTTGAATGAGATTTTCAGACAAGGTCCATTGGGGCCCCATGATTGGGTGAAAATCCATGAGCCTTCTTAAAGCTCTTATATTTTCAGTTTATATTCTGCTTTAGTGCACATTCTCAAGCAAATATGCAATAAATCAAACAGCAAACCTGGAACTTTGGGGGCACTGGAGGTTTGGTTCCTCCGGGGCAGTGGCCTTTGCCAAGGTCGTAATCCAACATTTTAGTGAATATCTCTGCAACACCAACTGCAAAGTCGCCGGTCTCACAGATATATTTTAGACTGGACTAAAGCACAGATTCCACTGAGAACAACACAGAGAGGGCACTATCTACAATGATGAGAAAAAAAAGTATAAATATTTGTAGATGTTTGCATATTTCAAAAACTCTCATCCACTCAGGACTTTGTTGGTGCTACAATATGCCACTAATCTTATTTTTTTCTTGCCATGTGATCTTTTCTATAATACTGTGCATCTTTCTGCACTCTGTCCACATTACTTGCAATTAGATTGGTTTTATTAGCGCTTGTTTTTGCACTGAAACATTCATCCTAACTGGAAGAGAAGCTGACTGTGTGCTGGAGCGTGTAGCAAGATTCAACAGCATCGCATCAATTATCTGCTAGTATTTGCGTGAATTTGCTTATTTTCAAAATAAATGTCAAGTTCTTCATTGACATACAAGACGCCATCCCTCTAAGCTGGGGTGTAACCCCAGAGCTATAAATATTTTTCTTTGAGCCCTCCACAGTGACCATATATAGCCATAAATAACCATATTTTATTATATTCACACCAGAGGTGGCTAGTACTGGAGAAAATACAAAGCAATGGCTGATCTTTTCCAACCATTACATTTAACAGTGACTCTAAAACTTTGGCCCTCTGGTCCCTTACTCCAGCCAATGCAACAAAAAAACAGATTAAGTTTCCCCTAACTCAATAAGTCACAAAACTCTGTTATTTTTTAAAGGGAGTCAGGGGCGGATTTGCCCATACCCCAAATTACTCACATGCAGGTTTTGCTCTGGATGACAGAGATCTAATCTGTGGATTTCAAGAATGCATTAAAATACCAGGTGTAAACACAAAGGAAAGGTATCGTTTATTATCGAGATAACTACTACCACATTTTAATGCCTGGTGTAAATTTGGTGTTTGAGAATTCTGTGATGCAGAGGGCATTGGGACACATGTTTTTGCAGGCAGGACCCAAATGAAGGACTCAGACAGGGTTTTGATTAATAATAAAAGTCTTTAGTGTGAACAGGTGAATGATGATGGGGAGTAAGCCAGGTTATCCGATCCGTGGCTGGCTGGGAGTTGGGAGGTAATAGCGTAAGGGTAATGGCGTGGCACAGGCAAATGGAGGTAAGCGTAACTGGCAAGAAGCGAACAGGAACAGGGGCACAAGACACAAAAACACTGGAATGAGCAGAAACGACATAGAGCTAGAGACTTCACCTGGAGAGTAGGCCTACTAAAGCATAGGTTCAACAACAATATGGTGATGAATGAATGAAGAGGCAGGGTTGATACACCGATCAGCCATAACATTATGTCCACTGACAGAGGAAATGAATGACACTGGTTATCTCATTATCATGGCACCTGTCAGTGGGTGGAATATAAGGCAGCAAGTGAACATTGTGTCCTCATAGTTGATATGTTAGAAGCAGGAAAAATAGTCAAGGTCAAGGATTTGAGTAACTTTGACAAGGGCCAAGTTGTGATGGCTAGATGACTGGTTGAGAGCATCTCCATAATGGTCTGCAGTGGTCAGTACCTATCAAAAGTTGGCCAAGGAAGAAAAAACAGTGAACCGGCAACATGGTCATGGGGGCTGGTCCGTGTGGTCCGATCCAACTGACAAGCTAGGTCAAATTGTTAATTAAAGTTAATGCTGGTTTGGATGGAACACACAGTGGAGTCCACGCCTTGACGGATCAGGGCTGTTTTGGCAACAAAAAGGAGACCTAAATTATGACCAATAGGTGGTCATAATTTTTTGGCTGATCGGTGTATACTGTAGGTAGGTGGAACGATCAAAGGTAGGTGAGGAGGGCTCTGCAGCGGGTGATTAAAACTGTTCAGAAGATCATTGGTACCCATCTCCTGAGCATTAGTGATATCAGTGAGGTGAGGTGCCTACGCAGAGCCCGATAGATACTAAAGGACAGTACCCACCCCAGCCACAGCCTGTTCACCCTGCTGCTTTCTGGGAAGAGATATAGAAGTTTCTGCTGCTGCACCACCAGACTGCAGAGCAGCTTTTCCCCCAAGCTATCAGACTCTTAAACTCAAATTCATCCTCAGCACTGCACTGCTGAATATAGTTTATGTCCGTTTACCGTTTTTATGATTGCTTTTGTATTATTGGAAATTGTCTGCTACGTAGCAGAAGGTAGTTAAAAACACAATATCCATTTACAACCTGTTGTAATGTGACAAATAAACCTACCTGGTAGCTTAAGTCAGCTGGGCAGGATGATGGGATGAAGATCAGGCAAGATGAGGTGGTCCAGGAGAAAGAAAGAGGAAGGGAAGCCACTCCCTCTCCAGCAGACAGATAAACAGACAAGGGCAAACAGGAACAGAAGGAAGCTGGAATTATCATGGAGATTTATTCCATGGCAACCAGACTTGATTAATCCGGGTGCCTTATCTGTTTAGTAACAGAAACCAAGTAGTTTTTTTTAACAATTATTCCATGTTCTTATGTATGAATTTTGTCCTATATGGCCAACATGTTCCCTTCAGTTAAGTAAAGCCACTAAGCAAAGTCGCTATTTGCCGCACCATGAGTGAGGTGAATTTGGCATTCAAAGGATTTTAATCATCACATCTTAATTACCTTCCTTGGCCACAGAAGAATGTGCTACATGAAAAAAGTATTATACCAAATTGCCGGTAACATGAATTACAGATTACAGGTTCTCAGGTGAATTCTCTGGCATGTTGCTGGAGACAGGTTTATGCCCCCGTCAGCCTTTTCTACTTACTCCCTTTGCATGGATTGTGACAATGCTGCAATATTTCCTGATAACATCAATGGTAGACCGGTCAGAGACCAATACATCATTAATTATTTAAGCGGATTTATTGCTTTTTGATATATGATAAATTATCATGTGGTACTCTTCCATGTGTACATATTTTATTTGGCATTGGTAGCACACAATTTATGGTTATTAAGTTTCCAGTTCACTGGACCAATAACCATTTCTTGTCCTGTACATTCATGAAACAACAGGGTGAGGACACCTTTTTTTCTTTGCTTTTATTGTGCTGTAATCACTTGTCTGCTGGGAGATTGGGAGAGAACAAATAACAATGATTTATACATTCTGTTGCAGTCTCACTTGTGTGCTAGTGTGCACAGAGGTACAAAGCCTCAGTGTCTTTCTTTTTATCTCCATATCTAGATCTGTATTTCCTTTTCACCCCTGACAACTCTATTGATATATGATATTTTCTATGAGCACCACATCACTGACTTGTCATGAATTATGGACAAAACAAAAGACTGACATAATACCTCAGGTATCGGTATGTGTCTTCTCCATTTCAGCATCAGTAAATGCATGATCAATCTCAAGGTCTAAAGGTCATTTGTCCGAATTAGTTACATCTGGCTTCACTTTGTCACACCTCCTCAACCTGGTTTGCTTTTTCTGTTATTCTGGACTTCTG